>NC_041386.1:577454386-577488634 GCF_002162155.2 Triticum dicoccoides | reverse complement strand
ACGCGGCTCCTCTTGAGCTCGTCGCCGACAATGCTCCGGCGACCAAATGGCCTCGGCCCCGTGCACAACTCGCTCGCCACTACGCCTAGTTCCCAACACGCACACGCACGCGACTCGCCGTGCCCCGCAGCCCCCTGTTCACCGCTCACCGGAAACCCACCACCAGCTGACCCGCTCCGTGACCACCGTAGCCCGAGCTCGCGTCCGAGCTCATAGACGAGCTCCTGGAGCTCATGTGAGTCCAACGAGACTCCTAGCGCGCCTTCCCGTGCCATGCAGCGCCGTATCCGACGACGCCCGAACTCCGGCGTCCGCTCCACCGCTCGCCGCCGTCGTTTCCGGAAAAGTCCGGCCATACCACCACCACCACTCGACGCGGCATCTTGTGGCCGTTCGAATGGACCAAGCCGCACGCCGAACGGTGCCGTGTAGCGAAATCCCGATGAGGCCTGGGTGCCCCCGCCGCGTTCTGGCGTCGCCGGCGGTGAAACGTCGGCCGCCACCTACGTGGTTGGCCTGGGGCCACCCCAGTGCCACTGCTAGTGGGACCCACGCGTCCTAGTTGACTGGGTTGACCCAGTCAACTGCTGACTGGGCAGCCCCGTGTCCCTGACAAGCGGGCCCCACCGCACAATTAAGTTAATTAAAATATTTTATATTTAAAGCTAATTAGTTAACCTAATCATTCACTGACATGTGGGGCCCAGCTGCTAATTAACCATGTTGATAAGTTGAATCCAAGTGTTTCCGGTCATAGTTGCTCTTCTGGCGGGACTGGGCCGCCTTGATATTATCTCGGACAATGCGAACCTGCTCTTCAGCTTGTTGAATAATGTCTGGACCAATGAGGGGCCGTTCCCCAGTTTCTAACCAATTCAGAGGGGTCCGGCACTTACGTCCATAAAGCACTTCGAAGGGTGCCATCTTCAAGCTGGCTTGATAGCTATTGTTATAAGAGAACTCTGCATAAGGGAGAGATTCTTCCCACTTCTTGCCAAAAGAAATAACACAAGCTCGAAGCATGTCTTCAAGAATTTGATTGACTCGCTCGACTTGGCCTTGGGATTGGGGATGATAAGCAGTGCTACAGGTAATATGAGTTCCCATTGCCTCTTGGAAACTATCCCAGAATTTCGAAGTGAATAAACTGCCACGGTCTGAACTGATCTCCTTCGGAATGTCGTGGAGTGACACAATTTGGGAGATATACAAGCTTGCTAATTGACTAGCAGTGATAGCCTCCTTGACTAGCAGAAAGTGAGAAACCTTCGAGAATTGGTCGATGACGACAAAAATAGCATTGTTATCTTTCTGAGACTTGGGAAGGCCATTGACGAAGTCCATCTGAATCTTATCCCACTTCCATTCAGGAATCGGAAGTGGTTGTAGAAGTCCAGCCGGTTTCTGATGTTCTGCTTTGACGCGACGACAAACGTCACATTCTTCAATATATCGAGCAATGTCTTGCTTCATATCAGACCACCAGTACTTCTGACGGATGTCTAGATACATCTTGGTACTTCCTGGATGAATAGAGAGAGGGGTATCATGCGCTTCTTTCATCACCTTCTCTGTCATAAGCTCGAACCGGGGTACGACAATGCGATCTCTGAAGTATAAGGTTCCATCTTCACCAAGTGAGAAATCCCTGGATTTCTCTAAGGCAAGATCCTTTTTCATCAAATCCATGTGAGCATCTTTGGCTTGAGCAGACTTAATTGCTTTCAGCAGAGTTGGTTCCAGGACAAGGTTATTCAGAGAACCTTGTGGAACTAGTTGAAGGTTTAGCTTGCATAGCTCTTCATAAAGGCGGGTTGAGCTTTGAAGACCATGTGATTGTTGGAATAAGACTTACGGCTCAGGGCATCGGCCATTACATTAGCCTTGCCAGGTGTATAAGATATACCGCCGTTGTAGTCAGCAATAGCTTCCATCCATCGCTGCTGACGGAGGTTCAGATCTGGCTGAGTAAACAAATACTTCAGACTCTGATGATCAGTGAAGATCTCGCAACAATTACCGAGAAGGTACTGTCACCATAGCTTGAATGCATAGATAACCGCAGTAAGCTCAAGGTCATGAACTGGGTAGTTCTCTTCATGAGAACGCACTTGACGAGAGGCATAAGCAATCACTCTATGCTCTTGCATTAGTACACAGCCTAATCCTTGACGTGAAGCGTCGCAATAGATGACAAAGTCCTTGCGAGAATCAGGGGGAGCAAGCACTGGGGCAGATGTCAGCCTATCTTTGAGTGCCTGGAAACTTTCCTGACATTTGTCTGTCCAATCGAACTTAACGCCTTTGTGAAGCAGATTGGTCAGTGGCTTGGCAATCTTGGAGAAGTTCTCGACAAAGCGACGACAATAGATGGCAAGACCGAGAAAGCTTCTGACTTGCTTGACAGTCTTCGGAGGGGTCCAGTCAAGAATAGCCTGAACGCGCTCTGGGTTGACAGCAATACCATCTTTGGAGATGACATGACCAAGGTAGGTGTCGGAGTAAATAGCCATGGGTAGCCTAGCCGGCTTCCTCTGGCCCTTCTGAAAAAATAACGAGCCTGTCTGGCTCTCAAGAATCCAAGACATGGGGCCGCCTTCCCCTTGCTGGCTGTCACCCAGGCCAGCTTTCGGAAGGCAGCCCGACTCTAGCCCTCATGAAGAAAGCCATGGGAGGGCCGACTTCGAGAAGCCGGCCGCGAGGAGGCCGACTCCAAGATGCCGGCTCCCATAAAGCGGTCGAGACCGTACCCTCAAAGTTTGCATCCACCTAGCGGCGATGAGACGGGGCGTGGCTACAGTAAAGCCTGCCACCCCAAATCCCAGAGCACGATCGGCACAGTGCGCCGTACGGGTGACCATGACCCGCCCGACGCAACACTGTTGCCATACCGACCCTGACGCCATCCACGATGGACTATCAGCGCGGCCCACGGCTGGTGGGTCCCTTCGGGCAGAGAGACACTCGAAGGCGGCCACACCTCCCCCAGTCGGCCCAAGAGAGAGCCGGCTCCCCGCAGCCGGCTTGCCATCTTCCTTGAAGGAGATGCCCCATTAAGGAGACAAGACGCGGTGAGGCTACAGCGATCGCCTGCCGGGCGGCGGCACTGTAGCCACGCCTACCACCACGAAGCCCACGTCACCGAGATGGAGCAACAGTAACCAGCCGCCGACCAAGTCCTGGACAGTGGGGCCTGCCTGTCGACCAAGGGGCCGGCAACCGGCGGGACCCACCAGTCGGCGGGCCCCAGCAGCCGGCGCAGAAGCCGGCGAGCGCAGTCACAGACGGCTGGGCCCCGCGCCTAGTCGGATTACCATTGTACCCCCGGGGGGTAGGCCTATATAAACCCCCCGGGGCACCCATGCAATGGGTTGGACCCCCAGCTAGTTTTAGACACCACACAAAGAGAAGAAGCAAGCTAGCCGTGCCCTTCTTCCTCCTCCCACCGGACAGCTCAAGGAGCATTGTGTAGCTACTTGTCCATCTAGTGATCATGCGGAGACCCCGCAGAGCAGCAGTAGGGGTGTTATCTCCACGGAGAGCCCCGAAGTTGGGTAAGATTCGCCGGTGTGCATGTCTTCGCCTCATCCCGTTTCCAGGCACCGGCGACGTCTTACTGTCTCCCACAATGATAAGCCACCCATTGTCATATGTCGCACCTACCACCTGACATTTGGCGCCCACCATGGGGCCAGGTGCACCGTCGTCCGGAGACCTGTTCTGGACGGGAACCCTCTTCCTCCCCAGCGAGCGTAGCCAGCCCGGCACGCCCGATGGCACTCGCCACGACGTGCTGCAAGGCGTCACCAGCATCTGCGCGGTGAGAAGCCTCGCCAATCTCCTCGACGAAACCCTCATCTCCGACGAGCTCGCCTCCGATGCGGGCACCAACCACCTCGACAACCTCCTCGGCCAGCTCCATGTCTCCAGCGAGCCCGCTGTGGATCTGGAGTCGGTTGGCTCCACCGACCCGATGCCTGTCGACTCCGACACGGCCTCCTTCGACACCTTCCCCACAAACGTCGCGATCTACAATGACCCGCTTCCTCGGACCGACGGCCGCGATACTGTCACCACCGAAGTGATGGTCGTCGGCCACGGCGGCCCGGCCGACGAGAGCGCCCACGACGCCCCGCACGCGGCGGCCCACGACTTGTCCACCCCCCTCCCGATTGATGCCGACGACTTAGCACTAGAGGCGCGCCGCCTCGCCCTCCTCGCAGAGGGCCGGAGGCTGGCTTCCGTGAGACGCCTCACTGAGGCCTACCAGCGCAAAGCTGACCGCGCCGCCTTCGGCACGCCGGCCCCAGGCGGGCCAAGCCGGGCCGGCATTGTCAAGCAACGCGGCGCCATCATCACCAACATGCTAGGAATCGACCGCCCGGTCTATGCCACTCCGCTCGAGGACTTGCGTGCCGCCCAGGCGGCCGTGGACGAGTTGGACGGCTTGGAGGCCGAAGAACTCCCCCACCTGACCCGGCCCATCCAGCAACTGATTGACACGGCCGCACTGCGGCACGAAGCCGACGCCCGCGTGAGAAGCCCTCCCCCGCGCCGAGATCACTGCGCAACGTCCCGGACACCGACTACGAGCAACGCCAGCGCGCGGCGCGAGAAAGAGCCAGCGGCCAGCCGAAGCCGGACCCGAATCTCCATCGAGCGAGACGCGGACGTCCATCCCCGAGCCATGGAATGGCGGGGCAACCCGCCTCCGCCTCGACCCCGTGGAGAGAGATATCCCACCCCGCCGCCAGTGGCGCACCCGACTCTCAACGGCCGACTAGGTCGCCGCGAAGGAGCCGCTGAGAACGACGCCCGCCATCGGATCGACCGCCTGGCGCGATCGCTGGCGTTGGAAGAAGAAGACGATGTCGGCCCGCCTTGTTTCAGCCCCCGCATCCGCGACGAGCCTTTCCCCAAAGGGTTCTCGCTCCCAAGAGACACGCCCAAGTACAACGGCTCCGTGAAGCCGGAAGATTGGTTGATCGACTACTCCACGGCGGTCAGCATAGCCAACGGCAACCGGCGCGTTGCCGTGAAGTACGTGCCCCTCATGCTGCAAGGCACGACGCGGACCTGGCTCAACAGCCTCAAGCTTCTCAGCATCAACAGCTGGCTAGATTTCACCGAAGCTTTCATCCGCAACTTCACCAGCACCTACAAGCGCCCCCCCAAGCCCAGGCAACTCTCCCTGTGCGTACAGGGCCCAGCCGAGTCCACTCGCGACTACCTCACGCGTTGGGCCGAGCTCCGCAATTCTTGCGAGGGGGTGCATGAGGCGCAAGCCATCGAATACTTCACTGCCGGGTGCCAAGAAGGTACCCTCCTCAAGCACAAGCTCCTCTGCGACGAGCCGACTACCCTCGACGAGCTTCTGGACATAGCAGACAAATATGCCACCGCCGACTCTTCGATGAAGACCGAGCTCCGGGTAGACGCGTCCAAGAAAGTACTCAACCAGGCGCCCAAGACGCCGGCAGGGGATTTCGGCCGACGCCCACACCCGAATGACCACAAGCGCAAGGGCCCTGCACCGCCGCCCGCCAGTCGGCAGGTGGCCACGGTCGAAGACGCGCTGCCCGAAGGGCGACCCGCGCCCAAGAAGCCCAAGGGCGGCCGGTCGGCTTGGCAGCCGGCTTTCTCCTACGAGCAAACTCTCGACGCCCCGTGCAAGTTCCATAGCGGCACGAAGCCGTGCAACCACACAACCCGGAAGTGCCATTGGCTCACCCGAATCTCTAAAGGCGAGGGGCTCGCGCCGCCTCCGCCTGCCGGCCCGCCGCCTCTGGCTTCGCCGCCTCCGGCCACTCGGCCCGCAGTCGGAGCCGTGGACGACGAATTCCCCGACGAGCAAGCAACATACATCGTCTTTAGAAGCCAGCTCGAAGACCGGCGCGGCAAACGCCGAGAGAACCAGGAAGTCAGCGTGGTCGCTGCCAACCCCGCCAGACACATGCATTGGTCAGAAAAACCCATCAGCTGGAGCCGGGCCGACCATCCAGAGGTGACGCCATCTCCCGGCTCTTATGCGTTGGTACTAGAAGCCACCCTCGTGACGGAAAGACGCACTGCCCGCTTCTCCCGCGTGCTGATAGACGGCGGGAGCAGCATCAACATCCTGTACCGTGACACCCTGGAGAAGCTAAATGTCAAGACGAAGCAGCTCATGCCTACTCGGACAGTGTTTCATGGCATCGTACCCGGCTTGTCCTGCGCCCCCATTGGCAAGATCAAGATTGATGTACTCTTTGGGGACAAGGAGCATTTCCGCCGGGAAGCAATCTGGTTTGAAGTGGTGGACCTGGAGAGCCCCTACCACGCGTTGCTTGGCCGACCCGCCTTGGCCAGGTTCATGGCAGTTCCCCACTATGCATACCTCAAGATGAAGATACCAAGTTCCAAGGGCGTCATCACCGTAGCCGGCGATTACAAGAAGGCTTCCGAGTGCGCTGCCGCCAGCAGCCGGCTGGCCGAGTCCCTTGTGATTGCCGAAGAGAAGAAGATGTTGGACCAGGTCATGGCCATGGCCAGCAAGCAGCCGAACCAGTCCCCCGACCCCAAGGAGTATGATGCCCAAGGATCTTTCCAGCCGGCCAAAGAAACCAAGAAGACACCCTTTGACCCCGAGCACCCCGAGAGGTTTGCCGTCATCGGGACAAGCCTGAACAGCAAATAGGAAGGCGAGCTCGCCGATTTCCTCCGTGAGAATCGGGACATCTTTGCATGGTCCCCCAAGGACATGCCGGGTGTTCCGAAGGAATTCGCCGAGCACAAACTACACGTCCGAAAAGACGCGAAACCAGTCAAGCAGCCCCTCCGCCGACTATCAGAGGAAAAGAGAAGGATTGTAGGGGAGGAGATAGCGCGGCTTCTGGCGGCCGGCTTCATTATGGAAGTCTTCTTTCCAGAGTGGCTTGCCAACCCGGTCCTCGTGTTAAAGAAGAACAACAAGTGGCGCATGTGTATAGACTACACAAGCCTCAACAAGGCCTGCCCTAAAGATCCCTTTGCCCTGCCGAGGATTGACCAAGTGATAGACTCGACGGCCGGATGCGAGTTGTTGAGTTTCTTGGATGCTTACTCAGGATATCACCAGATAAAGCTAGATCCGGATGACTGCCTGAAGACCGCCTTCATCACGCCATTTGGAGCCTTCTGCTACCTGACTATGACATTCAGCTTAAGAAATGCCGGTGCCACTTTTCAGCGTTGCATGCAGAAGTGCCTCCTCAAGCAACTCAGCAGAAACGCTCACGTCTACATGGACGACATTGTGGTGAAGACGGATAAGCGCGGCACCTTGCTGGAAGACCTCAAAGAAACGTTTGAGAACCTACGCCGGTTCCAAATAAAGCTCAACCCCGAGAAATGCGTGTTCGGAGTGCCAGCCGGCCAGCTCCTAGGCTTCCTGGTCTCCGAACGCAGCATCGAATGCAACCCGGTGAAGATCAAGGCCATCGAGAGAATGGCGATCCCCACCAAGCTTCGAGACATCCAAAAGTTCACCGGATGCTTGGCCTCCTTGAACCGCTTCATCAGCCGGCTCGGAGAGAAAGCTCTCCCCCTCTACCGCCTCATGAAGAAGAGCACTCACTTCGAGTGGAACGACCAGGCCGACCAAGCTTTTCACGAGCTGAAGAAGATGCTGGCCACGCCGCCCGTCCTAGCGGCGCCGACTGAGAAAGAGCCCATGCTCCTTTACATTGCCGCAACCAGCCGGGTGGTCAGCACCGTCATCGTAGTCCAACGCCCAGAAGAAGGCCGAGCCCAGCCGGTCCAGAGGCCGGTGTATTACTTAAGCGAGGTGCTGTCCGCTTCAAAGCAGAACTACCCGCACTACCAGAAGATGTGTTACGGCGTGTACTTCACCGCCAAGAAGCTGAAGCCCTACTTTCAAGAGCATCCCGTCACGGTCGTATGCACTGCCCCGCTGGCTGAGATCATAGGCAGCCGGGACGCATCCGGCCGGGTATCGAAATGGGCCATCGAGCTGGCCCCTTACACAATCTTCTACCAGCCCTGCACCGCCATCAAGTCCCAAGCACTGGCCGACTTCCTCGTCGACTGGGCCGAGACCCAGTACCTGCCACCGGCTCCCGACTCCACCCATTGGCGCATGCACTTTGACGGGTCCAAGATGCGCACCGGCTTGGGAGCCAGCGTCGTCCTTACCTCTCCCAAAGGCGACAAGCTCAGATACGTGCTGCAGATTCACTTTGCCGCCTCCAACAATGTAGCCGAGTACGAGGCACTCATACACGGGCTCCGGCTTGCCAAGGAACTCGGCATCCGCCGGATCCTATGTTATGGTGACTCAGACTTGGTGGTTCAGCAATCATCTGGCAACTGGGACGCCAAGGACGCAAATATGGCAAGCTACCGCTTCCTGGTTCAACAACTCAGCGGATACTTTGAAGGATGCGAGTTCCTCCACGTACCGCGAGCTGACAACGAGCCAGCCGATGCCCTGGCTCGAATAGGGTCCACTCGGCAAGCAATACCAACCGGCGTCTCTCTACAACGCCTCCTCAAGCCGTCCATCAAGCCGTCTCCTGAGTCCGATTCCATCTTCGTACCGCCTGACCCCGACGCGGCCAGGTCCGGCTCGAAGAACCAAGCAAGCGACCCCGGGACTTCAGTAGTCGGCCCGGGGACTTCGACAACCGGCTTGGGGACTGCCACACCCGGCTCGGGGACTGCAGTAGCTGGCCCGAGGACTGCACCAACACGACAGCCAGCGGCCGACTCCAGCATCTCACCACCCAGCCCGCCCACCCTGGTGGCAGTAGGCACATTGGCGGTAGGAGAAGTCGCGGCTTCGTCATGGGCTCAGTCCATCCTCAACTTCCTAGTAAACCAAGATCTGCCGGCTGACGAAACAGAGGCAAGACAAGTCCAACGTCGAGCCGGAGCATACACAATTGTCAACAGAGAACTCGTCAAGCACAGTGTCACCGGAGTCCTCCAACGGTGCGTCGAGCAAGAGAAGGGCATTACAATCCTTAGAGACATTCACCAAGGAGAATGCGGCCACCATGCGGCTTCAAGATCACTCATCGCCAAAGCTTTCCGCCATGGTTTCTTCTGGCCGACTGCTTTGGATGACGCCAAAGAATTAGTTAAATATTGCAAAGGGTGCCAACTCTTCAGCTCCAAGCAACACATGCCGGCTTCGGCACTCAAGACCATTCCCCTCACCTGGCCCTTCGCCGTTTGGGGACTGGACATGGTGGGCCCATTCAAGACGGCGCGCGGCGGCATGACGCATTATCTCGTCGCCGTGGACAAATTCACCAAGTGGATTGAGGCAAAGCCGATCAAGAAGCTGAATGGGCCGACTGCTGTGACATTCATCGCAGACATAACAACTCGGTACGGCGTGCCACATAGCATCATCACCGACAATGGCACGAATTTTGCCAAAGGAGCCTTGGCATGTTTCTGTGCAGCCCAAGGTATCCGGCTGGACTTAGCGTCCGTCGCCCACCCGCAGTCAAACGGCCAGGTCGAGCGAGCCAACGGCCTCATCCTCTCCGGCATCAAGCCCCGACTGGTCGTACCACTAGAGCATTCAGCTGGCTGTTGGCTCGATGAGTTGCCGGCTGTCCTCTGGAGTCTGCGCACTACCCCAAACAAGTCAACCGGCTTCACTCCTTTCTTCCTCGTGTACGGTGCCGAGGCGATCATCCCAACCGACATCGAGTTCGACTCGCCCCGGGTAACCATGTACACGGAGGCGGAGGCCAAGGAAGCACGAGAAGACAGCATCGACCTGCTGGAAGAAGGCCGGCTGTTAGCCCTCAGCCGGTCTGCCATCTACCAGCAGGGTTTGCGCCGCTACCACAGTCGGAAGGTCAGGCCAAGATCTTTCCAAGAGGGCGATCTTGTGCTCCGGATGATCCAGCGAACAGCCGGCCAGCACAAGCTCTCGGCCCCTTGGGAGGGCCCCTTCATCATCAGCAGAGCTCTAGGCAACGACTCCTACTACCTAATCGACGCGCAGAAGCCCCACACACGCAAGAGAGACAACTCTGGCAAGGAGTCGGAACGACCATGGAACGCCAACCTCCTTCGAAGATTTTACAGTTGAAATGCAGTATGTATCACGCTAACTTTTGTACTAAATACGAGACAATAGGCCCCCCGAGGAGGGCTCGGGGACTGCCATCTTTTATCTATGAATGAAAAGTATCATGCTTATGACCTTGTCATTTCATTTACTTGTTTCGTCCGGCACCGGGTTCGACTAGTCGGCCCGGGGACTGGCCGACTGGAGTTATATTAGAAGTCCTACCTGCGGTCAGACAAGTAGTGTGCCAACACCCAGGCTTAGCTCTTGCCAAAGTCGCAGTTCGAAGAACCGGCTGTCCGGCTGGCAAGAGTCAAAAGCAGGAAAGGATGCCCACACGAAAAATGGCCAGGGACCAACGGACTAATATAACGAAAGCCGGTTTGCCGCCTACCACCGACCGACTACCAGAGTAGCCGGCCGGCCGGTTTCCATTCACTTCACTTCAATCCAAGAAAGCTTGAGTACTTGCCTCCCCAAAGAGGGAAGGCGGCAAAGGAAAAAGCGTAAGGATAAAAAGCATACGCGAATGGAAACCAAACATGCACATAATAATATTTACATAAAAGACCTCCAAGAGGCCAGCATTCAACATAGTTTGGATACACCCCCAGTGGGTGGAACTGCGAAAGCTTAATAAAGATTGTAAAAAAGGCAACAAGCAGAAAAAATAAGGACGGCAGGTCAAGCTGGCGGAGCGACCGACGAGCCGGGCTGGTCGGTGGAGACGGTTGTGCCGGCTGAAGGAGTGGCCGGCTGGCGAACCTCGGCTTGATCACCGCCTCCCGCAGAGGGCGCGCTTCCACGCGCCTCGTTGCTGGAGGCACGGTCAGCCTGAGGCCGGCCGGTTGTTCCACTAGCCGGCTCGACGTCTTCACCGTCCTCTTCTTCGTCATCCTCGCCCTCGTCGCTGGAGGCGATCTCCTCTGCCGAGTCCTCGCCCACCGCCGGGTTCAGCCCGAACCACTCCTCCGGCTGGGCAAAGCCATCATCATTGATTTCAGGTGCAAAAACGCTGATGTCGGTGCACTCGGCGATCGTCAAAGCACGCTGGGCGATAGCCGGCCGCACCTCCTCCAGCTCCGCGTCGGCCTCCAGCCGCCAAGTGCGCAGCTGGTCCAGGTTCAGCCCTGGGTACCAAGCTCGAATGAACTCCAACGCCCGCCCGGCTCCAAGACGGGCCGCCGACGCCTTCCAAG
The DNA here is from genome assembly GCF_002162155.2 of Triticum dicoccoides. Lineage (NCBI taxonomy): Eukaryota > Viridiplantae > Streptophyta > Magnoliopsida > Poales > Poaceae > Triticum > Triticum dicoccoides. Next base: position 577,477,366 of record NC_041386.1, on the reverse strand, counting down.
CTTCAAAGCGACCGACTGCGACCTCCAGCCAGTCGGCAGTCCGGCTTGGGGTGCGGGGGATCGTCTCGCCAGGCCAGAGGGCGGCCAACACCTGCGCCTCGGCACGTTGGAGCCGGCGAAGCATCCGGTGAGCCGGCTGCAGCCGCGCTTGGACAGCCAAGAGCTGCTCCTCAAGCGTCCGATTCGCGTCCGGCGCGATGTTGACCCCCGCCTGACGGCGCGCCTCGCGATGGGCCTCGATGGTTTGGGCGGCGAAGGCGGAGTAGCCTGGAAAGTAGTCTGCACAAGAAAATAGGCAGCAGCACAAGTCAGGCCAAAAACCAGGCGGCAAGGGGCAGGAGAGGAGCGAGGAAGGCGGCTTACCGTCGATCAAGTCCTCGATGCGGCTGAAGCCTTCATCCAGCGCTCGTCGGGTCTCAGCCCAGCTCGCCGCCTCGGTCTCAAACTCTGCCTTCAGGGCGGCCTCGCTATCCTGCGCTTTCTGCAGGGCCGCCTTGTGGCTCTCCTCTTGGTCAGCCAGCTTCTCGGCCAGGAGGTCACGCTCCTGGACCAAGGCAGCATACTCAGCATCCTTGGTACGAAGGGCAGCCTGCGCTTCACCGAGCTCCCTCCTCAAGCCGGCGTTGGCCCCTGAAAGCACGAAAGATGAAAAAACCAATAAGGAAAAAGTCGTCAAGGAAGATCCGACCCGACTACTCAGCAGTCGGCCCGAATCTCGGGGACTACACCCAGTGGGTGCGCTGACGCGCCCCCACAGGAGACAGACAAGATCAAGCACTTACTTCGGCTGTTGGCCAGGTCGTCGGTCTTCCGACCCAACTCCTGAGCCTGGGAGTTGAAGGCGGCAGCACGGGAGTTATGATATTACCGGAAGTTCAGACAGGAAGCAAAAATAAGGTAGTCGTCAAGAAAGATCCGACCCGACTGCTCAGCAGTCGGCCTGAATCTCGGGGACTACACCCAGTGGGTGCGCTGACGCGCCCCCACGGAAGAAATCAAGAGACCAAAGCGGCCAAGAATGAAAGACTCACCCGGATGGCAGCCCGCGTCGACAGGAACTCCTGGGAGTACTGCTGCAGCAGGGCGGCCTGAGCTTGAAGCCGGCTCCGGATCTCTTGAGCCTCCACATTCAGCTCGCCAGTCCCCCCGCTGGGAGTCCACTTGGACGTGGCGGTGCTGGCCGCCCCCAGAGCCTCCGCCGACTGGCCGGCGCACGCAACTCGGCGCGACTCCGGCGGAGCGGCACCTCCCCCTGTGCGCCGACGCGTCACTGGCCGCACCTCGAAGCCGGCTCCGTCCTCCGGCTCATCCCCGGCTGGCTCCTCTGGCGCCACTGACGATTGGCCGCCTTGGCCCGCTCCGGTTGGCGTTGCCGGCGGCGCTCTCCCCGCAAAGACCACGAGGTCCTCCCTCCTCTCCATCAGCGGCGGGTCTTGGACGATTTCCTCCGCCAAGGGCAATGGGGTGTCAGGGGCCACGGCTCGGCGGGGAATGGCGAGCAGCGGAGGCTGGTTGCGCGAACCCTCCGCCTCCATTTCTGCGGTCACCGCCTCCACCTGGGCCTTGGCTGCCGCGTCCGCCTGCTCCCTCGCCGCCTGGGCGGCCGTTTTTTCCGCCGCCTCACGCTCCTCCCGCTCCTCACGGGCGTTCTGCTCCGTGACCTCCCTGAGGTTGGTGCGGGGGTCCACGCGGCGGTAGCCCGAAGACCCTCCAGTCGGCCCAACTACGGAGCCGCCCGGACCCCGCTCAAGGGAATGCGGCGCCCTGTCCAGCGAGCGGGAAAAGGTTAGGAAGAATGTTCGAACAGGAGAGAACGATGAAAAGCATGCGACCAAGCAATCGACGACTTACGCTGAGACCGCCTGAGGCTGCTTCACCGCCTTGCGGAAGCGGGCCGCTTTCGCGGCCGCCTCATCTCGTTTGGTCGCCGCGGTGGAGGCTTTGGACTTCTTCGGCCGACTGCCGAAGAGGGTTGATGCGGCCCGACACTTCTTTGCGCCGCCGCTGGCAGCCAGCGCGGTGGACAAGCCCGCGCCCTGATGGTCGGCCGCCGGCTGGCGACGCGGGGCGACTTCGGCTTTGGCATCATCCGGCCAGTCCTCGAAGCTGGCGGTAAGCCCTGTGCCTCCGGGCTCGGCGTCGTCCCCCATGACGGCGTCCTCCATGGCGGCCGCCCCCAAATCCGGGTCGTCAACGTCGTCCACCGTGCGGTCAGGGACGTACTGGCGTTCTATCCCTGCTGCCCCGGTCGTCGGCGGAAGAAGGGGGTTCTGCTAAGAAGAACCGACCGATCAGAAGCCGGCCATCATAAAGCCGGCTACCAACAAAAAGAAGAAAGAGAGGAAAGCTTACCACGGGCGGAGGGTTGGCGCGAGAATACGGCACCTTGCCGTATCGCCAGTCCTCGGCGAGTTTGCAATTGGAGATATGATTTACCATGTACGACACCTCCGCATGAGGCATCTCCCTGGTGCTCAGCCGGCTTGGGTCGAAGCGGCCGCTCATCTGACACATCATGTGGGGCCGGCTTTGGAGAGGAAGTATCCGGTGCTCCATGAAGGCGGCGACCAAGTCAGCCCCGCTCAGACCTTCCGACTGGATCATCACCCGAAGCCGGGAGACGGCAGCGTTCCCGGCCTGAGACAGTGACCTGAACCGGAAACTCCATGAGGGCTGCCTCCCAGCCGGCGGGCCGGCTGCGTAAGCCGGCAGGTTGACGTGGTCTCCTTGCTGGGCGACGTACTTCACGTAGAAGTACGACTTCTGCCAGATCTTCACCGACTGGATCAGGGGGATGGACGGGAACGGGTTGTTCTCGCCCGACCTCCTCATGGCGATGTAGGCCCCGCAGGGGCGGGCACGCCTACGACGACGGTGCCGAGTTTGCTCTGGAAGAATTCCCCCCAGAGCTCCAGCGTGGGGAGCAGCCCCAAGAAACCTTCGCAGAGAGAGACGAAGGCCGACAGCAGCATCACCGCATTGGGCGTGAGGTGATGCGGCTGAAGATTGTAGAACTCGAGGAAGGAGCGCAGGAATCCGCTCGCCGGAAGGCCGAAGCCGCGCAGGAAGTGCGAGCGGAAGACGACCCGCTCGCCCTCCTCCGGTGCCGGCGAGATCTCCGTCTTCGGCGCCAGGCGGACCCGCACGAGGTTGGCGTCGGGAAGGCGCCGAGTCTGGCGTAGGAACTCAACATGGTCCTCATGGATGTTGGAGCCATCCCACGAGCTTGACAGCGCCATGGGAGCAAGACGATGTGGCGGCGCTGAGATGGGAGGCTGCAGCGGCAACGAGAGGAAGAAAGGAGGACGAGAAGGGGCGGAGCGAGAGAGAGCGTGCGAACCTCTGTCTCTCCCCCTCCTCCCCCTACTTATAGGCTCGCGTGGCGGAGCCGAGGAGGCACGGCGTGGGGAAACATGGGGATCAATCGTGCGCACTCCCCCACGTCCCGCGTCTATTGCGCCCTAACGGCGAAATAAAATTGCCACGGGAAGGCGAGCGGTCCACCTGGGCCGCAGAAGATCAGCGTTCAGGCCGAGGCCTAGGAGTGGCGGGCCCGGGCCTGCGGCGGCGTCCCGTCGCGCGCGTGCGCTGGCAGGGTATCACTGCCACGTGGCCCGCGGGAGGGCCCGCGGTCAGCACGCAGGTCGACCACTTTCCCGCCTGCAAGACGCAGGGCTCCCCGAAATCGGCATACACCAGCAAAGCCGGCTCTTCAGGGTAGGAAGCTGACGAAGCTTCTCGTCCCTTTGTCCGCCTCGAAGCTCGATCAACTTCGGGGACTACTGTCGGAGTAAATAGCCATGGGTAGCCTAGCCGGCTTCCCCTGGCCCTTCTGAAAAAATTACGAGCCCGTCCGGCTCTCAAGAATCCAAGACATGGGGCCGCCTTCCCCTTGCTGGCTGTCACCCAGGCCGGCTTTCGGAAGGCGGCCCGACTCTAGCCCTCATGAAGAAAGCCATGGGAGGGCCGACTTTGAGAAGCCGGCCGCGAGGAGGCCGACTCCAAGATGCCGGCTCCCATAAAGCGGTCAAGACCGTACCCTGAAAGTTTGCATCCACCTAGCGGTGATGAGACGGGGTGTGGCTACAGTAAAGCCTGCCACCCCCAAATCCTGGAGCACGATCGGCATAGTGCGCCGTATGGGTGACCATGACCCGCCCGGCGCAACACTGTTGCCATACCGACCCTGACGCCATCCACGACGGACTACCAGCGCGTCCCACGGGCGGTGGGTCCCTTCAGGCAGAGAGACACCCGAAGGTGGCCACACCTCCCCCAGTCGGCCCAAGAGAGAGCCGGCTCCCCGCAGCCGGCTTGCCATCTTCCTCGAAGGAGACGCCCCATTAAGGAGTCAAGACGCGGTGAGGCTACAGCGATCGCCCGCCGGGCGGCGGCACTGTAGCCACGCCTACCACGACGAAGCCCACGTCACCGAGATGGAGCAACAGTAACCAGCCGCCGACCAGGTCCTAGATAGTGGGGCCTGCCTGTCGACCAAGGGGTCGGCAGCCGGTGGGACCCACTAGTCGGCGGGCCCCAGCAGCCGGCGCAGAAGCCGGCGAGCGCAGTCACAGACGGCTGGGCCCCGCGCCCAGTCGGATTACCATTGTACCCCCGGGGGGTAGGCCTATATAAACCCCCCGGGGCACCCATGCAAAGGGTTGGACCCCCAGCTAGTTTTAGACACCACACAAAGAGAAGAAGCAAGCTAGCCGTGCCCTTCTTCCTCCTCCCACCGGATAGCTCAAGGAGCATTGTGTAGCTACTTGTCCATCTAGTGATCATGCGGAGACCCCATAGAGCAGCAGTAGGGGTGTTATCTCCACGGAGAGCCCCGAAGCTGGGTAAGATTCGCCGGTGTGCATGTCTTCGCCTCATCCCGTTTCCAGGCACCGACGACGTCTTACTGGCTCCCACAATGATAAGCCACCCGTTGTCATATGTCGCATCTACCACCTGACAGTAGGTGACTTCGGGTAACCAGAATTCGCACTTGGAATACTTGGCATAAAGTTGATTTTCTCAAAGCTTCTCTAGAACAAGTCGAAGATGTTCAGCATGTTCTTCTTTGTTCTTCGAATATACCAGAATATCATCCAGATAGACTACGACAAACTTGTCGAGGTAATCCATGAATATGTAGTTCATCGGACGAGAGAATGTGGCTGGAGCATTGGTCAAGCCAAAAGATATGACGGTGTACTCGTAAGAACCATAACGAGTGACGAATGCGGTCTTTGGAATATCCTCTTCACGGACACAGATCTGGTGGTAACCCAACCTCAAGTCGAGTTTAGAGAATATTGATGAACCAGCAAGTTGATCATACAGATCATTGATCTGAGGAAGGGGATATTTGTTCTAAATTGTAGCTTGGTTGATAGGACGGTAGTCTTGGACCAAACGATTCGTTCCATCCTTCTTCTTTATAAAGAGAGAAGGTGCTCCCCAAACTGAGGAACTTAGACGAATGAAACCACTGCGAAGAGATTTGTTGATTTCCTCCTTAAGTTCAAGGAGTTCATGAGGCGGCATCTTGTAGGGTCGTTTGGCAATAGGAACAGTGCCTGGTTTCAAGTCGGTGACGAACTCGACAGCCCGGGCAGGAGGTATTCCTGGAAGTTCTTCTGGAAAGACGTCTAGGAAGTCATGAACAACTAGGATCTTTTCAATTCCCTCAAGAGGTGCTGCGTTCAACGCATTCAAGACATAAAGTCGTGCTTTAGCGTTTCGAACAAGTTGAGCATGGTAGCTAAATATCTCATTGGAAGGATCTAGGAGGTGAACGACCTTGGTGGCGCAAACGATAGAAGTAGTATGCGCTTTCAACCATTCCATTCCCAGAATGAGGTCAATATTGGAAGACTCTAGAATAATGGGGGAAACAAAAATTCCAACCGTTCAATCTCAACGGGAACATCGCGACCAATCATGGTAGTTTGACATCAGCCCGCAGGGGTGCGTACCACAGTCGAAGTGTTCATGGGCTCACATCGAATGTCGTGTGCATATGCAAAATTTTCTGACATGAATGAATGCGATGCTCCTGAATCAAATAAAATAGATGATGGTACTGAATTAACAAGGAGAGTACCCATCACAGTAGCAGGCTGGTCTTGAGCTTCATTCAGATCAACATGATTAGCCTGACCACGACCATATGGTCTGGCATTGTGGTTGCGGGGTTGATTGATACCACGAGCATTAGAAGGAAGAGCCAGTTGATTCTGATTCTAAGGGCAGTTCCTGGAACGATGGCCCAGAAAGCCACACTTGAAGCACAGACTAGCATTGGGATTGGGAGCAAAAGCTTGGGGTGGTACAGCCCGAAGGGGCTGCCTCTGCGGTGGAGGAGGCAGACGAGGTGCGACATAGGTCTGTCTTGGTGTAGGTGCAGCTGGACGATACATGTTGTGGGGAATCCATATCCGACACTTTTGCGCTGACGGGCCCGAAGATGAGCCAGTGTCACGGCTGTGCCTAAGGGATCCCTGGTGTTCCTGAAGACCAGTCTCAACCTGAATAGCCTTGTTCACCAAGGTGGCGAAGTCGGCAAAGTCATGAGCGAGCAGTGCTAGCTTAATATCAGGGTGAAGTCCATCACGGAACTTTTCTTGCCTACGAGCATCAGTTGCAATGTCTTCTTCAGCATAATGAGACAAGTCCAAAAATTCCCGCTGATAAGCATCTACAGTATTGTTGCCTTGGGTGAGGTTGCGGAAATCTTGCTTCTTCCTGTCCATGATTCCCTAAGGAATGAAGCGGGCACGGAAGGCAGCTTGGAAATCCGGCCAAGTGATGACCGTTCCAGCAGGTAGGGTACGCCTGAGTCTGTCCCACCATTGAGCAGCGGGACCCTTCAGAAAGAAAGATGCAAAGGTGACATAGCTAGCTGGGGCCACACTAGCAGACTCCATTTCATATGTGATGTCACGGAGCCAGTTATCAGCATCAAGGGGTTGAGTTGAGCTGCGATAAATAGTTGGGTTGAGGCGCAAGAAGTCCTGAAGAGTTACTGGGGTTGGCTGTTGATTCATGTTCGGACGAGGAAATTGAGCCATCATTCCTTCCATGAACTGGCGGTTCATCTCAAATTGTTGCATCATTCCAGCAAAGAATTTGGGCGGTTGTGGATCGTTGGCACCACGACCACGACCAGCGGGTCTAGCCATCCTGCTAACAAATAACAGGGGTTAGTTCAGCATTGAGCATTTGTAAAAACAAGGATCATTCATGATGAAACATGCATAATGAAAGAGGTACGATGGATACCACTTCGTTATCATCAAGACGGTGTGTGTACTATCCAGAATACTATTCTAAGGAAAACTATGGCTTATCTAGCTTTGGGGTGAATGTGGTCACAGGATCCTAATGTTAGAGTTAGTAAAACCATTTTAACCCGAATAGAAGAGAGATCAGAGTCCCAGAGTATAGACGAGGAATAGAAGATCCTAATACCACCCATATGGCAACGTGGGCCCGTAAGACACACAGGCAATGTTCGTAAAAGTTTTTGTAGTGACTAGACTCAACTTCAGCCAAGGAGTTGGAAAGGGGGCTACCTATAGGCAGTCGGCAATGATACCAACTTGTGACGCCCTTGATTCAATCATACACTAATCATACACGCAAATGTGTATGATCAAGATCAAGGACTCACGGGAAGATATCACAACAGAACTCTAGACACAAATTGAAATAATACAAGCTTTATATTACAAGCCAGGGGCCTCGAGTGCTCGAATACATAAGCTTGCATACACCAGAGTCAGCGGAAGCAACAATATCTGAGTACAGACATAAGTTAGACAAGTTTGCCTTAAGAAGGCTAGCACAAAAGCATCAATGATCGAAAAGTCAAGGCCTCCTGCCTGGGAGCCTCCTAACTACTCCGAGTCGTCAGCGGCCGTCACGTAGTAGCAGGCGTCCTCGGGGTAGCAGTAGTCATCAGTGGTGTCGTCTGGCTCCTGAGATCCATCATCTGGTCGCAAGTATCGGGTATGGGGAAAAGGAGGTAGCAAAGCAACCGTGAGTACTCATCCAAAGTACTCAGAAGACTTACATCAGATCTAAACTAAGTATGCATCTATATCAAAGGAAATGGGTTGTATCTGTGGACTAAACTGCAGAATGCCAGAAGAGAAGGGGAAAGCCTAGCCTATCGAAGACTAGCATCTTCAAGCATCTTCAAGCATCTTGCAGCAACAGAAGAGATAAGAGTAGCATAAAGTAAAGTAGTAGAGTTATCAACCTCGGCCAGAGATCCTTCCTCGACTCCCTAGGGGAAAGCAATCCCAGAGCCATACTATCCAAGTGTCATGACCATCCAATTCTCATCACCATCCAGTTCTAGTTGTATCGATCGGGATACAACTCCAAGTGTCCGTTACCGTAGGACAGGCTATCGATAGATGTTTTCTTCCCTGCAGGGGTGCACCAACTTACCCATCACGCTCGATTAACTCCGGTCGAACACACTTTCCTGGGTCATGCCTTGCCTCGGCCAAACAATACACCGCAACCTGACCTAGGCTTAATAGAGAGGTCAGCACGCCAGACTAAGCCTATGCCCCCAGAGGTCATGGGCCATCTCCCCGGGAACTCCTGCACGCTGTGTACGCGGCCGGTGAGCAGACCTAGCTACCTCCTTCAACAAGGTAGGAGCTTACGCAGTCCAACCCGGCGCGCGCCGCTCAGTCGCTGGCATCTATTAAGCTTCGGCTAATGTATACGACACAGAACGCCCATACTATGCCCACGTGATGGTTAGTGCTATCAGGACAAAGGCCCCTCAGATCAAATATCCAAATCATAGTGGATTAGGAGCACACAGTAATGAGCAGAGACTCACGATCGATGTGACCCCATCGCCCCGTCTCGAGTACTTGCGGCAAGGGCTAAGAACGCCCGGCCATGCCTCGTAAGTATCTCGCGGGCACCTTCCAGGTCAACCTGACTCCACATCACTCGCGGGTACCCCTCAGGGTCGATGTCACAGCCCCAGATCGGCCTTGTTTGACTTTGATTGCTCATCATGTCATCATGTTTAAATTTCTAAGAAACTTGAAATGGGGATTGCCTAAACCCTAGCATTAAAGGAATTCACTAGATTTACCTAAAATATTTTTTAGTAAGTCCAAATGGCTTTCAAAAATGTTCATCAATTATGGTAAATACTGTAAACAGTAGCCAGAGGTGATGCACATTTTTCCATGACATATTTGGGCTCTGAATTAAATCATATGGTATTTTCATGTGGGCATTTGAATACTATAAAATATTTGAAATGCTCAAATAATCATAAACTAAAATGTTTATTGTTGGATATATTCTAAACAGTAGCCATGATTAGTTTCATGATTTTTGAAAGTGTCTGAGTATTTTTAATAAAGCCCTAAAATTTACAGAATAATAGAAAACTGAAATAATTAGAAAAAAGAGAGAGAGAAACCTACCCGGCCCAGCTCCTCCAGCCACTTACCTGGCGCCACCAACCGGCCCAGCACGGCCCAGCCCACCGCCGCTTTCCCCCCTGTCGTCTTCCTCCCTCGCCAGAAGGACAGAAGCGTGTCGCCCGCGTGCGCGCTCGCCCCTGGCCACCTCCTGCTTCCTCCCCGGCCCCTTCTAGCGACGCCTGGAGGCGCCACGCAGCCCCCTGGTCCCTCTCGCTCACTCCCTCGAGCTCATCCCCCTCCTCTGTTCTCTCTCTCGCACGCAGCCACCGAACACACCCGCCGCCGCCGTTCGTTGCCGCTGTGGCCACAGCCACTGCCTCGCCCCGCCGATGCTCTCAGAGGCGCCGCCGCCACCTACTCTCCCTCCTCTCCGAGCTACACGAGCCAGGACGGGCCCAAGACGATGCTTGCGGCCTTCTTCTCCGACCACGGCCGCCGGATGCCGCCGTCCGATTCGCCGTCTCCGCCGCCTCCCCGAGCACGCCGACCTTCTCCTCGAACTCACCGTGAGCCCCTATCCATTTCCCCTCTCTCCCCGTGCCCGTCCGCGCCTTCTAACCACCGTGGCTGTCGGGGGCCGACAGTTCCTCGCCGCCGGCGATGACGCAGACGAGGCCAGAGCCACCGTAGCTAACTCCCGAGCACCACAACATGCTCAGCACTCTCCCAGGAGTCAGGCGCGCCCACCCGTGTGACCTGCCGTGCCCCCTAGCGCCAACCCCGACCTCGCCCGTACTCCGGCCGCCGCCACGAGCTCGACTCCGACGAGCTCGCCTCACCCTGGCTCCTCCCGTTCGCACCATTCGATGCGGACGAGTCTCCTCGTTCTGTAGATGGTCTCGGCCGCTAATTTGGTCGCCAAGGACAAAATCCGAGCCCCTCCGCCGTCTCCGCCTCGCCGGCGACTCAACGCCGGCGGGATTGACCCCGCTGACCGAGTTGACCCGGGTGGGCCCAGTTTGACCCCCCTGGTCTATGACAGATGGGACCCACCTGCTAATTAAATTGGGATTAGGACTAAATAAAAACTAGTTAAACTAATAACACTGACCAGTGGACCCCACTGGTCAGGTTTGACCTGGACCCGCCTAGTTGACCTGCTGACGTCATGCCAACGTCATGCTGACGCAGTAAACCCTTTTCTGGATTTTAAATAAATCCAAACGATTTATTTATTTCAGAAAATAGCTAAAACTTCTAAAAATCATAGTAATTCAACCGTGACTCCAAATCAAACAAATTATATATGAAAAATTATCAGAAAAATTCAAGGAATCCATCTGTACCATTTTCATGCATGTTTGAACAATGTTTGTCCTCTGTTTTGGACAAAACAAATAAATGGCATTTAAACTCTCACATATGGAGTTTGAGTTTGAATCTTGTATTCAAACCAACCCCATTTAACTTGTTGCTAGATGCATTAGCCCAAAACACATTCATATTGTCATGTCATAGCATGCATCATACTGTGCATTACATTGATCGTGTTTCTTTTGTGTTTGCCGGTGTTGTTCCCCCTCGGTAGACGCTGTACCGATGATGTGATCGTTGACACTGATGAAGACTGAATGTTATCTTCAGAAGTGCCAGGCAAGAAAAACCCCCTTGTTCATTCCGATACAATCCTACTCTCTCGCCCTGCTCTCTTTTACTGCATTAGGACAACAACGAGTCATTTGTTACTTGCTGCGGTAGCTGAACCCCTTTATCCTCTGCATGACCTGTCATTGCCACAGTAAATAGATGAAACCCACTAGTATGAGTAGGAGTTGTTTGATCCATGTTGTGCCTACTCATTCATGTTTGTTTGTCATGCCTGCTATTGCTTAGAGTTGAGTCAGGTCTGATTCATCGGGAATGAATCAGAGGTGTGTGAACTTGTCCTACTGTGTGTGAGCTAAATGTGTGAACACGATTTGGTAAAGGTAGCGGTGAGAGGCCATGTAGGAGTACATGGTGGGTTGTCTCATTGAAGCCGTCCTTAGGAACTGAGTTCTGTGTTTGTGATCCATGATTCAGCTACTACCATGCATTGGGCCCTGAAATATGACCCCGCTCGACTTCTTATTCACCCTAGTCCTCTGTCCAGGAGTTGCAAGTAGTTTCTGGTGTTTGTAGCTTACTGGAGGCCGTGGACAGCGCTGACCGTAGGGGTGGGCTGTGATGCGGTAGGTACGTGGCACGGTGTACCGAATACCCGTTAGGTATCTCGGGAACCCTGTACACATCGTTCGGGGCCGTATGGGAAACCTCGGCCGGACTCCCTGCGGATGGAACCTGGATAGGCGATAAACCTGGACTAGAGACTTAGGTGTTTAGGTAGGTCGTGGTCTACACCCACGTCGGCTTTCGCTTGAAGTCTGCCGAGCACATGTCGTGTGCAGACGCTAAGTGGTGGAAACATGTATGAAGAAGTACACCCCTGCAGGGTTAACATGATCTGTTCGAATAGCCGTGTCCGCGGTAAAGGACTTCTGGGTTGCTTATATCAGTTCATAGACAAGTGAAAGTGGATACCCTAAAATACGCAAGATAAGCGTGAGTGCTATGGATGGCGTTCTCGTAGGGAGACGGGAGCGGATCCATAGTGGTGTATTGATATGGTGAATATGTGGGCTCGTGTGCGCCACCTCAAAAGAGTTAGTTGCAGTCGTAGTTCAGGATAGCCACCGAGTCAAAGCTGGCTTGCTGCAGTTAAACCCCCACCATCCCTTTGTTGATAATGATGCATATGTAGTTAGTTCTGATGTAAGTCTTGCTGGGTACATTTGTACTCACGTTTGCCTATTTTATGTTTTTGCAGAGAGATTTCGGTCTCGCTAGTAGTTCCGCGTGGACTTCGATGTTTAGCTTGTTACCTCAGCTACGATCTTGTGCCTCGGCAGGATTTGGTAGATAGTCAGGCTTCTCAGCCTTTTTCATTTATAGATGTCTGTACTCAGACATGATAGCTTCCGCTTGTGTTTTGACTTGTATGCTCTGAATGTTGGGTCATGAGACCCCTGTTTGTAATATCTCGCTCCTCGGAGCCTAATGAATAAATACTTGAGTTGTAGAGTCATGTTGTGATGCCATGTTGTATTTGCACATATCGAGCATATTGTGTGTATGTTATTGAAATGCTTGGTATGTGTGGGATCTGACTATCTAGTTGTTTATCCTTAGTAACCTCTCTTACCGGGAAATGTCTCCTAGTGTTTCCACCGAGCCAGGGTAGCTTGCTACTGCTCCGGAACACTTAGGCTGGCTGGCATATGTCCTTCTTCGTTCCTGTGTCTGTCCCTTCGGGGAAATGTCACGTGATGGATACCGGAGTCCTGTTAGCCCGCTACAGCTAGGTTCACCGGAGTCCTGCTAGCCCAGTGCTACAGCCTGGATTCACTCGCGGATGACCGACACGTTCGATGCTGGGTCATGGATGCATGTCCCTGTAAGTTTGTGCCACTTTGGGTTTACGACTAGCCATGTTAGCCCGGGCTCCTTATCATATGGATGCTAGCGACACTATCATATACGTGTGCCAAAAGGCGCAAACGGTCCCGGGCAAAGGTAAGGCGACACCCGTGGGAATACCGTGCGTGAGGCCGCAATGTGATATGAGGTGTTACATGCTAGATCGATGTGGCATTGAGCCGGGGTCCTGACAGCTTTGGTATCAGAGCTTGACTGCCTGTAGGATTACCAAGCCAAACTGGTCGAAGTTGAGTCTAGAAATTCTTTAGTTATATAAGGGAATTGATTGTGGGATGGAACGTAAGGCTCTTTTTACTCCTTATACCTTATGCCCTTCTGATCTGAGTCATCTTATCTTTCCTATGGGGTTAAGGAACTAGGCTTTCTCTTCTTTCTATCAGGATCACGTGTTACTAATCCGTAGACTTATAAGATTGTTGGATTTAAGCTTGAGTTCAGTTCCTACGACTTCTGTATGTTAACTGTTGATCTCGAAACCTTGGAATTGTGCTTCTGAGTGGCTATGCCACCATTTTTGTAGCATGTCTCAAATCTTTTTGAGCATTTATAGCCGTTATGCTGTCCGAGTCATCCCAGGTTTCTAAACAGTCTGATGCATTTGCAAATCCCTTCTTCCCGTTCCCGATGTCCTTTTGGTCAGATTAATCACACAAATTAGTGAGTTGAGGTACTTTATTGCCTCGACATATATGTTGGAGTTAATAATTATGACCCTAAGTGCGTAGGGGGTCATCTAGTGGTCTAGCCATGATCTGTGTTTCCAGTGTGATGATTCTGGCCGTCATTATCGAAAGCATCCCGTGATGCCATTTAGTTAGTAGGCATTCTATTTCTGGGTTCTGAACCCGAGATTCACCCCATTTATTTCATGTTGATAGTGTTGCTAGTTCCTTTAGGAAATTAGTAACTTTTGCATTAGTCCTCGAGGTCCATGGTATTTTCCTTCTTCCAAATACTATGAACCATTCAGGCAGAAGTTATTTGAACCAAAAGATCACAATCAGAGTACTCTTGAGGAGTTCTCCATTCATAAATCGTGACTCTGCCAGTTCTACCTTTCTGCATGGGTTATCCGAAAGAAACATGTTGAACTTGGTTCGACATGCTAGTCCATGCATCCACAACTCAGAAAAACATATGTTCCTTTGAGTTGTCCCCCTTTAGTTGTCTTCTGACCATCGTCTATCAATTGATAGTCAAGAGTATGTATGCATTCGTTCATCGATGCCTATTATTCTTGTGGTCCGTCAAGCCATTCTATTCTGGAATGACTAGGAGAAACAAACTCCAGAACCTGACCCATATCCAGGGTTGGGTCAAAGAAGTTGTGCTCCGCAGATCAAATTGCTAATCCAGCTTTTGTTCTGTTCTACCTTGGAGTATTACCATCTTTTATATCGGGATTATTATAGGAACTGCACACCATCCTATGAACTCTTGGTACAGTGATCCTTCTTGCCATCATTGTTCATTCCTCGGTTCATGTGCTATGGTAACCAGAATGCCGACAAGTGAATCATGGTGTGTGAAATCAATACTCCTAGCAACTCCGTTGCTTGGTAGTTAAATGGACGATAACCTCATTCTTAGCGTGTTGATTATTGAATCGTCACCCTAAGGTTGATTGTGCTACCTAGTCTTTATTTCTGGTGCACTCTACGATCATTAAGTTAGGATTATTTCAATCCCTCGCTTCTTTGATCATATCATCTTGCCCTGAAAAGCAAGGTCTTTCTCGAGCTTAATAACATATTGGTGGTTCGTAATTTTCCGAATATCTTCTCGGAAGTATTACCAGGTTGTCACCTGACCGCTATCTTGAGTTCGTGATCAAGTTGGTTCCTTGTAAACCACCCCTTCTCCAAGAGTCTGTGTTGGGTACCCCTGAGCGGTTTGGTCAAGCTAAACAACAACTTGGAGAGTTGGAAGATGGAAGCTTGTCCGACTTAGTTCATTTTAAGGGATGTCTTGTATGTGTGTTGAAGAAAGATGATATCCTCATCAATTGATCCTCGAGGCCAGTTGTTGGAGCTATTGTCTTGCCAAAACTTTGATTTGAGTGTGGGCTATTCTCAAATCAAATCAGAACCAACGATGTTCGTAATATTGTCTTACTCGTGGATTTTCCCTCGAGCATACACCATTATGTCTTTTGGGTCTGACCAATACTATCACCTTGTTCACATAGTCATGGAATTCCATCTCCATGGGAACCTGTATGAATTGTTGTTGAGCCCATTGACAACATCCTTATCTCCTCCATGATTTTGCTGAACATTAAGCTAGTACTGGAAACTTTTGTAAGCATTATCTTTGTGTTTCGTTCATGAAGAATATGCTTGGATAAAAGAAGTGACTTCCTCTGATTCATGTGCATTTGATGCAAGTTGCCGCCGTGGATTCGAGAAAGTCAATGTTGTATCCTTTGGAATCATCCCAAATCAGTCATGCATACGTGCGAAGTGTTCTGTGGTTCGGAGACTTGCAACCTCCATTCTATATGTATCCCTAGCACACCAAGCCACTGATTGATTTGTTCAAGGTTAATTAGTTCTAAGTGCTAGTCCCGAGGGTACCAGACGGATTTGTACAAAACTTCGATATCCTCGCTGATGGTTCCCCCTCCTGAACTCGGTAGTGTTTTATTATAAGACTACTTTGTGGTCATGCTTGTCTTGGACAACATGTTCACAAGTTGTAGCAGAACCAGCTCATGTTTTGGAGCTTGCTATCGTAATTCATTTCCCGAGAATCTTGCAACGTCATCTCGTCGATTTGTGTTGCAAACTTTCATTTTTCTTCCTAGACTCGATGAGTCTGGAATATCCTGACACCAACCAGATCTGAATCTTAGGCAGATGTGATGGTTGGAACATTTCCCAAGAACTATAATATTGGTCTCGCGATAACCGGTAAAGTGGATGTCGTGGCCAACACACCCCGCCGGAAGACCTATTATTGTAGTATCTTGATTGAAGAAGTTGGCCACCTCCCCATAAGGATCTCGTAGAACTTATTCTAGTAGTTGTTCCTTATGGATTTTTGTGTTTCCGAAGTCCGACCTTTACTTGATGTTCTAGATACCAGACCATTTCAAGGAATGGGATACGCTAGTACATCAAGGAGAACATTAGAAGCGGAGTGCTAAATGTCTCTCGATTGATCGTCCAGATTTGCCCCTTGGCCTCGCTAAGATGAAATCTGAGAAGGTGTTATCTTCATTTGCATCCGCATCATCCGTCAGTATTCATCGTGGTAGTACGTTGTGTTGCCGGGATCCTTGACACGAATGTTGGTAAAACCCTGATGAATATGGAAATGCTCAAGTTCTTGAGAGCACGCACAAGCGCTAGGTGTTATCATCGACACTAACTGGGATGCTCTCAGTTTCCTCGGTTATGCTATAACTTTTCAAACAGTGGACTCACTCTCTACTGTTGAGCTTCTTCCCAATTACTAAAATCATCCCTTGTGTGGTTTTCAACAAGGTAATCCACATCATCCAAGTCCGAGTATGCCATTCTACCGACCCCCTCCAAACGGTCGCTCGAGAATTGCCTTAGGCTGGTTTAAAGAGTTTTAATGATCTCTGAATCAAAGGTAATTCTTTTTGCCACTTAAGGTAATAATCTACGAATCACCCTCCTCCAGGATGTCTCGCTGAGGTATCATGGCAACTCAACACCTCGCTACATTGACAACCGTTCACCACCCTCGTAAGTGTGGAATTGTTGTCTACCTAGTGAACCCTCATCATTTGTTCCACTCCATCCCTCTAGATGTGCGCCTCGTGTCTCAGCTCGAGAGATGTTACTATGTTTCATTCCATGAGTTGATCCCGAGTTGTTTGATCTTTGAGAAGATCGATTCCGTAGAGTTTCCCTCTGTCATCATCATGTTGGATGAAGATTTCGAAGGCAAGACATCAAGATCAATTTGAGTCAGTGAATCAACATCTTGAGAAGGACAGTTGGATTGTGGAGATCGTGTTAGCTTGTGACCCCTCTGACTCCTTACCTCATGTCGTGAATCTCGGGACGAGATCCTTGTTTAGTGGGGGTGAGCTGTCACAGCCCCAGATCGGCCTTGTTTGACTTTGATTGCTCATCATGTCATCATGTTTAAATTTCTAAGAAACTTGAAATGGGGATTGCCTAAACCCTAGCATTAAAGGAATTCACTAGATTTACCTAAAATATTTTTCAGTAAGTCCAAATGGCTTTCAAAAATGTTCATCAATTATGGTAAATACTGTAAATAGTAGCCAAAGGTGATGCACATTTTTCCATGACATATTTGGGCTCTGAATTAAATCATATGGTATTTTCATTTGGGCATTTGAATACTATAAAATATTTGAAATGCTCAAATAATCATAAACTAAAATGTTTACTGTTGGATATATTCTAAACAGTAGCCATGATTAGTTTCATGATTTTTGAAAGTGTTTGAGTATTTTTAATAAAGCCCTAAAATTTACAGAATAATAGAAAACTGAAATAATTAGAAAAAGGAGAGAGAGAAACCTACCCGGCCTAGCTCCTCCAGCCACTTACCTGGCGCCACCAACCGGCCCAGCACGGCCCAGCCCACCGCCGCTTTCCCCCCTGTCGTCTTCCTCCCTCGCCAGAAGGACAGAGGCGTGTCGCCCGCGCGCGCGCTCGCCCCTGGCCACCTCCTGCTTCCTCCCCGGCCCCTTCTAGCGACGCCTGGAGGCGCCACGCAGCCCCCTGGTCCCTCTCGCTCACTCCCTCGAGCTCATCCCCCTCCTCTGTTCTCTCTCTCGCACGCAGCCACCGAACACACCCGCCGCCGCCGTTCGTTGCCGCCGTGGCCACAGCCACTGCCTCGCCCCGCCGATACTCTCAGAGGCGCCGCCGCCACCTACTCTCCCTCCTCTCCGAGCTACACGAGCCAGGACGGGCCCAAGACGACGCTTGCGGCCTTCTTCTCTGACCACGGCCACCGGATGCCGCCGTCCAATTCGCCGTCTCCGCCGCCTCCCCGAGCACGTCGACCTTCTCCTCGAACTCACCGTGAGCCCCTATCCATTTCCCCTCTCTCCCCGTGCCCGTCCGCACCTTCTAACCACCATGGCTGTCGGGGGCCGACAGTTCCTCGCCGCCGGCGATGACGCAGACGAGGCCAGAGCCACCGTAGCTAACTCCCGAGCACCGCAACATGCTCAGCACTCTCCCAGGAGCCGGGCGCGCCCACCCGTGCGACCTGCCGTGCCCCCTAGCGCCAACCCCGACCTCGCCCGTACTCTGGCCGCCGCCACGAGCTTGACTCCGACGAGCTCGCCCCACCCTGGCTCCTCCCGTTCGCACCATTCGATGCGGACGAGTCTACTCGTTCTATAGATGGTCTCGGCCGCTAATTTGGTCGCCGGAGGACAAAATCCGAGCCCCTCCGCTGTCTCGGCCTCGCCGGCGACTCAACGCCGGCGGGATTGACCCCACTGACCGAGTTGACCCGGGTGGGCCCAGTTTGACCCCCCTGGTCTATGACAGATGGGACCCACCTGCTAATTAAATTAGGATTAGGACTAACTAAAAACTAGTTAAACTAATAACACTGACCAGTGGACCCCACTGGTCAGGTTTGACCTGGACCCGCCTAGTTGACCTGCTGACGTCATGCCAACATCATGCTGACGCAGTAAACCCTTTTCTGGATTTTAAATAAATCTAAACGATTTATTTATTTCAGAAAATAGCTAAAACTTCTAAAAATCATAGTAATTCAACCGTGACTCCAAATCAAACAAATTATATATGAAAAATTATCAGAAAAATTCAAGGAATCCATCTGTACCATTTTCATGCATGTTTGAACAATGTTTGTCCTCTGTTTTTGGACAAAACAAATAAATGGCATTTAAACTCTCACATATGGAGTTTGAATTTGAATCTTGTATTCAAACCAACCCCATTTAACTTGTTGCTAGATGCATTAGCCCAAAACACATTCATATTGCCATGTCATAGCATGCATCATACTGTGCATTGCATTGATCGTGTTTCTTCTGTGTTTGTCGGTGTTGTTCCCCCTCGGTAGACGCTGTACCGATGATGTGATCGTTGACACTGATGAAGACTGAATGTTATCTTCAGAAGTGCCAGGCAAGCAAAACCCCCTTGTTCATTCCGATACAATCCTACTCTCTCGCCCTGCTCTCTTTTACTGCATTAGGACAACAACGAGTCATTTGTTACTTGCTGCGGTAGCTGAACCCCTTTATCCTCTGCATGACCTGTCATTGCCACAGTAAATAGATGAAACCCACTAGTATGAGTAGGAGTTGTTTGAGCCATTTTGTGCCTACTCATTCATGTTTGTTTGTCATGCCTGCTATTGCTTAGAGTTGAGTCAGGTCTGATTCATCGGGAATGAATCAGAGGTGTGTGAACTTGTCCTACTGTGTGTGAGCTAAATGTGTGAACATGATTTGGTAAAGGTAGCGGTGAGAGGCCATGTAGGAGTACATGGTGGGTTGTCTCATTGAAGCCGTCCTTAGGAACTGAGTTCTTTGTTTGTGATCCATGATTCAGCTACTACCATGCATTGGGCCCTGAAATATGACCCCGCTCGACTTCTTATTCACTCTAGTCCTCTGTTCAGGAGTTGCAAGTAGTTTCTGGTGTTTGTAGCTTACTGGAGGCCGTGGACAGCGCTGGCCGTAGGGGTGGGCTGTGATGCGGTAGGTACGTGGCACGGTGTACCGAATACCCGTTAGGTATCTCGGGAACCCTGTACACATCGTTCGGGGCCGTATGGGAAACCTCGGCCGGACTCCCTGCGGATGGAACCAGGATAGGCGATAAACCTGGACTAGAGACTTAGGTGTTTAGGTAGGTCGTGGTCTACACCCACGTCGGCTTTCGCTTGAAGTCTGCCGAGCACATGTCGTGTGCAGACGTTAAGTGGTGGAAACATGTATGAAGAAGTACACCCCTGCAGGGTTAACATGATCTGTTCGAATAGCCGTGTCCGCGGTAAAGGACTTCTGGGTTGCTTATATCAGTTCATAGACAAGTGAAAGTGGATACCCTAAAATACGCAAGATAAGCGTGAGTGCTATGGATGGCGTTCTCGTAGGGAGACGGGAGCGGATCCATAGTGGTGTATTGATATGGTGAATATGTGGACTCATGTGCGCCACCTCAAAAGAGTTACTTGCAGTCGTAGTTCAGGATAGCCACCGAGTCAAAGCTAGCTTGCTGCAGTTAAACCCCCACCATCCCTTTGTTGATAATGATGCATATGTAGTTAGTTCTGATGTAAGTCTTGCTGGGTACATTTGTACTCATGTTTGCCTATTTTATGTTTTTGCAGAGAGATTTCGGTCTCGCTAGTAGTTCCGCGTGGACTTCGACGTTTAGCTTGTTACCTCAGCTACGATCTTGTGCCTCGGCAGGATTTGGTAGATAGTCAGGCTTCTCAGCCTTTTTCATTTATAGATGTCTGTACTTAGAGATGATAGCTTCCGCTTGTGTTTTGACTTGTATGCTCTGAATGTTGGGTCATGAGACCCCTGTTTGTAATATCTCGCTCCTCGGAGCCTAATGAATAAATACTTGAGTTGTAGAGTCATGTTGTGATGCCATGTTGTATTTGCACATATCGAGCATATTGTGTGTATGTTATTGAAATGCTTGGTATGTGTGGGATCTGACTATCTAGTTGTTTATCCTTAGTAACCTCTCTTACCGGGAAATGTCTCCTAGTGTTTCCACCGAGCCAGGGTAGCTTGCTACTGCTCCGGAACACTTAGGCTCGCCGGCATATGTCCTTCTTCATTCCCGTGTCTGTCCCTTCGGGGAAATGTCACGCGATGGATACCGGAGTCCTGTTAGCCCGCTACAGCCCGGTTCACCGGAGTCCTGCTAGCCCAGTGCTACAGCCTGGATTCACTCGCTGATGACCGACATGTTCGATGCTGGGTCATGGATGCCTGTCCCTGTAAGTTTGTGCCACTTTGGGTTTACGACTAGCCATGTCAGCCCGGGCTCCTTATCATATGGATGCTAGCGACACTATCATATACGTGTGCCAAAAGGCGCAAACGGTCCCGGGCAAAGGTAAGGCGACACCCGTGGGAATACTGTGCGTGAGGCCGCAAAGTGATATGAGGTGTTACATGCTAGATCGATGTGGCATTGAGCCGGGTCCTGATAGTCGACCCTTCTATCCAAGTAACAATTGTAAAGTCCAAGTATCCATGTGTGCAAACATCAAGGGGAAAACCCGAGGAATCACCCCCGGTAAATTCCACTCGATGTAATCATCAAGGTGAATGTAAGAGGATCCACCCTCGAGGTTCACACTTGAAGGGTTGCACGACAGAGCTGTATCGGAAGTGGTTAAGGAGGAAATCACCCTCGATGACCAGGACCGATTAGCTACACTACAGAGGTCTCATCAGGAGTGATGTATGAGGTTCCACCCTCGGCACTCGATGGTAATTCTGCAGAGTCGTTCAACTAGGGGGGGTGATATGCGGTGTCGGGGCCTGGACGTCGATCACGTTGATCGAGTCATCAAACATAAAGCGAGGCAACTGGTACAAGGTGGGGGTCACTGATGGATCACTAACCAACCTATACTAAGTAGGTTAGGATAAGCAGGTAAGGTATGAAAGCAGGTAACAACAACAGGCTATGCATCAGAGTAGGATCATACAGAAAGTAGTAGCAGTTCTAATGCAAGCATGAGAGGGAAAGAAATCGGCGATATCAGAATGCTCAAGGGGGGTTTACTTGCCTAATTGCTCAGACAAGAAGGAGGGGTCGTTGGTGACGTAGTCGATCACAACGGCATCATCGGTCTTGGGGTGTACCGGAGAGAAGAGGGGGAAGAAACAGTAAATACAGAGCAAACAATGCATCACAAGGCATAACATGACGACGGGCAGAGCTAGGGTTGCCCTAACATAGTACTACATGTTGCAGACGGAGGGGATAAACATCCGAGGATGAATTCCCGGCGTTAGGCGGACTCTGGACAGATGAAAGAGAGGGGACGGTTCCATGTTTAGCATGCTAGGGGCATGTGACACGTGACAGGACCGCGCATTTGGATTCGTTGGATTTTTCTAGCAACTTTCATATAGAAAACATTTTCATCCGAGCTACGGTTTAATTTCTACGAATTTCTAAAGATTTAAACAATATTCTGGAATTATTAAATTAATAGAAAAGAGAATAAGACGTCAGCATGACATCACTGTGACGTCAGCAGTTAACAGGACGGCTGTCCAGGTCAAACTAACGGGTGGGTCCCATATGTCATAGACAGAGGGCTAATAGTGGGTTATTTTAATTAAACATGGTTAATTAGCAGCTGGGCCCCACATGTTAGTGACCGATTAGGTTAACTAATTAGCTTTAAATATAAAATGTTTTAATTAACTTAATTGTGTGGTGGGGCTCGCTTGTCAGGGACACGGGGCTGCCCAGTCAGCAGTTGACCGGGCCAACCCAGTCAACTGGGGCCCGTGGGGCCCACTGGCAGTGGCACTGGGGTGGCCCCAGGCCAACCACGTAGGCGGCGGCCGGTGTTTCGCCGCCGGCAACGCCAGAACGCGGCGGGGGCACCCGGGCCTCGTCGTGATTTTGCTACACGGCGCCTTCGGCGCGCGGCTTGGTCCATTCGAACGGCCACTCGATGCCGCGTCGAGTGGTGGTGGTGGGATGGCCGGACTTTGCCGGAAACGGCGACGGCGAGCGGCGGAGCGGACGCCAGAGTTCGGGCGTCGTCGGATACGGCGCTGCGTGGCATGGGAAGGCGCGCTAGGGTTCTCGTTGGACTCACACGAGCTCCAGGAGCTCGTCTACGAGCTCGGACATGAGCTCGAGCTACGGAGGCCATGGCGAGCGAGTCAGCTGGTGGTGGGTTTCCGGTGAGAGGCGAACAGGGGGCTGCGGGGCACGGCGAGTCATGTGCGTGTGCATGTTGGGAACTAGGCGTAGTGGCGAGCGAGTTGCGCACGGGGCCGAGGCCATTTGGTCGCCGAAGCATCGTCGGCGATGAGCTCAGGCGG
>NC_041386.1:577325609-577454033 GCF_002162155.2 Triticum dicoccoides | reverse complement strand
GAGCTACGGCGTCAGAAACGCGCGGGAAAGAGAGGGGAAAGAGGCGCGTGCTCACGTTGGTCCTGTAGGTGGGCTCAGGTGGGCTCGGGGAAGATCGACGGCGACGAATCAGCGACGAATCGGCGACGAAGGCGAAGACGGCCGTAGGGGAAGAAGAGGTTGCCGGGCTCGCTGCAGTGGCTCCCGGCTTGCGCTCACGGACGTGGACGGGGTAGACAACGACGGCGGAGATGATGGGCACGACGACGAGGCGAACGGGGCTCGGTGGCCGCGATGACGACGCGGCGGCTGCGGTGGGCGCTCTCGGGCAGAGGGGGAGAGGAGAGAGCGAGTGAGAGGAGAGGGGAGAGGTGGAGAGGACGAGGGAGAGAGAGGGCAAGTGGGCGAGTGGGGAGGGAGCCTGAGGCGTCGGGGCGTCCTTCTCCTCACGCCCTCGACGCGGACGAGGTGGTTCGGCGGGGCGTCGCCCCTGTTGCGACCGCGCCAGGGGAACAGGAAGGGAGGGGCGACCGGGTGGGGGAGGAAATGTTTGGGCCGGCCAGCTGGGATGGGCCGAAGCCCAAGGGGAGGCCAGGGGCTCTCCCACCCCTTCTCCTTTTCTTTCCCCTTTTTTCTTTTTCCCTTTTTTAAGCTTTTTATGCTTTAGCTATTTTAGGCCACATAGGCATTATGCAAAAATGTTGGCTCACCCCCAATATTACCAGGAGAATATTTTACACATGATGAACATTTTAGTTTTCATGTTTGAGCATTTTTGAAATTCACATTCAATTTGAAATTGAATTCAACTGGAATTTGAAATGGAATATTGATCAAAGTGACCAAGCATTGTTATAGCAAAATGATTAGATTGATCTCAGGGATTACTGTAGCATCATTACACCGGGTGTTACAATTAGTCATAAAGAACTCACATACTTATTGCAAAAATCTATTAGTCATCAAAACAAAGTACTCCGCGCATGCTCCTAGGGGGATAGATTGGTAGGAAAAGACCATCGCTCGTCCCCGACCGCCACTCATAAGGAAGACAATCAATGAATACCTCATGCTCCAACTTCGTTACATAACGGTTCACCATACGTGCATGCTACGGGAATCACAAACTTCAACACAAGTATTTCTACAATCCACAACTACCCACTAGCATGACTCTAATATCACCATATTTATACCGCAAAACTATTGCAAGGAATCAAACATATCATATTAAGTGATCTACAAGTTTGATGTAGGATTTTATGACTAACCATGTGAATGACCAATTCCTGTCCTCTCTCTAAATAGATATAAGTGAAGCAAGAGAGTTTAATTCTTTCTACAAAAGATATGCCCACGCTCTAACAAATATAAGTGAAGCAAAAGAGCATTCTACAAATGGCGGTTTTCTATGTGAAGAGAAACAGGCAATCCAAACTTCAAATGATATAAGTGAAGCACATGAACCATTCTATAAAGCCATACTCAAAAGATATAAGTGAAGTGAAAAGAGCATTCTATAAATCAACCATGGACTATCTCATACCAACATGGTGCATAAAATAAAAGTGAAAACTAAATGCAAAAGACGCTCCAATATTTATGCATATCATGTGACGAAGAAAAATATAGCTGCAAGTAAAATTACCGATGATTGTTAGAAGAAAGAGGGGATGCCTTACGGGGCATCCCCAAGCTTGGTTGCTTGGGATTCCTTGAATATTTCCTTGGGGTGCCTCGGGCATCCCCAAGCTTAGGCTCTTTCCACTCCTTATTCCTTCATCCATCGTGATCTCTCCCAAAACTTGAAAACTTCAATCACACAAAACTTAACAAAAAGTTCGGTAAGGTCCATTAGTATAATAAAGCAAATCACTACTCTAAGTACGGTTGAAAACCAATTTATATTTTGTTTTTGCATTGTATATACTGTAATATAACTTTTCCATGGCTTAATCCACTGATAGAAATCGGTAGTTTCATCAAAACAAGCAAACTATGCATCAAAAACAGAATCTGTCTTAAACAGGACAGTCTATAGTAATATGAACATTCACCATACTTATGGTGATCCAAAATTTCTGAAATAATTAGGAAAAATAAACAATTTGTATATAAAGACAGTACATAAAGTTTCAGAACCGTTTGACATTCCAGTAAAAAATGTAAAATCGCGCACTACAGCCAAAGTTTCTGTTCTGCACCGCACAAACCAACAAGCAATGTAAACATCCTAAAGGCAAATATTGGCATATTATTTTTATAATACAATGGAATTGTACAAGGGGATAATTATTTTTGTTGAAAGTTTCTGTAATCAAGATTCACAAAGTTTCCATGAGCATGGACAAAGTTCAAGGAGCTCCCCCACTTCAACAATGCTTGTCTCTCTCACTTTCAGCTTTCTTTTTGAAAAGTTTTGGGTTCCCCTCTTAATTTTTTTTGTTTTTAAACTATATAAAAGCACTCAACAGAAATAAATGACTCTCTAAAACTTCCGGGTTGTCTCCCTGGCAGCGCTTTCTTTAAAGCCATTAAGCTAGGCATATAGTGCTCAAGTAATGAATCCACCTGGATCCCAAGGTATATCAAAGCCAATTTTAATTAACAATGATTTGTAATTTAGTAGTGATCACAAAGCAACATATATCATGTAATTATGAAGTCTAACTCTCTTCCGCATCGGCATGTCATAAAAGAACAATTCATGCACACATAGTAAAGGCCAATGCATAGTATAAACAGTTTCTTGCAATTTTATCATATTGGAAACAAGGAGAGGCGGAGATGTAGTTCCTCTCTCATAATAATTGCAAGTAGGAGCAGCAAGCACATGCATATTATATTTGTCAAAATCATCATGTGTAGTAGTAAAACGCAACCCATCAATATAGTCCTTAATAAGGGCAAACTACTCTGATATAGTGTAGTCAGGAGAATTCAAATAGATAATAGGACTATCATGCGTGGGTGTAAGTGCATCTAGTGCCCCTTAGTGATTTTGGTGTATTTAAGACTTATAGGTTAAGGGACTAATGTGTTTATGAGTGTACACAGGTCTATAAGTCTATGAGGAGTTTGATATTTACAGAGAAAGTCGACCCCTAAAAATGAAGTTCTTCGTCTGAAGACTTTGGTATTCTGAACACTTTCTGATGACTTTGAAAGTGAAGAAATTGGTGTGACCTTGAAGACTTGGTATTCATTCGAGGAACATGAAGCGTGAAGACTTTTGTTTTCGTAGTTTCATTTTCTCTTTCTTGAGTCATAGGAAACACCGTACTGTTAAAGGGGGTCGAGGAAATACTAAGGAAAAATTTCCATGTGATGCTCAACTCAAAATCCTACACCTACCAATCCCTTCGAGTGAAGCCATTGGAAATCTCATATAGTCCAGTCATATTCTTCAGCGACAGAGACGAAGTTCTTCTGGTCTCTAAGAAATTTGTTCTGACTGAGGAGTTAGGAATTCGCCAGTGCGGATTTCCTACACAGTGAGGAACATGATAGCCCTGAGGATTTAGCTACTCCAAATTCCAACCGTTGCTGTGCTATGCGCCAGCTGTCCCAAAATATCTATCCACCTAACGGTCATATCATTGAAGGGCATTTATGTCTTATCATGTCGGGCTGCTCCCTAGGCTATAAATAGCCGCCCCCTACAACCACTAGCTAGTTGGCTGCTCCAAGAGAAACTGACACTTGTCATTTGAGAGCAACCCATCCTTCGAGGACTTTGAGCGAAAATCATCAAGTGAGGAAAAACCCAAAACCCAAACACCTACAAACCCCAAGTGATTGAGCATCACTGAAGAGATTGATCCTGCGTGGATCCGACGCTTGTTAACTTTGAAGACTGTGCTTCTTCCAGGCGGTTAGGCGTCATGGTCTAGAGCATCCAAGAGGAATTGTGGATCACAGAGTAACCAAGTTTGTGAAGGTCCGGAAGTCACCTAAAGACTTACGACGAGTGATTGGGCGAGGTTTGTGTGATCTTAGCTCAAGGAGAATACGGTGAGGACTTGGTGTCCTGAGCTGCGTGCTCAGGACTGGGTGTCTGGGACTATGTGTCCTCGAGTTTAAATACTCAGCCGCTCCAACCAGACGTACAATTGAAACAGCAGTTGGAACTGGTCTACCAAATCATTGTCTTCACCAAGCTTACTGGTTCTATTTCCTCAACTATTTCATTTCCTCATAACTGTGTTGTGTGCTTGTTCATATCTGTGTTTGAAGACTTTGACTGAAGACTTTCTCAATTTCCTCAGTTCAATTTCTTCAGTCTATTTGTCTTCATCCTGTGTTATCCTGTGCTTACGCTTCCTGTATTCTATGCCTGTCTTCATTTCATCATGATGACTATGCTTGTATTCTGTTATGTTTACTTTTGAGAACTCATTCCTCTGCTAGTAGTTCTTCGCTAAGGAATTTCCTCACCGGCAAATTCCTTAGTGAAGAATTTCATAAAAATCGCCTATTCACCCCCTCTAGTCAATATAACGCACTTTCAATTGGTATCAGAGCAAGGTACTCCCTTGTTCTGTGTGATTTTGGTTTAACCGCCTGGTGTTTTAGTTATGTCGACCGCAGGTATGACGAAGGTGACATGCCCCATCTTTGACGGTCACGAGTATCCCAAGTGGAAGGCCATGATGAAGAAATGCCTCATGGCGATGAACAGCGAGCTGTGGACTGTCACTGAGATTGGTCTGACCGATCTGTGCAAGATGGCGGAAGCTGATGACATTCGCAAGTACACTCTTCTCAACCTCACGGTGAAGGATGTCATCTGCTCCAGTCTGTCACAAAATCAGTTCAGGAATATCATGCATCTCGATCATGTGAAGCTCATCTGGGACCATCTCTCTGAGGTCTATGAAGGTCATCGAACCTGTCATGATCCTTTGTTTGAGGACTTCAAGGAATCTCTCAAAGCGATGACATTCGAACCAGAATCATCATCTTTTGCATCATGCCTTATGGCAAAAGATGCTGAGGTAACTGAATGCTACCTATCCGAGTCTAGTGATGATGAATCTGGTGATGAATTTGGACCCAGCTATGTCAAACTTGCTTCCCTTGCCACTAAACAACAAAGAGCTTTGGAAAAAGTTCACTATATGCTAAACAAGAGTGATGATATGTTGGGTGAAGAAATGGATCAGTCAAAAGCTTTGGCTGAAAGTCTTCAGAGACTTCATACTAAGTATGACATCCTTCAAGATCAACATAACACTCTCTTATCTGATCATGAGAAGCTTTCTTATGAGTTTCTTCAAAGAAAGCAAGACCTTGAGAAGCTAAGAGTGAGTTATGAAGATCTTCAGAAGGAGCGCGATTCATTACTTGCTCAACAAATTCGCGCTTCTCAGGAAGAATTTGTTCCTCCATGTTTGACATGCATTGAACACGAATCTGCTAATTCTTCACCTGAATGTTCAAATGCTGCTAATGTTTCAAATTCTTCACATGCCTCTGCTATCACTAATTCCTCATCTGAGGACATTGCTAGTATCACTGACGATGCAGGGCTGAAGGAATTGTACATGGCAGGCATGTACAAAAGCCTCAAAGAGCATCAGACTCTTTGTGATGTGCTTAAAAAGTAGATCCTCAACAGGAACCCTAGGAAAGAGGGTATTGCTTTTGAGAGGAAACTCAATGCTGATGGTACATATTGGAAGCCTGAGCAGTACCCCAAAAGTACATGGGTTGCTGCAAAGGGACCTCCAGTTGATCGATCTAACCTATCTGGATATGCATGTGAATCTCCTCATTCTGATGATGAGTCATTTGACTTCAACTACAAACTGTTCAAAAATCAGAATGGTGAAGTATTTGCTAATATGTTCGCACTAACTACAGGAACGGTCCCCCTATGAAGAAAATATGGGTTCCCAAAAGATGCCTTGAAAATCTTTAGGTGAATGTCATTATGACGCCACCTGTGAAGAATAGGAACCCCAGATCAAATTCTTCATATGGACCAAATTCTTCATATGGATCCAAGTCCTCATACGGACCAAACTCCTCACATGGATCATATTCCTCTAAAGGATCAAAGTCCTCATATGAACATCATCGTGCTAACCCGTCTGTTTCGCAGGGAATATCCAAGGATTATGGATATGCGCATTATTCTTCAAATTATTATGTCCATAAGTCCTCGAAGAATTTCTCTGCTTACTCTTATGCTTATTCTAA
Organism: Triticum dicoccoides; assembly: GCF_002162155.2. NCBI lineage: Eukaryota > Viridiplantae > Streptophyta > Magnoliopsida > Poales > Poaceae > Triticum > Triticum dicoccoides. The sequence continues at coordinate 577,447,850 of NC_041386.1, read as the reverse complement.
CCCCTCTTATGTGAAACGAAATGGACTGGCTTCTATGCCATCCTTCTCGTATGGAGCTCGCAGAATGATGAACTCTTTGCCACCCCTTCAGATGTGGGTGGTGAAGAAAAAGAACTAATCTCTTCTGCAGGGTCAGGTCTCCTGACATACGTAATCGTCTGAAGAATTTGCTGGAGACCTGAGCATGCCTGATAGGACGCAGGCTAATCATGAAGAAATGAACTTTCATTTCTCACGTCCTCACACTGCTTTATCTGTTCTGTTACTTGATGAAATGGATCTAATGAATTGATGTCATATTCTTCACTGTTGAAGTATATGAGTTTGTAAGCTGCACTAATTCATCTGCAGGATGATCAACCCAAAGCCACTGAGTGGGTCCTCGATAGTGGATGTACAAATCACATGATTGGTGACAAGAATCTATTGATGGATGCTCCATTATCTCCGTCGCATATGAAGCATATCATCTTTGCTGACAAAGGCAAAAGTCAGGTATTGGGTCTAGGTAAGGGTGCGATCACAAAGGATCGACAGATGGACAAAAGTCATGCTTGTTGAGTCCCTAGGATATAACCTTATGTCTGTCTCAATGCTTTGTGATCTTGATATGGTTGTTGTCTTTGGAAAGTACCGTTGTGTTGTGGTTATGGAAGCTGACAATTCCAAAGTCTTCGAAGGCTTTAGGAGAGGAGACCTGTATATTGTTGATTTCTCTATAGGACCACAACCAGTCGTGTGTCTACTTGCAAAAGCTTCAGAAGGCTGGCTCTAGCATCGACGACTCGGTCATGCAGGCATGAGGAATTTGCACACGCTTGCGAAGAAGAAGCATGTCATTGGCATCGAGAATGTCAAATTCCTCAAGGATCACCTATGCGGAGCCTGTGAAGCTGGGAAGATGACAAAGGCCAAGCATCCAGCGAAGACTATCATGACCACTACTCGCCCATTTGAATTGCTTCACATGGATCTCTTCGGTCCTAATCATTATTCTGCTATTTCAAATGAAGCATCTCAATATGGCTTTGTTATTGTTGATGATTACTCTCGTTACACAAGGGTACACCTTGTTACTTACAAACATGAAGTGTAGGAAGTCTTCAAACGATTTTTCTCGAGGACTTCAACCAACTTTGGTGTGAAGATCAAGCACATCAGAAGTGACAATGGCACTGAGTTCAAGAATTCTAGTCTCGATGACTATCTTGATGAACTTGGTATTACTCATGAGTTATCTGCTCCTTATACTTCTCAGCAGAACGTCGTCGTGGAGTGCAAGAACAGGACTCTTGCTGAGATGGCTCGCACTATGCTTGATGAATACAAAACGCCTCATCGTTTTTGGACTGAGGCAATTGATACTGCGTGCCACATCATCAACAGAGTATATCTTCACAAATTCTTCAAGAAGACTGCCTATGAACTCCTCACTGATAAGAAACCCAATGTAAGTTATTTCAAAGTCTTCGGTGCTAAATGTTGGATAAGAGATCCTCATCACAACTCAAAATTTGCACCAAAAGCACATGAAGGTTTTATGCTTGGTTACGGAAAGGATTCGCACACCTACAGAGTCTTCAACAACGTTGTTCACAAGGTTGTTGAAACTGTAGATGTGCAGTTCGATGAAACTAATGGCTCGCAAAGAGAGCACCTACCTACTGTGATAGATGAACCAGCACCTGAGGAAACTATCAAGTTCAAGGCTACTGACGATGTCATTCCCACTAAAGAATCTGCTGAAGAATTCATTCCAGAACATGAAGAACATCGAGCTAATGCACCTGAAGAAAATACTGAAGAAAATGGTGCTGAAGAGAATGATGATCAAATTCTTCAACGACAACCAGCTCATCCTCGCATTGCAAAAGAAGTGCAAGTTGAAAAGATCATCAATGACATCAAAGCGCCAGATCCTCTCACACGCTCAAAAGCTTCACATTTATCTAACTTTTGTGGGCACTATGCTTTTGTCTCTATTACAGAGCCCACTAAGGTAGATGAAGCATTTCTAGAGCCTGAGTGGATTCAGGCCATGCAAGAAGAATTACATCAGTTCGAGCTCAACAATGTCTGGGAACTGGTCAAACGCCCAGATCCTCGCAAGCACAATATCATTGGCACAAAGTGGATCTACCGGTTGTAGCTCAAGGCTACACACAGGTTGAAGGAATTGATTTCGATGAAACTTTTGCACCTTTTGCTAGATTTGAGGCTATTCGCATATTACTTGCTTATGCTAACCATCATGATATCACTTTATATCAAATGGATGTGAAAAGTGCATTCCTCAATTGTAAGCTTGAGGAAGAAGTATATGTTGCTCAACCCCTAGGTTTTGAAGATCCAAAGAATCCTAACAAAATCTTCAGACTCAACAAGGCCCTCTATGGCCTCAAGCAGGCCCCACGGGCGTGGTATGATACCTTGAAGGAATTCCTCATGAAGAAAGACTTCAAACCCGGTTCACTCGACCCTACTCTTTTCACTAAATCTTATGATGGTGAATTGTTTATGTGCCAAATATATGTTGATGATATTATCTTTGGCTGTACTAACCAATGTTATAGTGATGAATTTGCCTATATGATGAGTGAAGAATATCAAATGTCTATGATGGGAGAGTTGAAATTCTTCTTAGGTCTTCAAATTCGTCAACAACGCAATGGCATTTCATATCTCTGGAGAAATACCTCAAGGATGTACTGAGGAAATTTGGCATGCAAGATAGCAAAGGTGTCAAAATTCCTATGCCCACAAATGGCCATTTGTGCACTGATGAAAATGGTATTGACTTCGATCATAAGGTATATCGCTCCATGATTGGTTCTTTATTGTACGTATGTGCATCTAGGCCAGATATAATGCTTAGTGTTTGCATGTGTGCCCGATTTCAAGCTACACCGAAGGAATCACACCATAAGGCTGTGAAGCATATTCTTCGATATCTAGCTCACACACCAACACTTGGATTATGGTACCCCAAGGGCTCGGTTTTTGATCTCGTTGGATATTCTGACTCTGACTATGCTGGTGATCGTGTGGACCGCAAGTCAACATTTGGTACATGTCATTTCCTCGGACGATCGTTGGTCTGTTGGTCCTCGAAGAAACAGAACTGCGTATCACTATCTACTGCTGAAGCTGAGTACATTGCCGCTGGTTCTTGCCGTGCTCAATTGTTATGGATGAAGCAAACTCTCAAGGACTACGGCGTCAACATGAATAATGTGCCTCTCTTCTGTGACAATGAGAGTGCCATCAAGATTGCTCACAACCCAGTTCAGCACTCGAAGACAAAGCACATTCAGATTCGTCATCATTTTCTTCGTGATCATGTGTTGAAGGGCGACATTTCTATTGAGCATGTGAAGACTGAAGAACAGCTAGCCGATATCTTCACAAAGCCCTTGGATGAGAAGAGATTTAGCATGTTGCGGTGTGAGCTAAATATCCTAGAATCTTTGAATGTTCTTTGAAAAGGACACTCATCCTAACACTTATGCAAAATTGATGACTTAGATGTGCAACACATGAAGAAATGTTTTTCTTCAATCAATGAAGAATAACACTCTTAGTGTGAAGAAATTAATGAAGAATTTGATTCTCAGAACCCTACGATAATTGTACGCAGTGTCTGAAATCATCATTCTTATACGGTGGGTCACGCCACCACCAAAAGTTGAAATTCCTCAATTAATCATATTCTTCAACTCTGCACTGTCTTCACTGTTTCCGTCGTTTTTCTTCATTGGCTATATATATAAGTTTATGTCCTCTACAGCATTCACTTATTGCTAATTCTTCAAGTTGGTTTTTCTGCTAAGTGAATGTGATCGGACCCTTCCCCTCTATGCTATACTCAACCCAATCTGTTCACAAATTCTTCATGTGCGTTCTATTTGAAACTCGTTCAAAATCTTCACTGCGTCCTTGTCAGCTGAAGAAATTGCGAATGGAACTTTAAAACCTATCTTATCTAAATTTTCGGCTTTGCCCCTCAAACCGTTCCGCATCCCACGATACACTTATCCATTCACCCACGATCGCACACGATCTCCACCTCTCAGTACATGGGTGACACATGTCAAGCGAATGAGAAGGGTCAGGGGCACGCTCGCCCAATTTCTTCGTGCGAACAGTTTTTCACAGTGGCTATAAATACCCCTCCTTCCCTTCCTCACTTCTTTTACTCCGCTCGATCTCTCTCCAGCTCGAGCTTCTCAAACCCTAGCGCCGCCGCTACTTCATCGTCGCCGGTGAGGAAGAGCTTCACTGCCTCGACCTCGTCGCCGACGTACTCACGCCGACCGCGGAAATCTTCACTCTGCCCCCGCCGTAGCCGTCTTCCTCCGCCGAGTTAGGGCATGGAAGATCTACACAGACGAACTTCACCTCTCCTCTTCACTGTTCGTCGTGTTCTTCATCCAGGGTAATTAAAAGTTACTTTTACTGCCCTTGTTGATTCGAATGATTATCTACAAAATCTTCAAAGGTGTTTTTCTTCATATCTTCACACACTAAAACACCTCACAAGTCATCTGTTCTTGATTCGTTTCTCTAAGCATCATTTTTTCTTCAAGATTCCTCAATTGTGTGGATCTTCGATCTATACAACTCTGGAACCTAAGACAAAGAACGCTTAGTGAAATTATTCAAGACTCATCTGGTCAAATTCCTCAAACTTGTTCTTTTTGAAAAACCTTCTGAGAACGCATATGACCTCTCCAAATTCCTTGCAACCATACTCTATTCACAGGTACTCATGTCAGCTGCTGAATCACTAGGTTATCATCAACTTAACTCATTTGCAGTGTTCCTCGAAGAAAAGTTGCATACTTCTTCAGGGAATTCAATTGTCCAAATTCCTCAACTGAAGAAAATGGCTGACGGTAAAAAGCCACATAAAGGAGGAAAGAGGCCTGAGGTCAATACAGCGTTTGAGATCCCTGATGAAATATATGCTGGGTACTGCACACCTACTGAGGAAACCAAGAATGAGTGCAAGGTGCACATTCAGAAGATAGAGAGGAGATGGGATAGAGAGTGGAGGGAGTACAGATATGTCACTCCCAAGTACATGAAGAAATTTTCACTCAATCCTCCATGCCCAAGACCTCCATTGGCACCTGGCCAAATAGCTGATCCAACCAGCCTCAAGCGCGGTGAGGACTATCCTGATGAATGAGCCAAGCGCCAAGCCAAGTTGGCTAAGCAAGCCAGAGAAGCAGTGAGGAAATTCAATGAAGACTCTGCTGCTGCTGCTGCCTCTGCTGAGGCCTCTGCTGTCAAGCCAAAGAAGACTATATCAAAGAAGCCTGCGCGCAAGCCAAGTGCTTCACCAACAATGCCCTCAAGGCCAAGCTCCTCAGCAATGCCCTCACGGCCAGAATTCTCAAAGCCCTCATGGCCAATTCCTCATGCTGCTCCTGCTCCCTTAAAATTCTCAGCTCCTCCAAAGTCCTCAGCTGTTCCAACAAAGTCCTCAACACCTGTGCATCTTGCCTCGTGGCAAAGGACTGCAGGCATGTCCATTGCCTCAGGAGCTTCAGCTAGTTCCTCAGCTGCACCAACTTCCTCAACGGGACCCTCTCTACTAAAGACTAAGGCCACTGCTGGACGAGGTCCTCGCCCTATTCCTCAGAAGAAGCAGGTCGCCTTCCAAGTGTCGTCTGATGAAGACGAAGCTGATGATGATGAACTTGCAGAAATCATCAGAGATAGGCAAGTCAGGGCCGCTAGAGCCAAGGGAACAGATGTGCCACTGCCTTTGGATCCCAAGTTGATCCTTGAATACATTGATGTTTGGCACAAGGACCCCAACACTCCCGTGCCTGATTTCAAGCTGACTCCTGGTCAAAGTCACATGCTGACTCACTTCATACAAGAAGAGTAATGGAAATTTGAACAGGGGAGGAGAGTGAAGAAAGCGCAGTACAAGAAAGAGCACTTTCTGAAGCAAAATGTTCTGAAGCTTTCACCTGAAGAACTTGTTGCTCTCCAATCTGAAATCAAGAAACCGAGTGATGAATTTAATCGCTATTATGCTGACTGGCTAGGAACCAAAGTCAGATTTGTAAAGATCACATAACAGTTCACCTCCACTGTTGCATCCCCAACGCAACAGGAAATTCCTCGGGCTGAAGCATCTGCTCAGCCTACTGAAGAAAATGCCAGCACCACTGATGACAATCAGGCTGCTGAAGAAAACGTGAGTTCCAGGGCTGATGACTGCATTCCAGACGCTGAAGAAATTGCCAGGGCACCCACTAGTGGTGCGCCTGAAGAAAATGAAGAAAATCAACCAGATTCCTCTGCTCCTCCTGCGCCTACACCAACTCCAATCCTTCCATCTGCATCAGATGTGAAGAAGACCAAGGCTGCGGAGCGTGCAGCAGTGAAGAAAAGGAAAGCATCAGCTGCTTCAGATTCTTCAGCTCTCAAGAAGATGAAGCCTATGACAAGTTCATTTGCTAATCCCATTGATGATGTTCCCATCTCGACCAGGCCATCAAAGGACCTTGTTCCTTTTGGTGAAGAATATGAGATCCCTAGCGGATCTGATGAAGAAAATTAGTCTGCTGCTTCGTCAGAGCAGATTGATGAAGAAATTCAAGTGGATACGATCCCTTCAACACCTGTCATCTCCTTGCCCATGCCTCAGTTCACAGCTGAAGAGGCTGGCATTGAAGAAATGGAAGATGAAGATGTGGACGTTGGCTGCTCCACACCAGTAATAAGTGATGAATTCTGGGAAAGTCAGCATCCAAACTCTCCAATGTTCACACCGTTGTAGCAAATACCTTAGTCGCATGCACAAACTGTTCAAATAGGCTCTGAAGAAACTCACCCCACTTCATCTGTACATGAGGAAATTCCAGCCACTAGCGCTGAAGAAAATGCTACTGCGGAACATCTGAAGACGTAGACTGCCACTGAAGAGGAATCAGAAATTCCTCAGCCTGAAGAACCTGAGATTGCGATTCCTGAGGTCCTGATGCAACTCACTGACACTCCTCTGCCCAAGCCAAAGGATCCATTCTCACGCAAGCAAAAGTTTAAGGCTGATGATTTCTTCGGCGAGCATGTATTCTTCGAAGACTACAACCCTTATAACTCTGCTCGCATCAGGAAGAGGCGTTTCTGGACTGCTAGTCAAGCCAATTTCTATTCCTCAGTGTTGTTCAACAAAGAGAAGATCTTCTACCATGAGCTTATTCCTCACGTGGATATGGAATCTCTGCCGTGCTTCGCACTAGTCCTTAGTGTTCTTCACGACGCTGGACTGTTAAACTTTTGCTCTGACATCTGCGATTGGAATGAAGAACTGATTCTTCAATTTTATGCAATGCTGCACATCACAGGAGATTCTGAAGATGTGAATTCATGGGTGCTGGACTAGATGTCTGAAAACACTCACTACACTGCACCACCTTCTGAATTGCTTCGTGCCTTACCACTTAGTCCTCCCCTTGAAGAAGCTCGTTGTATCTACAGTGAACCTAAGCTTACAAATCACTACATGCAGGTGCTGATGAAACCTTTGAGGCCAGGTCAGGCACCAAGAACCAAATTCCTCGTGAAGGAATTGCTTTATGTGCCCAGAACTGTCTATCGTATTCTTACGAGGACAATGAGTCCTATCAAAGGCCACGACTCATCTGATGAGGAAATTGTTGGCATCATGAAGAATCTGGTATTCAACATCGTTCATGGCATTCCTGTCAATTATCACGATTTCTTCATGAGGACTCTAGCAAATGTTGCACTGTCTCCGTTTGAGCTGAAGCCTTATGCACCTTGGATTATGAGATTCCTCAGGACAAGGTCTTCACTCAATTACAAAGCTGATTTTTAGAATCACCTCAGCTACCTGCCCCCCATTGAAGTCCTCAAGCAGACCTATTCCTCAGTTGATGGAAAGGGCAAGGCACCAGCTGTTATAGATGAAGGCATTCATCCATTGGATGGTCAATTTCACAAAGCTGCCTCTTATTCCACCAATGATGACTCTGCCACACATGACTCTGCCAATGCACCCAAGTCTACTCCTCAAGCCACTGCTCCTTGTGTGATGATTGATCGTGAGCTTCTGCTTAGTATTCACCAGAAGGTGGATCGAAATCATAAATGGGTTAAGCGTCAGTTTGGTTCATTTCTTCACAACATGACTACTACACACAATGCAGTGAAGACAAACCATTACTACCTCCATGATGTCTTCGGTCGCACCTGGGCAATACTGTCACATCTGTATGATGAAGAAGATCTGAAGAAAATGGGTCTCAAGGAAGATTTTGACTGGTCTGCACCTCCACCGAAGAAATTCAAGAAGGTCAAGGTTCCTTCTTGTGGCCAGCTCATATTCTTCATCGCGCGAAACTAATGAAACTGAAGACTTGGACAACACTGCGGCAGGCCCTACTACAACAAACGACCCCAACAACGCTGGCGCTCCTTCATCAACTTGATATTCTTCAGGGGCGTTAGTCCTCATATTCAATCCTTTTGGTCATTTGATGACAAAGGGGGAGAATTTTGAGTTAGTCTTCAAGCGGGTCTTTCTATATGGGCGTTTTTTTCAAGTTATAACTCTTGTTCTTCTGAGACTTTATTGGATCGAGTTGTAAACTTAAACCCGATGGTGCTCTGATACTCCTGATACGTTTTTCTGCATGCTTATTCCTCGTTAATATTATTGCACGCATGCTGAATTACATCTGTCACCATATTTCATCATGCGTTTCAAATTCTTCACTGTTATATGTCAAATGCGTGTATGAATTACAAGATATAGGGGGAGATCTCCATGATTCAACTCTTCAAGTGTGCATTGCTTCAAAAGCAAATTCCTCACTATGCACATCTTCAGGGGGAGTTCTTCTATATCTTGTAATCAAATTCCTCAATATCAGTATTTACACTTCATATGTTTATCCCCGTTGAAAACTTAACCTATATTGTCATCAATCACCAAAAAGGGGGAGATTGTAAGTGCATCTAGTGCCCCTTAGTGATTTTGGTGTATTGAAGACTTCTAGGTTAAGGGACTAATGTGTTTATGAGTGTACACAGGTCTATAAGTCTATGAGGAGTTTGATATTAACAGAGAAAGTCAACCCCTAAAAATGAAGTTCTTCGTCTGAAGACTTTGGTATTCTGAAGACTTTGAAAGTGAAGAAATTGGTGTGACCTTGAAGACTTGGTATTCATTCGAGGAACATGAAGCATGAAGACTTTTGTTTTCATAGTTTCATTTTCTCTTTCTTGAGTCATAGGAAACATCGTACTGTTAAAGGGGGTCGAGGAAATACTAAGGAAAAATTTCCATGTGATGCTCAACTCAAAATCCTACACCTAGCAATCCCTTTGAGTGAACCCATTGGAAATCTCATACAGTCCAGTCATATTCTTCAGCGATAGAGACGAAGTTCTTCTGGTCTCTGAGAAATTTTTTCTGACTGAGGAGTTAGGAATTCGCCAGTGCGGATTTCCTACACAGTGAGGAACATGATAGCCCTAAGGATTTAGCTACTCAAAATTCCGACTGTTGCTGTGCTATGCACTAGCTGTCCCAAAATATCTATCCACCTAACGATCATATCATTGAAGGGCATTTGTGTCTTATCATGTCGGGCTGCTCCCCAGGCTATAAATAGCCGCCCCCTACAACCACTAGCTAGTTGGCTGCTCCGAGAGAAACTGACACTTGTCATTTGAGAGCAACCCATCCTCCGAGGACTTTGAGCGAAAATCATCAAGTGAGGAAAAACCCAAAACCCAAACACCTACAAACCCCAAGTGATTGAGCATCACTGAAGAGATTGATCCCGCGTGGATCCGACGCTTGTTACCTTTAAAGACTGTGCTTCTTCCAGACGGTTAGGCGTCATGGTCCAGAGCATCCAAGAGGAATTATGGATCACCGAGTGACCAACTTTGTGAAGGTCCGTAAGTCACCTGAAGACTTACCACGAGTGATTGGGCGAGGTCTGTGTGACCTTAGCTCAAGGAGAATACGGTGAGGACTTTGTGTCCTGAGCTGCGTGCTCAGGACTGGGTGTCCGGGACTGTGTGTCCTCGAGTTTAAATACTCATCCGCTCCAACCAGACATACAACTGAGACAGCAGTTGGAATTGGCCTACCAAATCATTGTCTTCACCAAGCTTACTGGTTCTATTTCCTCAACTCTTTCATTTCCTCATAACTGTGTTGTGTGCTTGTTCATATCTGTGTTTGAAGACTTTGACTGAAGACTTTCTCAATTTCCTCAATTCAATTTCTTCAGTCTGTTTGTCTTCATCCTGTGTTATCCTGTGCTTACGCTGCCTGTACTCTGTGCCTGTCTTCATTTCATCATGATGACTATGCTTGTATTCTGTTATGTTTACTTTTGAGTACTCATTCCGCTGCTAGTAGTTCTTCGCTAAGGAATTTCCTCACCGGTAAATTCCTCAGTGAAGAATTTCATAAAAATCGCCTATTCACCCCCCCTCTAGTCGATATAACGCACTTTCAATGGGTGCAATAGCAACAATTTCATGTTTAACATAAGGAACTATAGCAAGTTCATCTCCATAAGCATAATTCATATTGGCATGTTGGCCACAAGCATAGCAAACATCAACAAAAAGGGATATTTCAAAATAATCAACGGGGTCATAACAATCATAATAGCATTCATCCTTCGGTAAGAACAAAGGGACATTAAATAATGTATGAGTTGGAGAGTTACTCTCATTAGAAGGTGGGCACGGGTAGCTAATCTGATCTTCCTCCTTTTGTTCTTCACTCTCCTCATCATCTTTTTCATCCAATGAGCTCATAGTTTCATCAATTTCTTCTTCCATAGACTCCTGCAAAGTATTAGTCTCTTCTTGGACAGCGGAGACTCTCTCAATAAAATCATCAATATCGGAATTGAATTCATAATTCTCATATCAATATCTAAGTATAGCAAAATTTTCAGGTCTGTAAACAGCATCATCAAGATTTTCACACTCTTTAAACAAGGATTCAATTTCATAAGCACCCATAAAAGCAACAAATTCTTCTATTTGTTCCACATCATAGTAATCATATATACCATTAGCATAAGAAGCCAAGGTTTTTTCATTATTAAATTTGCATGAAAAGGGAAGGTGTGGAGCCTTCATCCTAGAGCAACAAGTATAATCATATCTCAAGCATAGTTGCCTAGCATACCAATACAACATATAAATTTGAACCCATAATAGTTTCCCTTTTTGAGTCAAGCGATAATCCCTAAAGTATTCACTTTGATCCAACGTGTCTCCCATTATATAATTGAATGGGGTTTTCTTAGGATTATCAAAATAGTACATAATATCTTTCACATAATGAGCATCGAGGGTTTTAGGAGGTTCCCCATCTCCATGAGTAGCAAGTAAACCTAATTTTTTTGGTATTTCGTGTTCCATATCCATAACTAAAAACAGAGAACAACTTAGAACAACAAATAAAAATTGCTTGGTGATAAAGCAAACAAGCACACATGAGAATATTCACCCCACGCTATAACTCCCCGGCAACGGCGCCATAAAAAGGTCTTGATAACCCACAAGTATAGGGGATCAATTGTAGCCTCTTTCGATAAGTAAGAGTGTCGAACCCAACGAGGAGCTAAAGGTAGAACAAATATTCCCTCAAGTTCTATCGACCACCGATACAACTCTACGCACGCTTAACGTTCCCTTTACCTAGAACAAGTATGAAACTAGAAGTACTTTGTAGGTGTTGTTGGATAGGTTTGCAAGATAATAAAGGGCGCGTAAATAAAAAGTAGGGGTTGTTTAGATGAAGACACAACTAAGTTAGTTTTAGTAGAGAGCTTGTTGTCACACAAGAAAGTTATTTGTCCCTAGGAAATCGATAACTAGACCGATAATCATTATTGCAATTTTATTTGAGAGAGAGGAATAAGCTAACACACTTTCTCTTCTTGGATCATATGCACTTATGATTGGAACTTTAACAAGCATCTGCAACTACTAAAGATCATTAAGGTAAAATCCAACCATAGCATTAAAGTATCAGGTCCTCTTTATTCCCATATGCAAACAACCTACTTACTCGGGTCTGTGCTTCTGTCACTCACGCCACCCACCATAAGCAAATCATGAACATATTGCAAACCCTACAGCGGGGATCCCTCATGCTTGCGTGACATGGAGAGTACCATAAGACAGCACCAATAATAAAACATGCAACTCAAACCAATCACGATCATCAATTGACCCATAGGACAAAACGGATTTACTCAAACATCATAGGATGGCCATACATCATTGGGAAATAATATATAGTGTTGAGCACCCTGTTTAAGTAGAGATTACATCGGGTAAAAGAGGGGTTACACCACTGCATAGAGGGGGGAAGAGTTGGTGATGATGGCTGTGAAGTTGTTGGTGTAGATTGCGGTGATGATGATGGCCCCGGCGGCGTTCTGGCGCCGCCGGAAGAGAGGGGGAGAGAGCCCCCCTTCTTATTCTTCTTCCTTGACCTTCTCCCTAGATGGGAGAAGGGTTTCCCCTTTGGTCCATGGCCTCCATGGCGGCGGAGGGGCGAGAGCCCCTCCGAGATTGGATTGGTCTCTCTGTCTCTCTCTGTTTTTGTGTTGGCTGATTCTGCGCTTTCATCGTTTCTTAAATTCCCAAAGATCCATAACTCCGATTGGGCTGAATTTTGGACACGATTCTATTCGGATATTAGCTTTCTTGCGGATAAATAAGGGCATCAACAGCCTTACGGGTGGCCACGAGGGCCCAGGGCGCGCCCCCTGCCTCGTGGTCCCCTCGGGCATCGTCTCGTGTTGATTCTTCTTCCCAAAAATCACATATATTCCAAAATAAAATCTCCATCAGTTTTTATCCCGTTTGGACTCCGTTTGATATGGATTTTCTGCAAAACAAAAGACATGCAACAAACAGGAACTGGCACTGGGCACTGGATCAATATGTTAGTCCCAAAAATAGTATAAAAAGTTGCCAAAAGTATATGAAAGTTGTATAATATTGGCATGGAACAATAAAAAATTATAGATACGACGGAGACGCATTAGATACCTTAACCCCGCTTCAATTCCTTGGTCAACTGATGGTTACAGAGACCACGGCATTGGGCTAGGCATTCATGCGCCTCTTTTATTCCTTCTTCATTCTCTCATAACATGTGCTGCAACACCATTGCAACAGTGCTCCACAAGTACCCTTTTCCCCGTAGATAGAGAACCACCACCCCCTCGCCACGGCCTCATCGCATTGGTAGGAAACAAAACATGACATGTTTTGCGCTTAAATATTGCAAGTATGAGATGTGAGGCCCTTTTTTACTTGAGAAGATGGTGGACTTGTTCACATGCTTTTCCAATTTTACCATGGAGTCACCAACACAACTAATGTTAAGGAATAGTGTTTCTATAATTGTTGGCAAATTGTTCTTGATTTGGTCCCTCTGTTGCTTCGAAGACTATTCATCATCTGCACTCTTACCCGGGTATATTTTGCATTGAAGTTACTTTGAGTGCACCAAACAAGATCCCCCCTCCCCTGAGGTTTAAGTTCATGGAAAACTTTGTATAAAGCATGGTACAAAGGGTTCTTTGGATAAAATTTACTATCCTGCAAATAAAACATCTTACACACAAAAATACTTTTCATAAACGCATGACTTCCTAGAAAGGCTTGTATTCAAAATTTTCTAATTTTGACTACAGATATATACATTTTTTTCATAATATAACATTCCATGATTTTTAAAGATAACAGTGAAAGATACATAATGGAGACTGTGTGAATATCATGAACCAGGGGAGTACTAGAGATTCTAACTCAACAAAATCCCCGCAGAAATCGTTGGAATCAAAAGGCCTTACAAAGCCACCACTGGACACTTCCTCCTAGACATAGGAGCAGGGGTTCTCTGCTTCGCCAAACCTAGAGCATCATTTCCATTTTGAACGAAATGAACAAATGAGGTGTAAGGTGGCAACCTTGATTCCCACATAGTGTAAGTGCATCTAGTGCCACCCCTAGTTGGTTTTGGAGTATTGACGACAAACTTGGTTGAGGGACTAATGTGTTTGTGAGAATTGCAGGATAACACAGGTAGTAGTCCCATATTGATTCGATTTACCTACCAGAGATGACCCCTAAAAACGTGTGAAGACACTGAAGACAATGGTGGTCTGTGAAAAGATTCACATTGAAGACTATGACATGAGATGACATCGTATGAAGACTATGGAGTACGAAGACATAGTTGTTTCATAGTTTCCTTTTCTTCTTTGTTGAGTCGTAGGAACCACCGCACTGTTAAGTGGGGTCCAAGTGAACAAATCAGAGTGACTGATGTGATATTCAACCAAATCCTATGTCTTCGACCGAAGACAATGAGAGCAAATCTTATCCAGAGCTGGATAAGTCAGCTTTATTTGTAGCCCAAGTCAAGCTGCCGTGTGTGTTTGAAATCTGACCGTTGGACACGTATCAGTTCCTTAGTGACCTAGGGTCATTTCGTATAAATCAGGTCGGGTTGCCTCCTGGCTATAAATATCCCACCCCCTACACCATAAATTGGTGGCTGCTCAGAGTTAGTGTCCGGCTTTTGTCGTTTGAGAGCAACCCACCTCTGAAGCATTTGAGAGAGAGATCCTTGCGAGGACAAAGCCCAAAACACCCAAAGCCAAAGAGTGTTAGGCATCACTGCAGTCTTTCTGTCTGTGTGACCTGAAGACTTGTTACACTTGAGGACTGTGAATTCTCCGGCCGGTTAGGCGTCACGTTCTGAGAGTCCAAGAGTCATTGTGGATCGCCGGTGAATGAAGTCTGTGAAGGTTTGGAAGTCTACCTTGAAGTCTTACCGGAGTGATTGGGCGAGGATTATGTGTCCTTAGCTCAAGGGGAATAAGGTGAAGACACGATCTTCTGAGTTGAATCTCAGCCTCCCTAACCAGATGTACAGTTGTCACAGCAACTGGAACTTGTCTACCAAATCCGTGTGTTCATCAAGCTACTGGTTCTATCCTTCACTTCCCTCTACTTTACAGTTTGTCTTCGTGAAGTCATTACTTGCCTGTATGATCTGATTGACTTCACTGAGTGAAGACTGTTTACTGTTTAGCTTCATACTATCTTCCAAACTGATCCATACTACCTAGATGCTGATAGTCTTCGTGCTTTCACTTCATTGCTTACTTGACTATGGCTTGTCTAGTGTAGTCTACCTTCCGCTGCATATAAATAGGTTCAATTCTTCTGTTTGTCTTGAAAGCCTCCGTGTTTTGAAGACTTTCATAAAAGTCGCCTAATCACCTCCCCTCTAGTCGATAACTAGCACTTTCAATTGGTATCAGAGCAAGGTGCTCCCTTGTTCTGTGTGATTCGATTTAACCACCTGGAGTTTTAGCTATGTCGACTGTAGGGATAATCAAAGTCTCCGCTGCGTGCCCTGTCTTCGATGGGACTGATTACCCCTACTGGAAGAATAAGATGTGCATGCATCTTGAAGCCATTGACGTCGACCTCTGGTATGTCATCAAGAACGGCGTTCCCAAGGTCGGTGAAGGTGTCACTGCTGCTGATGTCAAGAGGTTCATTCCACTGGACTCGACTGCCAAGAACATCATCTGTGGTCATCTGACCAAAGGACAGTATGGTCATGTGAGTGCTCTGGAAACTGTGAAGTTAGTCTGGGACTGGCTCCCCAAGGTCAACGAAGGCGTCTCAACCCATAGAGATTCAAGGATCAGTTTTCTTCGCAACCTCTTCAACCACTTCAAGAGAAATGACAATGAGAATGTCCAGCTCACATTTGATCGCCTCACTGATATGACAAATGAGCTTCGCGCACTCGGCACCACTGAGATCACCAAGCACGAAATTGTCAAGACGCTACTGAGATCACTTGATAGCTCATACGACACCTTGGCCCTGATGATTCAAAAATGCCCTGACTTCAAGACTCTCGATCCGTCTGACATACTTGAGAGGCTGAACACACATGAGTTTCAACAAGCTGAGAAAAGAGATATCTATGGTCCCAACTATGGCCGAACTCGTGCTTTGAAGGCAAAAGTTGTTTCCTCATCTAAAGAAGAATCTGACTGCAGTTTTGAGGACCCTAAAGACATTGGTAAGGAGCTTGCTATGCTTGTAAAGAAGTTCCAGAGGTTCACCAAGAAGAAAGGCTTCAGAAAGTCCTCAAGATCCAACTCAAGAAACGATGAAGCTTCCTCACGTGACTACAACAAGAGAACATGCCACAAGTGCAAGAAACCTGGTCACTACATCTCTGAGTGTTCTTAGTGGGATAATGAGACCAAGAAGAAGAAGAAGAGCAAGGAATATGATTCTGATGACAAGAAGAAGAAGAAATCCTCAAAGACTTCATCACATAGGAAGAGCTCATCCAGCAAGGCTCGTGCATTTGTTGGCAAGGAGATGGATTCAGAGGAGGAGTCTGCATCTGAGGAGGCAGATGTGGAGTCTGAAGAGGAATCTAAGTCAGGCATGGCAAGCCTGGCTCTAGCTTCAGCGTATGTCGCCAAGTCCGTCTTCGACATTGAAGACAATGGATTCATCACCAACACTGATGCTAATGATGAGGATGACTCTGCTCCTACCTACTGCTTCATGGCACATGGTGCCAAGGTAAACTCACGCGATGCTTACTTTCAAACTTCAAGTGAAGATGACTCTAAATGTGAATTTATACCTAGCTACAAAACACTTGCTAAAATTGCAATAGAACAACAAAATGCTATGGAACATATTCAAAAGTTGCTAGACAAAAGCGATGACCTGTTGGACGCGAAAATGACTCGAACTCAGTCCTTAATTGAAGACATTAAAAGTCTTCATGTTAAGTACGAGGAACTTGAAAGTCGTCATGAAATGCTCTCAACTACTCATGAAAAGCTCTCCTATGATTATCTTCAAAGGAAGCACGAGCTTGAGAACTTGAGATCGGCTCATGAAGATCTTCAAAAGGAGAACGAGTCACTCCACGCTCAACAGACCAGTTCCGCTCAAGAATACTTTGACACACCATGTTTAAAATGTCTTGAGCATGATAATACTACTTCTGTTGCTGGATGTTCTACTCTACTGCTGTTGCTATGTCTTCAACTGCTAATGTGGAAACTAACCCCTCTTCTAAGGATACCACTAATATTGCTAATGAGAATGCCAGGTTGAAGACATTGCTTGAAACAGGGGTGTACTCAAGAGACAGATTCTGAACCGAAACCCTAGGAAAGAGGGTGTTGGGTTCGAGAGGAAAATGAATGTTGATGCTTCCTATTGGAAGCCTGAGTAGTACCCCAAACCCACATGGGTTGATGCAAAGGGACCTTCAGTGGATCCATCTACATTATTTGGCTTCACTTGTGCTAACCCTATTATCACTGATCAATCCTTTGATGCAAACTATGAACTGTTTAAGAATCAGAATGGTGAAGTGTTTGCCAGGTATATTGGTACTAACTGCAGGAATGGACCCCCTGTGAAGAAGATCTGGGTTCCCAAGAGTTGTCTTCCGAATCTTCAGGTGAATGTCATCATGACACTACCTGGGAAGAAGACAAACCCCAGACCAAAGGCTTCATATGGTCCAAAGGCTTCATACAGAAAGAGGACTCACCAGAGTCAACCTAACGCCAATGTTTTGCAGGGAAACCATACCCAGACTTATGAATATGAGTGTGTTTCATCAAACCGCTATGTTCATAAGACCAAGAACTATTCTGCTTATTCTTATGAGTATTATTCACCTCCTGCAAGGCTATTTTCTGGGGCTCCAAAGCCAAAGTTCTTAGATGCTGCACTTAGAATCATTGCTTTGAAGCCACCCCTCAGGATGTGGGTGGTTAAGAAGAATTAACTCTCTTTTGCAGGGAAAGGTCTCCAGCCGAAAATCAAAGGCGTCTGATGCTTATGCTGGGGACCTAAAACATCTTGTGGGGCGCAAGATAAAATTCTCAAATGGTCTTACTATGTATTTTGTTCCTGGATTCCTTGACAATCATCCTATCTTCCCTAACCAGGATCTGAACTTTGATAATCTGATTGTTCGTCAAATGTTTATGCTTCACATTTCCCTTGGTGAAGCCTATCCCCCCAACACTGTAGGGTACGATACCAAAGGCTTCTGAGTGGATTATGGACTGTGGATGCACTAACCACATGACTGGTGATCGAAGCCTTCTCATGGACTCAACCTTACGTCCATCTGACAGAAGTCACATCACATTTGCTGACACTGGTAAAAGCAAGATATTGGGTCTAGGTAGAGTTGCAATCTCAAAGGATCAGCACATGGATAAAGTGATGCTTGTTGAATCCCTTGGTTTCAACTTAATGTCTGTCTCAATGCTTTGTGATCCAACCATGGTTGTGATATTTGGAAAATATCGTTGCCTTGTGCTTATGGAATCTCACAAATCTCTAGTCTTGGGAGGATATCGAAAAGACGATTTGTACATGGTAGATTTCTCAGTAGGACCACAGTTGGTCATATGTCTTCTAGCAAAAGCTTCAGAGTGCTGGCTCTGGCATCGGAGGCTAGGGCATGCTGGCATGAGGAACTTGTACACACTTGCGAAGAAGAAACATGTTGTAGGCATCAAGGCGTCAAGTTCAAGAAGGATCATCTGTGTGGTGCCTGTGAAGCTGGAAAGATGGCAAGGGCTAAGCATCCCTCGAAGACAATCATGACGACATCTCGTCCCTTTGAGCTGCTTCACATGGACTTATTCGGCCCTACTCACTACTCTACCGTTACTACCACTGCTTTCCTCTATGGCTTCGTTATTGTTGATGATTACTCAAGATATACATGGGTGCATATAATTCTCTACAAGAATGAAGTGCAGGATGTCTTCAGACGATTCGCCAATCATGCCATGACGAACTATGGCATTAAGATCAAGCACATCAAAAGTGACAATGACACCGAGTTCAAGAACACCGGCCTCGACACTTATCTTGATACATTGGGCATCACTCATGAGTTCTGTGCCCCATACACACTGATAACCCACAAGTATAGGGGATCGCAACAGTTTTCGAGGGTAGAGTATTCAACCCAAATTTATTGATTCGACACAAGGGGAGCCAAAGAATATTTTCAAGTATTAACAATTGAGTTGTCAATTCAACCGCACCTGAAAGACTTAATAACTACAGCAAAGTATTTAGTAGTAAAGCAATATGGAAGTAGCGATAACGGTGGCAAAAGTAACAGTAGCAGTTTTGTAGTAATTGTAACAGTGGCAGCGGAAAAGTAACTAAGCAAAGATCAATATGTGAAAAGCTCGTAGGCAATGGATCAGTGATGGATAATTATGTCGGATGCGATTCCTCATGCAGTAGTTATAACATAGGGTGACACAGAACTGGCTCTAGTTCATCAATGTAATGTAGGCATGTATTCCGAATATAGTCATACGTGCTTATGGAAAAGAACTTGCTTGACATCTTTTGGCCTACCCTCCCACGGCAGCGGGGTCCTATTGGAAACTAAGGGATATTAAGGCCTCCTTTTGATAGAGTACCGGACCAAAGCATTAACACTTAGTGGATACATGAACTCTTCAAACTATAGTCATCACCGGGAGTGGTCCCGATTATTGTCACTTCAGGGTTACCGGATCATAACACATAGTAGGTGACTATTGACTTGAAAAATAGGATCAAGAACTCACATATATTCATGAAAACATAATAGGTTCAGATTTGAAATCATGGCACTCGGGCCCTAGTGACAAGCATTAAGCATAGCAAAGTCATAGCAACATCAATCTCAGAACATAATGGATACTAGGGATCAAACCCTAACAAAACTAACTCGATTACATGGTAAATCTCATCCAACCCATCACCGTGCAGCAAGCCTGCGATGGAATTACTCATGCATGGCGGTGAACATCATGAAATTGGTGATGGAGGAAGGCTGATGATGACGATGGCGACGGATTCCCCTCTCCGGAGCCCCAAACGGACTCCAGATCAGCCCTCCCGAGAGAGATTAGGGCTTGGCGGCGGCTCTGTATCGTAAAACGTGATGAATCGTTCTCTCCGATTTTTTTTATCCCCGAACGTGAATATATAGAGTTGGAGTTGACATCGGTGGAGCCCCAGGGGGCCCACGAGGCAGGGGCGTGCCCTAGGGGGGCCTACACCCTCGTGGGCAGGGTGTGGGCCCCCTAGTGTTGATTCTTTCGCCAGTATTTTTTATAAATTCCAAAAATATTCTCCGTGAAGTTTCAGGTCATTCCGAGAACTTTTATTTCTGCACAAAAATAACACCATGGCAATTCTGCTGAAAACAGCGTTAGTCCGGGTTAGTTCCATTCAAATCATGCAAGTTAGAGTCCAAAACAAGGTCAAAAGTGTTTGGAAAAGTAGATACGATGGAGACGTATCAACTCCCCCAATCTTAAACATTTGCTTGTCCTCAAGCAATTCAATTGACAAACAGAAAGTGATAAAGAAAAACTTTTACAAACTCTGTTTGATCTTGTTGTTGTAAATATGTAAAGCCAGCATTCAAGTGTCAGCAAAGATTATGAACTAACCATATTCATAATAACATTTAGGCCTCATGTTTACTCATATCAATGGCATAATCAACTAGCGAGCAATAATAATAAATCTCGGATGACAACACTTTCTCAAAACAATCATAATATGATATAACAAGATGGTATCTCGCTAGCCCTTTCTGAGACCGCAAAACATAAATGCAGAGCACCTCCGAAGCTCAAGGACCGACTAAACATTGTAATTCATGGTAAAAGAGATCCATTCATACTCAATGTAAATTAATAGTAATGCATGCACATGACAGCGGTGCTCTCCAACTGGTGCTTTTTAATAAGAGGATGATGACTCAACATAAAAGTAAATAGATAGGCCCTTCTTAGAGGGAATCAGGGATTTGCAGAGGTGCCAGAGCTCGATTTTTGAAATAGAGATGAATAATATTTTGAGTGATATACTTTCATTGTCAATATAACAACCGAGAGATCTCGATATCTTCCATGCTACACACATTATAGGCGGTTCCCAAACAGAATGGTAAAGTTTATACTCCCCACCACCAACAAACATCAATCCATGGCTTGTCCAAAACAACGGGTGCCTACAACTAACAACAATCCTAGGGGAGTTTTGTTTGCAATTATTTTAATTTAAGCATGGGACTGGGCATCCCGGTTACCAGCCATTTTCTTGTGAATGAGGAGCAGAGTCCACTCCTCGTGAGAATAACCCACCTAGCATGGAAGATATAGACAACCCTAGGTGATACATGAGCCACTCGATAATACAAAACATAATTTCATTTGAAGGTTTAGAGTTTGGCACATACAAATTTACTTGGAACGGCAGGTAGATACCGCATATAGGAAGGTATGGTGGACTCATATGGAATAACTTTTGGAGTTTATGGAAGTGGATGCACAAGCAGTATTCCTGCTTAGTACAAGTGAAGGCTAGAAAGAGACTGGGAAGCGACCAACTAGAGAGCGACGACAGTCATGAACATGCATTAAAATTAATCAACACTGAGTGCAAGCATGAGTAGGATATAATTCGCCATGAACATCGTGAAGGCTATGTTGATTTTGTTTCAACTACATGCGTGAACATGTGCCAAGTCAAGCCACTCGAATCATTTAAAGGAGGATACCACCTTATCATACCACATCACAACCATTTTAATAGCATCTTGGCATGCAAGGCAAACCATTATAAACTTCTAGCTGATTAAGCATGGCAAGATCAACTATAATCTCTAATTGTCATTGCAAACATGTTTCATTCATAATAGGCTGAATCAGGAATGATGAACTAATCATATTTACAAAAACAAGATAGGTCGAGTTCATACCAGCTTCTCTCATCTCAATCGGTCCATCATATATCGTCATTATTGCCTTTCACTTGCACCATCAAACGGTGTGGATAATAATAATAGTGCACGTGCATTGGACTAAGCTGGAATCTGCAAGCATTTCATGCAAGGGAGAAGACAAAGTAATATGGGCTCTTTGTTATATCAACAATAATGCAAATGAGAGCCACTCAACATTTTCATCATGGTCTTCTCCTCTCGACCCCCAAAGAAAAGAAATAGAACTAAAACTATTTACACAGGAAAGCTCCCAACAAGCAAAAGAAGAACGAGAAATATTTTTGGGTTTTCTTTTAGTTACTACTACTACAGGCATGGAAAGTAAACTAGCTAAAAGATACAACTATTTTTTTTGTTTTTATTAAGGTTTTTCAAACACACAAGAAGAAGGCTAGAAAAGAAATTAAACTAGCATGGATAGTACAATGAAAAAGTATGAGCACCGACAACTGGAATGAGTGTGTGAACATGAATGTAATGTCGGTGAGAAATACGTACTCCCCCAAGCTTAGGCTTTTGGCCTAAGTTGTTCTAGGGCCATGGCTCAAAGCTGCCCTCTCCGGTGTACGGAGGAGTGTCCTCTGGGTGCCACTGGTTGGCGATCTCCTCCAGATCTCACTGATAAATAGACTGTCAATAAGGGTCAAGGGGTGGCTCTGGCTCACGCTCTAGAGCTGGTGTCAGGCTCCAGTATGCATAAACGGCCTCCAGCAAAATGAGGTACGTGCCTGAAAATATGTTAAACAAAGAGGGCGCAGGCAAGGTAATAATCTCATAGTAATTTTTATCAAATATCAATTTATACTTAAGCATCTTCTTCTTATCTTTAACAATAAAATCATGTGCTACCATACTCTTATAATCTAGAAAAATAAGGGCATCAACTTTTCCTCTTTCTCATAATGCCTAATAGGTACCCTAAAATGTGCAGCAAGGCGCGAAGCAATGATGCCTTTGAAGATGGGGCCCTTTGTACGGTTCAGATTTAATCGTTTAGCACCAATAGCGCCCAAACTGAAAGTGGTATCACGAAACAAAGCATGGCGCAAAATGACAATATCAGGAGCACTGAGATTTCCACTGTTCCCGCGACCAATTAAGCATCTACTAGCAAATATTGCAAAGTAACGTAGAACAGGAAAATGTATGCCAGTAATTCTTGCATCAGAAACTTTCCTCGTTTCCCCTACAGCAATTGTATCAATAAACCCCTCCACATGAAACAGTGCTTTACCCCTAAATGTCCAGTCAACTGTTGTGCCTCAACGCATTTTGGGGAGAACCAGCTAGCTCTGGGTTCGAGTGGAATTTCACCCCTAACCAAAACTCATCCGCTGATTACGATGTGGTTCCTCTATGCTGCCCACAAAGGGTATCTTACAGACCCGACAAAAATCATATAGTGACATCTCCTTAACCTCATCATATAAGTGAAATTCCACTGAAGGTGGTGATTTCTAAGCATGAAAGTAAAATTTTTGCATGAAAATATTAGTGAGGAGGAGATACTGTTCACGCTGGTCGCGAAGGAAGTCGATGAGCCTGCATTCTCAGCCAAATAATAAAAGTCCTCATAAATCTCGGCTGCTCTCAAGAACTCATCACAAGGCCATTCGCACGGCCAAACCTCTGCAGTGTGAGGGAGATTATATTTGGGCTTCTTATTCTCTTCACTTTGCTTATCCTTCGAGCTTCGGCTCAAAGAGCCTCTCAACAATCTCTTCATCATTTTATTTCTCTGAATTTTTTAGTGACTCAAAATAAAAGTGAGCCAAACTCAACAAGATTGATAGCAACTACTCCTACAAGTGCCTAGAAGCCATATCATGCATTAAAACTACTTTTGACCACATAAATTTGACATGCAAGCTCAAGAACAGGGTCACCTAAGAAGCAAAAATTTTCAATAAATAAAGCACTAGAACAAAAACCAATTGGACCATTGGAGGTGTCACATACCGAAGAACAATCCCCCAAAGCAGTTTTGTGAATGGAGCTTTGAGCTAGGAGATCAAAAATGGCAGCAAGATGAGCTAGAACTCAGGTTTGAGCTGTGGAAGGATTTTTCTGGAGGAAGACGAAGTGTGTGGGTTCTAGAATAAGTGGAGGGGGCCCACGTGGGGTCCACGAGGCAAGGGGCGTGCCCAAGGGGGGTCCATGAGGTAGGGGGCGCGCCCTGGACCCTCGTGGCCAGGTGGTGTGGCCCCCCAAGTGTGTTCTCAGTGCCAATAATTCTTAATATTATACAAAAAAATCATATTTCATTTTCAGGGCATTTGGAGAACTTTCATTCTCGGGATATTTTTTGTTGCAAGGATAATTCAGAAAACAGACAGAAAATACTATTTTTTCTTTATTTAATCTAAATAAGAAAAAGTAAAAGGAGGGTACAGATAGTTGTGTTTTCTAACTTCATCCATCTCATGCTCATCCAAAGGAATCCACTAACAAGGTTGATCAAGTCTTGTTAACAAACTCTTTCCGAATTGCATGAAACCGAAGAATTTTCAAATAACACTAAGTTACCTCAATGGGGATATGCACGCCCCCAACAATAAGAATATCATATTTCTTCTTGACAGTAGGGAGAGGAAATTCAAAACCTCCAATAGTAATTGTTGAAGTTTTCCCAATAGAATTTATATTGTGAACTTGAGGTTGTTTCCTCGGAAAGTGTATCATATGCTCATTACCATTAACATGAAAAGTGACATTGCCTTTGTTGCAATCAATAACAGCCCCTGCAATATTCAAAAAGTGTCTACCAAGAATAATAGACATAGTATCGTCCTTCGGAATATCAAGAATAACAAAGTCCGTTGAAATAGTAATGTTTGCAACCGCAACAGGCACATCCTCACAAATACCGACAGGTATAGCAGTTGATTTATCGGCCATTTGCAAAGATATTTCAGTAGGTGTCAGCTTATTCAAATCAAGTCTATGATATAAAGAAAGAGGCATAACACTAACACCAGCTCCAAGATCACATAAAGAAGTTTTAACATAGTTTCTCTTAATGGAGCATGGTATAGTTGTTACTCCGGGATCTCCTAGTTTCTTTGGTATTCCACCTTTAAAAGCATAATTAGCAAGCATGGTGGAAATTTCAGCTTCCGGTATCTTCCTTTTATTTGTAACAATATCTTTCATATACTTAGCATAAGGATTCATTTTAAGCATATCAGTCAAACGCATACGCAAAAAGATAGGTCTAATCATTTCAGCAAAGTGCTCAAAATCCTCATAATCCTTTTTGTTGGATGGTTTAGGAGGAAAAGGCATGGGTTTCTGAACCCATGGTTCTCTTTCTTTACCGTGCTTTCTAGCAACGAAGTCTCTCTGATCATAACGTTGATTCTTTGATTGTGGGTTATCAAGACCAACAACTGGTTCAATCTCTACATCATTGTTATTGCTAGGCTAAGCATAATAATTAACATTATCACTAGGTTCATGTTCATTACCAGATTGTGTTTCAGCATCAGAAATAGAAATATCATTGAGATTCTCAGGTGTGTCAATAGCGGGTTCACTAGAAGAATGCAAAGTCCTATCATTTTTCTTTTTCTTCTTCTTAAAAGGACTAGGTGTATCAACATTAGTTTTCTGAGAATCTTGCTCAACTCTCTTAGGGTGGCCCTCTGGATAAAGAGGTTCCAGAGTCATTTTACCCCCTCTAGTCACAACTCTAACAACATTATCATTTTTCTTATTATGTAATTCATTGAGCAAATCATTCTGAGCTTTAAGCACTTGTTCTACTTGAGTGGTAACCATAGAAGCATGTTTACTACTAAGTTTAAGCTCACCTTTAACTCTAGACATATAATCACTCAAGTGTTCAATCATATAAGCATGACGTTTCAATTGTCTACCAACATAAGCATTGAAGTCTTCTTGTTTAACAATAAAATTATCAAACTCATCCAAGCATTGGCTAGCAAACTTAGTAGATGGGATTTCACCCTTATCAAATCTATAGAGGGAATATACCTTTACTACCTGTGTCGGGTTATCAAGACCATGTATTTCTTCAATAGGTGGTAAATTCTTAACATCTTCAGCTTTAATACCCTTTTCTTTCATAGATTTCTTTGCCTCTTGCATATCTTCAGGACTGAGAAATAGAATACCCCTTTTCTTCGAAGTTGGCTTAGGAGTTGGTTCAGGAAGTGTCCAATCATTATCATTACTTCCTCAATCTTATCTTCATTGCACCCCCTCAGCAAGGTGACACAAACTAGTTACTCGTCTCCTTGGAAGATAAATATGCATACTTTCCAATCTGTGAACACAAAAAAATGAGATTATAACAAAACAACACCACATAATGAAACATGCCGCATCTCTTGCGCTTGCACACAATGAAATGAGAATTTACTATGTCTGCACTATGTAAAAACTAGGCATACCTTCGAACTGGATCTCCAGGTACTCTTGGAGAGCCTACTGTAGTGTACAACCAAACCTTTATGTCACCTATGAGTTAGACAAGGCCCCACTACAGCATCCCTTAGTGTTTAAATCGTTGACAAGCTCTGATAGAGTGTTAGGTCAAGAACAACAAGTAATCAAAATAAACATTCCTAGTATGGCTGGCTGATGCAAACAAGCAATTGAACAGATGTGTGAGCAAATCCTACATATCAAGAAAAGAAGCAAAGAAGGAGGCTTAAAGACCATCACTGGACTGACCAGATTTAAGGGGAATTTAAACATCATGTGCAACGTATGAACTAACATAAACATTGCATATTCCAGATTCTACAATGGAATGCACATGTATTAGGTTATGCCATGTATGATAATGCCTAAATAAGATAGCAGGCAGGAGTGTTTCATCATTGCACGCACAATTGAATTGCAAGTTAAGGGCTAGTTCGATTCTGCCTTTTCAGGCCATATTGTCAAAATAAGCCATAAAAGATGTAAAGAAGTCATTTTGAGTTATGGGCTTGGGCTTAACTAATTTCTCTTTGGAGGGGGTTGTTTCGGGTAGAACCTCACTAAAAATTGAAGGGAAGGGGAATGGTGAAATGACTCTGTTGTCTGCCTATATTACACTCAAAATGCAACTGCTGACGCCCGTGTCACACCTGACCCTCAAGTAAAAACAAACACGCAAGCATTCATTGCCCTGCCCGCTTGCATCTCCTCTCCTCTCCCCTTTCCCTCTACCTCGATCCCCTGCCTGCAGTACTAGGGTTCCTCCAGCGAGCCGTCGCCACTGGCCCCATCTGGCCTGGTCCTCGACGATGCTATGTCCAGCTAGGCTACATGGCCAGCAGCTAGGGGCAAATCTCCCTGGCTGCTCCTCCCTCTGGCGCCGCCCCTCATTCTCATGGTCTCCAGTAGCTGTTCCACTGTGGTTCGTCCAACGCACTACTCCGGCGGGCGCTGCACAACTACGGCTGATGCCACACTGTGGCAGAAGGCACCTTATTCCCCCTCCCCTCCTCCCAGGCCATGGCCTTGAGCTGCTCCTGCTGCTACTATATGATGAATTGCTATGAGCTGCTGCTGCTGTATGATGAGTTGCTGCTGCTGCTATATGATGAATTGCTATGAACTGCTGCTGCTGCTATATGATGAGTAGCTACAAGCTGCTCCTGCTGCTGCTATATGATGAATTGCTATGAGCTGCTCCTGCTGCTGCTATATGATGAATTGCTATGAGCTGCTCCTGCTGCTGCTATATGATGAATTGCTATGAGATGCTCCTGCTGTTGCTATATGATGAATTTCTATGAGCTGCTGCTGGTATATGATGAATTGCAGACTACTGCTGCTGTATGATGAGTTGCTATGAGCTGCTGCTGCTATATGATGCTTTCAGGTGGTGATGCTATATGATAATAACCAGCCACTTGGACCATCGAATTTCAATAAATAATTGTTCTTCATTTAAATGTGGGTCATGCGTTCTTCGTTTAAATTAGGCAATGGGATCTCTATTGAAAACATTGACCAAAGTAGATTGTGCCAAGTAGATGGTATCTTTGTATTTGCATTTTGAGCAAATAGTGATGGTTTGTTTTCCTATCATATTAATTACTGCACTGGGTTCAATTTGTGATGTTTGCAAGTCAAATTAATTTCCATATGGGCAGCAAAATGAAAAAAATATAATGCAATCTAGACTTTCCACTGATCATACCAAAGATAAGCTGAAAATGCAATGAAAAGAACTGGTTGGCTTATTACATGGAGCTTATATTCACAGGTGCTTATTTTCTGAGGATAACTCGTAATAACTGTCCCTAAGAAACTTGGCTAATAGAACTGGCATACAAATAACATGTCACGATGATTGCAATGGAGGAGTGACGTACCATCGCACACTGTATAGGCTCACCGGTGCCTCTCCTTTTTTTTTGCGATGTTCCATGAAATTGCCACATACATCTTGTACTTTTTCATTGTGTAACCCTACCTGCAAGTTGACACGGCTAATTTCATACATCTCTACATGATACAACATTGCATATCCCTTGCGCATATTTAAAGCACCAATTAACAATTGTGTGCGTACCATAAACTAGCCATGACTCTGTACCTAATGTAGTGCACTGGAATTCCTACATGCCACCTACGATTTTGTGTAATGTACTGCCCCTGTTCCTAAATATATGTCTTTGTAGAGATTCCAGTATGAACCACATACAGATGTATATAGATGCATTTTCGAGTGTAGATTCACTCATTTTGCTCCGTATGTAGCCTATAGTGGAATCTCTAGAAATACTTATATTTAGGAACGGAGGTACGAGGTAGTATCATGTCTGACATCTACATATCTAATTTAGCAGCCAGTAGTAGAAATCATTGTCTGCACATAGGGATTACTGGTCGAAAATCCTAGCAAAGCACGCTGGCAGGCATAGAACAATACAAGAGAGAGAGACGCGCTTACAAGATCATAGCAATGCCTCATTCCAGGATCTTGGTTGGCCAAGCTGTTAGATCCAGAAGAAACATCGTCCTTGTAGTCTTGCCAGCTACATAACAGGTAACAGCGACCGGTTAGTATATTTGAAGTACATTGGGCAGGTGGTGCTGGACGGGTTTAAAGGTGACAAGTACCTAGTCCGCGGCAGGTGCTTGGCATCTCTCTAGACGGTGGGAATCAGGTTAGAAACGTCGAGGGTGATGATGCTGCGCTGGCTGTCGGGGTCCGGTAAGGAGATCTAGAACCGTCGAGTAGGGTGTTTGTGGAGCGGCTCCGGTAGGGTGGACTACGGTGTGGGCGAAGCGGATCTATGGTCGTGGACGAGGGCATGGGTGAAGCTACTCCGGTGGTTGGGTTAAGGATGGTGTCGACGACGCGGATCTGCCGCCATGGACGGGGCGTCCGAAGCTGCTCCGGTGGTTGGGTTAAGGTTGGTGTCGACGATGCAGATCTGCGGCCGTGGACAGGGCGTCAGAAGCTGCTCCGGTGGTTGGGTTAAGGGTGGTGTCGATGATGCGGATCTGTGGCCATGGACGGGGCATCAGAAGCTGCTCCAGTAGGTTGGATGAGGGTGCGAGGAAGCGGATCTAAGGCCGTGGACTTGTGAGCTGGCAAAGCGGCCCAGGTAGGGTTGAGAATGGTATAGGCGAAGCTACTCCGGTAGGGTTAACGATGGTGTCGGCGAAGCGGATCCGGTAGGGTTGAGGAAGGTGTCGGCGAAGAGGCTCCGGTAGGGTTGAGGAAGGTGTCGGCGAAGAGGATCAGAGGCCGTCGACGGGGGCGTCGGTGGGGCGGCTCCAGGGGGTGTGGACGAAGCGTCTCCGGTGGGGAGTATGAATGAGTCGCTGCAGATGCGCGGCGGTTGACGAGAATACCGGTGAAGCAGATCCGGCGCCGTGGACAAGGCCGACACTGAATGGGCTGTGGTACAGTGGTGGATGAGCAGTCTGCTTGTTTCTAGGGGAGGTGGGAGGTGTAGATGCGGCCGGAGAAGCAGATCTGACAAGGTGGACGCCGCTGGCAGTGAATGGGCTATGGTACGCCGGTGGATGAGCAGTCTAGGGTTTTGAGAGGGGAGGGGAGAAAGGGCGATGAAGTACGGACGGCGTGATGTAAGATGCTCTGGTGCTATGGAGTTAGTCGTTTTTGCGGGAGGGGGAGAGGAAATGGGGGTGCTGTGTGGTGGGGGAACCGGAAGTTACCAAAGCAGCCCCGACCTATCATGTAGATAAGGGCGGTATTGTAACTGTTGGACTCCGTGCACCAAGGATAAAAGGGGGATTTCTCATGCTAAAGACTAAGGTGGCGGAAATTTTAGAAGGAGGCGGGAGATTTTGCCGCCCGCGGGATCGTTCGTATCCAGTACAACTAATTTTGGACTGTGCTAGCGGGAAGGTCATGCTTGACTGTGTACACGGGGCACACGTCAGCAGTTAATAACTGGTGTGAAGTCCACCCCAGTAAAAAAGACAATAACTCGGGATGATGCGTCGATAATTTGGACGTTCACATGGGCGCGGCCAATCATACGGGTGTAGTGGCGCATTCACAAAAAAGGGATCAAATGCTCGGCCTATGTATTTCTCGTGTAAATAGATAATTTAGTGCGATTGGTTATTTACTTTAAACATAATGCATTGACGTGTCAGTGTAGAGGCGCACAAAAAGAAATGGATATTGTAGTCAGCTACTTAAAAGTGTTACCTCATATGATTACATAGCCTCCCTTTCATAAATTGCATACCCGTTGAATTCATATATGAATATTACATATATTACTTCAAAATAGAAACTTAAATCATCCAAGACTAATGAATTTGAATGCAAGAGTAACAATGGTGCATGTACATGATAGCTACATTGGTTGTTTGAAGAAACATCACTGTAATTTTGGCATGCACAACTGAAAAGGTTTAATTAAATAGAAAAAATTGTGATATGTGAGTGTCCAATCTTTATAGCGTTGAATCGATATTGTACCTTTGGCCACGATACGAAGTAGATATTGACTTATGTTCAAACGATGCACCTCCACGATCACTAGATAGTGATACGTGAATGAATTGTGAAATCTCGCTCACACGCATACATATCTCATTTCCCTATGGGCATCGGAATCACACATGCGCACTTCGTGTATTTATCTCCCTCCGTCAAGGTTAAATTCGTCTTTCTACCCCATCCTACAAGTCTCTCACACAGAAACACACACGCTACCTATGTCTAACACGCCCACCCTTTAATTCCGCCCACCCACAGCCACTAATGTCTCAAAGTATAATAATGTCTCTCACACATATGCTATCTACCTATCCCTTAATATAGCTAGATATGTGTCACACAAACTCCTTCTCCCTACTAGCAAGATGCCCATGCGTTGCACGGAACATCAAGATGCATTTTTATGAGAAGTTTATCTTGTGGGAGAAAATGATGAACGAGGGAATGCCTTATTTGCAAATGCGGAGAGGGGTGTGGGTATATTTTTGCAAAATTGCCATAATTTCCTTCCTGTCCGTCGGATATAAATCGGATGGCCTATATTGTAGGATGGTGGGAACACCATCATCACCAACTCTGTTTTTATAAGAGTAGAGATATGTGAGTGTCACTGTCCCCCCCACACACCCACACTTCCCAACACCGAAGGAGTAGGGTGACACCTCGATCTTGATACTAATCTATCGATTGGCTTCTCTCTCAAACATACACACACACACACTACCCGGCACCGAAGGAGTAGGGTGGCACATCGATCTTGATAATAATCTATCTACTCCTCTTTCAAACACACACACACCCACACACACACACGCTAGTTGTGCCTCTGTGCCTACCGTGCACACTCTCGATACGTCTTTCTCTCCCCCCCAACAATGACAGCAGAAGGGTGACAACTCGATCTGATCATAATCTGTCAATTGGTTTCTCTCTCAAACATTGTGTCTCGGTGCCTTGCTCGGTAGCCCCCTCGATATGTAGACTTCTCGCGCGCGCACAGCTATAGTGACGATGACACTGAACCCAGTGTGCCTTGTTTTTACCGGCCTCATGTGATAATTTTCACCCTGTTTTTTGTTAATTAACAAGGCAACCTTTTCTTTGTTACTACTAGTGAATCTAAAATCATTTGGGGCAGACATAAAATATATCACTTCAACCCAATTATCGCAGCAACTATTTTAAAATAATTTAGCTAGCTGCCCGTGCGTTGCATGGAACATCAAGATGCATTTTTATGAGTAGTTTATCTTGTGAGAGAAAAGGTTGAAGGAGGGAAGGCCTTATTTGCGAACGTGGAGAGACGTGTGGGTATATTTTTGCAAAATTGCCATAGTTTCTTTCCTATCCGTTAGATATAAATCCGACGGCCTATATTGCAGGATGGCACGCACACCATCATCACCAACTCTGTTTTCTACTCCCTCCGTCCGAAAATACTTGTGATCAAAATGGATAAAAAGAGATGTATCTAAAACTAAAATACGTCTAGATACATTTCCTTTTATCCATTTTGATGACAAGTATTTCCGGACGGAGGGAGTATTTGTCTTTTTAGAGATTTCAACAAGTGACTATGACTGGACCTTACCAACATACTAAAAAAAGTAGTCCATAATTTTGATGTTACCCTCTTTTCTTGGTGGTGCAGTGCCATCTGGATACCTCATAAATAAATAAAATACTACATGACACTAATATATGATACATGGCGCAGGAGTACTAAGTATTATTAATACAGTTTTGCTAGAACTCATCTAGATGAGATATAATTTGGTCTCATTCATCTTTTATAGCCATTAGATGTGATGCTATATAAGATGCATGTGTGCTGACGTGGGTTGTATTTGTTCTTGTGCAACGAACTGACCAGTTCATGTCATGTTTGATAGTCTCAAGTCATTACAAGCATACAAGCCCCACATCTCTGCTTGGTTGATTCCTCTATTTATGTCAAAAAATAAGAAACAACGTGAGAGTTAATGCACCGCGCCTATGTGTTTACTAGTATTTGGTTTTCGTAAGATGACTTAATACTCACCTAGACGGAGGGATTATTCGATTTGACAGCGGGCGGCACAGTTCCTGATACTCACCTAGACGAGGGAGGGAGTAGCGGTTCCTGATATGTTGAACAACCAATGCATCCTCCTTCAATTAATGCATGAGGGAAGTAATGGGAGGAGGTCTGGGAAAAGAGGCTGCACGATGTGAATGCAATGCAGTTTGCCCTCATTGCCCTCATATAAAGGCGCCCCTCCATTCCAATGCATCTACCACATCGTACACACCTAAGCATTTGCCTAAGCACCTACACTAAGTGCAAAAGAGCTCACTCCAGACCCATGGCGGCGATGCTCGTGAGCGGCCAGCGGCTGCGCCAGATGGTCCACGATGCCGGCCTGCGGCATGGCGTCGAGCATCGTCTCCAGACGGTGTTGGAGACCGGCTAGTGGATGTCCGCCTTCGACGCCAACTATGGCTCTCACTTGGACCAGATGATCGTTGCCACCAGCAACAAGTTCACCGTCCTCAAGAAGCTCGCGGACGACATCGCTGTACTCCTCCAGCCCGCGCGCCCGGGCTCCTCATTGCCTGCCACCCTAATTGGCCTCCATGGCTGGAACCTCTTTCAAGGACTGGTGGCCCTGTGACTGCCCGCCGATGCCACGAAGAATGTCCACCTGGAGGTCGCGCTCGCTGCGAGGCGCCTCGCCCTGTAAGAATTCGTCGACCTACACATCCACATGTACGAGGAAATCGTGTACATAGGTATCTACAAGGCCAGTGAGGACGCTATGACGTTGGCCTTCCTCAACCAGCTGGAAGCCTTGGATGCCTTTGCTGAGAAGCACCTCGACCTCACCACAAAAGCCGCCGCTCCTTAGCCGCCGGTCAATGGCCCGACGCACTAAGTTGAGGATGAGGAGGTCGTACGTTCATGGATCCATCTTTCTTCTTGCCTTCTGTAACCACCACTGCGATCGCATTATCGTGGCCTTAATTCTTATTGTGCTGTTGCATTCTCGTTCCAGTCAATACCGACATGTGTGATCCCTTTGCTTAATTATATGCATCACTGTAACTAGTACCCCATCCATCAATTTATAAGTTGTGCTTACCTTTTCGATCAACTTCGTGCAACACGCGGGCATCTTGCTAGAAACACTAGAATATGTCTATATAATCCGTATGTGATAGTCCATTTGAAATCTCAAAAAAGACAAATATTTAGGTACGGAGGGAGTAATATATTAGGAGTATATCAAAACTTTGGATCCGTCAAAAAGCACGGGCACATTGCTGGTAAAAGGAAAAGGCCTGCCGCGTTCACGTCGCACCCCCACACGCTCGGGAATCGGGAGTACAACACGGCCCGTCCGGCACGACACATAGCTTAGGGAAGGCGTGTTGCCTAGCATTTTCACTTTCATGTGGGACCGCCATTGAGCAAACCGACACCCCGCCCGCCGCCGGGTTGGAAAACAGAAACGAGGGGAAGATCTAGCTATAGCACGGAAGCCAAGAAATTTGGTGTCAGATGGGGCTCGTTGATAGAGTAGGAGCATTCCGTACTAGTACTACTCCTACTAGTTCCAAGTTTGTACTCCTAATACTATATTACTAGTACTATCACTATACAACTACTAGTAGGTACGTGCACGGCACAACTAAGCTTAGGCAAAGTTATTAGTTCTTCAAAACGAGAGAAACAAGTTGGCAGGCCTAAGGGAATCTTGCCACATTTTTTGTGTGTATATCATGTGGGGCCTTAGTGTGGCTTGCCTAAGGTGTGGCTTGAACCAAACACTCACCTAAGTTAATCAAACTTGCCTAACCTTACATTCCACCAGATTTTGCCACATGTTAGAATCCAGAAAGCTCCACATGTAGAAGCATAATGCACAAACCACCGGAATCTCATGCGTGCAATGCATGTGTACCTTACTAGTACTAGTTGGTAGTAGTAAGAAACAAATTCCAGTTTTAGCACGAGCTCGTACTGCGGGAGCACCACAAGGCCTGCCGCAGGAGTTACATTTCCCTCTCGGGGCCCACGGGACCGAACTGCAGTGGCTTTAGTGCCCGGCCTATGAGTCAATGACATGCGGACCTTAAATGCGGCTGGCCCACATGTCATTCTCATGGTGGTGGCGTGGTTTGTGACTCACCCGTTCGAGATGAACCGGCCGGAGGTGGCGTGGTCGTGGCGAGGGTGCCACAGCTGGGCGTCGGGGCGTTATGAGGCGTAGATGGCCACACCGGCAGGTACTACCTGTAATACTCCCTTCGGCCCTTTTTACTCTGCATATTAGGTTTGCCCGAAGTCAATCTCATCCAACTTTAACCAAGTTTATATAAAAAATTATAGACATTTACATAACAACACCAATATCATTAGATTCATCTTGGAGTATATTTTCATATTATATTTATTAGATATTATATATGCTAATAATTTCTAATATAAATTTGGTCAAACTTAGCAAAGTTTGACTTTCGGCAAATCCTATGTGCAGAGTAAAAAGGACCGGAGGGAGTACATAAGTACTCCAGCTGACGATTGATGCCCGGGACGAAATGTGTCACAGCCGCTGGATGAAAATTCGATGGTGTGGGAGTACGGATCGGAGCATAGCAGCAGAGCAGACAAACCGCGTCCAATCGGGTGTGTCTGTGGTAGAAAGTTGATGGTCACCGCAGTTCAGCTGGCCCGCATGTCATGCACACAAAGGCAGAGGAGCGGTGGGGCCGAGAGGGATGAGGGGCACGTTGGGGGTATGAGGATCCCTTGACGCGAACAATCCTACCATTCTGTCACTGACATGTGGGACCCATAAGCGTGGGTCCCACCTGTCAGCGAAGGAATGGCAGGGCAAGGCAGTGATAGCCACGTCAGAGGATCCATGTCCACATCGGGGGACGTCGTGCCGTGGGTTGGAGCAGCGTCGTGGGAATCGCGTGTGGGTGTGGCAGTGGTAGAAACAACAAACGTGATCGGCCAGCACATTGGTAGTAGTAGTGTCCATCTCTATCTCTAGAGGCCTTCCCTTGTTCATCCTTTTCTCTCACAAGATAAACTACTCATACAAATGCATCTTGATGTTCCGTGGAATGCACGAGGATGTTTCCTTGGGGGTCTCTCCAGCGCGGCGTGGCCGTAGTTGCAAGTTGATGCCCCTTGAGATGTCGACATTCAGGGGCACTCGGATTTCCTCCGATGAGCAGGTAAGATGAGTTTGATCACGTAATAAATGCATTCTAAAGACTACTTCCGTGTCCATTTCCTAATTCTCCCCCTGCCCACTGTTTCACAGGTTAGGCTCGGTGCTAGTAGAGATTGGCTTGCATATGTACGGGGTTTGTATGCAAATGAAGATGAAGGGGAGGTGAAGAAGCCGAGGAGAATCGGTTCCCGATGGAGAAGTAAATGGGAGAAGTGGCATGCAGGCAGTTGATTAGATGGCTAGGTAGACTAAACGAAAAGGCTATACGGGTAGACTGATGAGTTGTACCTGTTCGTGTACGTGCCCATCCTTCCTGATAGATGGGACCTATGCAAAATTATAAAAAAAATGTGTCGTAGTTTTTTTTGAGCGCGTGCGTGGGAGACACAACATTATCTGGTTAAGGAATACTCCCTCCGTTTAGGTGAGTATAAGTCACCTTATGAAAATCAGGTTTTCCCAAAACCTTTAGGCGTGGAGCATTAACTTCCTACTCGATCCCCTCCCAGCCTCGTTAGCCAGCGTTCTCTTCCTCTGCTTCCGCGTTCTACCTTTCCATTTTTCCTCTTCTCAATTGTGGAACGATCTGCATGCCGTCATTGATGCACCAGAACGACCACTGCATGCATCGCGGCAGGGTGTTGATTGGGCATGCACGAGAATTTGTTTCTGCTTGCAATATGGATGATACCTGAATGATGAAGTGAACAGGCATGCTAGCACGGGAGACCTATTTCTGCTATACAATACTGGAGTACTCATGTTCCTACTACTACTACTAGTAGTAGTAGTAGTACAACTGTGTTACACTTGATGGTCAAAATACTATTCATCGGGTCCTCACATTGAAGTGACAACACCCTGCGCCTGACACTAGTCCAGGCGCGTGTTCGGGTTACCAAACTCAGCCTCATGCTGTGCATTATGCAGTCTGTCACCGCCATTGTACAGCACATTGGCGCCTCGCCTCGTCTCCCTCTCCGCTCCCATAGCACCACTCCATCTCCATCACCTTCTCCGTCTCCATCTCACTGTGCCCCCATGTATCGTTGCCTCACTCGCCTCCCCCAGTACCACTATTCCCTCACTAGCCGCTCCAGCACCGACATCCTTCTCCCCCGTAAATCAAGCCCCCTTCCAAACTCCACCATGGCCGAACGCGAACCGCGCAGCATCCATATGAGCCGCGATTGGAGCAATCTCCCCAGTGACATCCTCGACCTCTGTTGTTCGTGTATGGATATGTTGAGCGCCATGCGGCTGGCTGCATGCTCGAGGGACATGCACATGGCCATCGTCGAAGCGAGGCCTAAGCTTTTCAAGACACCCTGCTTGCTGCTATCTGGTCTTGTGAGATTGGCTCACCATGATACAGAGGCGTGCATGATGCCCCTCAACTTCAATCCGATCTCCATTAGCCGAAACTTCTTTGCAGGTATGTAGTGGGTCGCGGTACATCATTTCCCTCGACATCGATCCGACCACCATCGCCTTAAACTTCTTGGCAGGTATGTAGTAGGTCGGCATGAACTCCCGCTGGATGGCTGCCTTCAGAGAAGACGGTAAAAAGTTGGTGCTCGTGAACTTCCAGACCTCCCATGAGATTATCCTTCCTCTGTTGGATTATATAGAGTATTACCATCATGGTCCAAGTGATCTAGATTAATACGTCACGGACCTTGTTTTGCAGAAGATTGTAATCTGCCAAGTGCCCACACGACATGCAAATTACATAGACTTCAAGATAATTGCCTTGTTCGACCGCAGACTCGCCCATCTTTACGCTGGTGCCTTCTTTAGCTAGAGACAACTCGGCTTGCAGTGGATCATCGTCAAAGCTGATACACACTTCTGTGATGGTATTGAACATAATGGCATCATCTATGTGATCGACAAAGCAGATGGCACCATGTATTGCTGGGATGGCGTGTGTAAGTTGTTTCTGTCTCATGTTAATGATGACGCCATGACACTGTTTGAAATTTTTGTGATGATTGGCATATCCCTGTTTGAGCAGAATTTGAGTAGAACTATGGCAATGTATTAAAGACGCCATAAATCAGCTATATTTGGAATGAGTTAATTCATGCGATTGTGACCATGTCATTACAGCCAATTTGTACCCTGAATAATCAAATGGTTAGGAATATATGGATATTATCCTTATTTTACAGTAATCTATATACTACTACTAAATATGAGTGTGTATCAATGGCCATGTTAGTTTCCTCATTTTCATGATGTAGAAACATGCACCACACTGTTGGTTTCATCTAACCATACATTAGGGAAGTAAATGTGCATATGGAGAACTCTATATTTGGAAGTAGTGAAATCATGCAATGCTTACCATGTGTACATACCTATATTCGCCCTTCAGCAATCAATGGCTAGAATAATATCCTCACAAAAATTTTGCCCATAGAATACGAGTATATAACAATGCATGGTCTGTTAGTTACCTTGAAGAATTTGTTTGTGAGGACAGAACATGATTACATAACATGCATGACATGGTAGTTTCATGTGAAGAATCGATTGCGAGATAACATGAGTATAACCATGCATGGCACTTCTATATTTTCGAACCCAGTATACATTTCCCTGTATTTTCCTCCCAGTTCCAACAGGGACATATCAATGTTGTTTCTTGCATTATCCTACTCATACTCTGAACAATGCTGATCTTACATTAACAATGCATGTCCTTTTTGATGTGATGCAGTGTTCCTATAGTTACTGCCCTTTGTAATCACACCACCTTTGCCAAAAACAGGGAAGCACAACTGGTTCCTCGCTCGATCAGACGACGGCAAAAGACTGATGATCATTCGGACACATGAGCTGGAAAAGTTATATTGCAAAAACCCCACTGTATACAAGCACCGTGTAATACGTGAGTATCCGGACAGTGGTTGTTACATATATGAGCAGGATACCAGCTTGTTGGGGCCTTTAGGATTTTTTAGTTGGAGGCGGGTAAACAGCCTTGGTTCACACTCTCTGTTTCTCGGACTCAATTATCCGATTAACCAGGAGATCACCGTTAGCAAGGACCTTGATGGCAGAGAGGCTCTGTTTGCTATGGAAAACTGTGTCTACACAGCGAGCCCTAGGAGTTCGGGAGCAAACTCCCCTGATTGTCAACGATACAGCCTGCAGCCAAAAGAAGGTGAGAATGACAAAGGCATCCGGATTAACTTTGATCCTTGGATGTCTCAATTATGACAGGCAGTGATGCGGTTCAAGCCTTCAGGTTGATAGGTAATTGGGCTGTTGCATCGAAAGGGTCTAGTACTGGTGTCTCCGGATCACTGGTCACTAAGGTGGGGCTGCAAATTATGATGGTGTTGGATCATCTCTTCGAATGAGTTTGTTGTCTTTGTTGCTGGTTCTGGATGGGTAGTTCTTTCTTTTGTTATGCATATTCCTTGTCATTTGGTCATCCTCGTCTATGTCACTCTTACTATGTAATAGTTTCTTCTGTTTAGAATGTCATTCTCGTCTGGATCACGAGAGTCTGAGCGCTGCAGATGAGTGCGTTTTGATGGTGTAGCAAGACTTCTTATGACCTATCATGTCTTGTTGTTTATGTCAATAGTAGTCACTAGTCAGTGTTTCAATGTTGTATATATTGTTGTTTCGAACTGTTTATTGTCTCGAACTACTGGTGGGCTAAATGAGGGCATCACCATTCTCCATTGTTCAGAGTATATCCCCTCTTATATAATTTGAGCTCAGTGTCTTTTCGATGATGTACATTTGTTTGGGCCAGTGAGGTGTCGTTGAATATGGGCCGAGTAGTAACGCAATGCCAAACAGGTCAATTATGACTCTTGGGCCGGGCTCTCAAAAGATCCTGAAAGAAAAGGCTGGGCACTCCAAAAAAGAGAGAATAAGGACTCTTAGGCCGACATGTGGGTGCCACCGGTGTTTTCGTGCGCTTGCGCGCCGAGAGCATATTGGCGCGTGCTCGAAATTCATGCTACCTTTTCATCCCTAGTCTCCCGCCCCTCCCCCACCTCTGGAATCTCGATTCCTACTCCAATTCCCCCAAATCCCCCTCCTATACTCCCTGTACTCAAGCGCACTATCATGTCGCCGGTCAACATGGATCTCCGAGCCGGAGATCCTGAGGTCCGTCCTACCTTCGGTCGCTGTGTGCTGTCACTCAACAATGGCATGGCGGCGCTTGACGACCAGTTTGCCGGCAAAGTGCTGATGGTAACCATCAACGGCAACTGGCTTCCCGTCTCGCCGGACGACTTGTCAAAGCCCTTGGCATTGCGCACGGCATCCAAATAAGTGACTTGCTCGTCGAAGTCTGTCCGCCACCGGCTGATTTCTTCGTCGGGTTCCGGACAACTTTCGACTACAGTCGTGTGTTTGAATCTTCCCGGCGTTTGTTCTGCGATGGCGCGCTGGTGAGCTTTGATCGATGGCACCCAAGATGGGGCTCGGTGCCCTCTAAGCTTGAGTTTTTAACAAAGCTTACCTTCCACGACATGCCTTGACGTGCTTGGAATAGCGAGTCCATGAACGAGCTTATCAACGACCTTGGAGGTGAGCTCGTAAGTATGTTTGTTCCTCCAGACAGCTGGGCTCTGACGGTTATGGCATGGATGAAGAAGTTGTCCACCATACCGAAGGTGATTGGTGTTGAGATACTGGTGCAGGAACTGGGGTTGTACTATTCGTCGCCACCAAGGCCGCCACGGACCATGTTAGGGATGTACCTGTATCGAGTGTTCGTGCATGTCGAAGAAGTGGTCAATCCATCAATCGAAGTCCTGCCGCCGCCGCTGGTGCCAGGGTCCATCGATGACGTCCATTACAGGAGTCAACGTCGGACTTTCCCCGTGTCGCTCAGAATGATGGATGGCACAAGGCCTATTCCATCACGCGGCGGAGGCCACTGCTTCTTTGGGAGAAGAGGCAGGGCTGGCTGCCTGGATGTGCTCTAATTTGAGGTAACAACTGAATCCTGTCAGATACTAGTTAAACCCGAGCTATGGGTGTGAAGCACTGATATGCCAGTACATTTGATTGTGACCTGTTCTAATTTTGTACCTGAACTTTTTTTAGAAAGGGTTGTATGTCAACTTAATGTGCTAGCAGAACTTATTGTGTTATCTGTCTGTTTTCTTTGCACAACATTCAAGATATTTCCCTGTCATTGATAAAGACGATGAACCGTTATGTACGACTTCGTTGGTTTCAACATAGCCCTTCCCGTAGCGATCCACTGCTTCCATCCTGATTGTGCCGCCTGCGTGAAATTTTTGTATGCAAGTTCAGTGTGCTATGATGTTCTATATGATTGTCTCAACTATATAAGTTTTTACTGAGCATCAGCAATGCATATGGCTGAAAGATGTATTTACGAGCATCGACCGATGGGTCTCTCTCTCTCTCTCTCTCTCTCTCACACACACACGCACACACACGCGCACACGCACAAGTGGGACCCGTTGAATTATTTATTTGCTCATGACAGCTTTTAATTAGGTTCCACTATAATCTAACTTTTTTCTTAAATTATTACTTGAGCTCATTGACTTCAAAAAGTTGTACAGAAGCCTTGTTTTGGCCTTTCCGGCATCACTGAATGTGGGCTGAGTAACCATGTTAGGTTGTACTGTACTACACAGGCCTTTTTTTCAACATCAGCAATGCAACTGGGCCGACGGTTGTACACAATATCCGGGTCAACTTGTTATTCTCCGCCCCGCTGGGCTGCAAACTTTCCTAGGAGGTATGCATTAGGCTTAACAAGAAAATGGACTTTAAGAAATAATAAATAGGATGTAATTATAATAACTGGACAGTTACTATGCACCAAACACGTAATTCGTTTGAAAAATATATCATTTTTGGAATTTGAAAATTTTAATTTCATTACTTGTTGCGCATGCAATATTTCATTGGATTTTAACGTAATACAACTTTATTTTGAAATTATATTTAAACTGACTAGAAATTTCAGATAAAAATATTTCGGATCCCACCAAAATGTGGGAATTTTTTTTTTGAATTCTGTTTTGAGCAGTTGTTTGAAATTATTAATCGTTATCCTAGCTAGAAGTTGGGTTGTGCTTTTAACAAATTGTAAATGGGCTCTAGTAAATTCCATTAGAATTAAAAAATGGAATGTACATTCTTACAAATCGCAAATGGGCTATATGTTCTCTGCCAAATCCCAGCTGTGGGCCTACTAAGTTGACGTGTGCCAAGGGCTTTATCAACTTAGTCAATATAAACGATTCTAGCTGAAGTGATCGTACGATGTCCATCCAACGGCCGTAGTGTTTCTTCAACCTCTGGTCTTCTTGCTTCAGCCGCCCAAAGCAGTGTCGGTCGTGTCGCGTGCTCCTGCCTCCCGTGGCCGGCCGTGATGCCGCGGAGGCCTCACCACCTCGTACTACTCCCACCGCTGGCCAGGCCATCCCTCTACTCACCCACACCCCCTGTTATTCTGCGGCGACGGCAACCTCACACCGCAACCGAACTAGTGAACCCTCGTACTCCTCTTCGCGCGGGCTTCCACTGCTGCGTCTTCCCCGGCTCCGTGTCGTCCCCTCC
Source organism: Triticum dicoccoides (assembly GCF_002162155.2). Classification (NCBI taxonomy): domain Eukaryota; kingdom Viridiplantae; phylum Streptophyta; class Magnoliopsida; order Poales; family Poaceae; genus Triticum; species Triticum dicoccoides. The sequence continues at coordinate 577,405,147 of NC_041386.1, read as the reverse complement.
CTAGGCCTCACCGTCGTCCAGACCACCGCCCTGGTGCTCTCGACGCGGCGTGGTCAACATGGTCAATGACCGACTTGCATCAGAAGAGTACTGTACGTGGAGAGGCTTACAGCTGGGTCCAGGTGGGCGCAAAGAAGTGCCTCCTTATTACACGCAAAATAATTATTCCTCCACCTCACAGCAGGGATCCACCGGACGGGCCACCTTATTTTGCGAAAAAAATGTTTCCCCCTGACTGCTGGGACCCACCGGACGGGCGAGCATATCTCACGAAAAAAATGTTTCCCCCGCTGTCATCTCGGACCCACCGGAAGTGCCTCCTTATTACGCACAAAAAAATGAATACTCGCCCTGCTAGCTGGGACCCACCATGGTGGGAGGCTGACTTGTGGGCCTGCTAAGTTGACTGGGACGGGGGCCTTGTCAACTTTAGTCAATATGAACGATTCTAGCTCCAGTGACCGTACGATGTCCATCCAACGGCCGTAGTGCTTCTTCAACCTCTGGTCTTCTTGCTCCAGCTGCCCAAAGCAGCGCCGATCGTGCCGCATGCTCCTGCTTCCCGTGGCCGGCTATGTTGCCGCGGAGGCCACACCGCCCCCTACTATTCCCACCGCTGGCCAGGCCTTGCGGGGACGGCAGCCTCACACCGCAGCCGAACCAGTGAACCCTCGTACTCCTCTCCGCGTGGGCTTCCACTGTCGCGTCTTCCCCGGCTCCACGTTGTCCCCTTCCTGGGCCTCGCCGTCGTCCACCGCCCTGGTGCTCTCAGCGTGGCGTGGTCAACGTGGTCAAGGAACGACTTCCATCTGACATGGACTGTACATGGAGAGGCTGACAGCTGGGTCCACGGCCGCAGCAAGGAAGTGCCTCCTTATTACGCGGAAAATAATGATTCCTCCACCTAACAGCTGGGACCCACCGGACAGGCCATTGTATTTCGCAAAAAAAATGTTTGCCCCTGACTGCTGGGACCCACCAGCTACATCTTCGCACGCAAGGAAGTGCGTCCGGGCGAAAAAATGATTCACCCCCTGACTGCTGGGACCCACCAGCTACATCTTCACATGCAAGGAAGTGCGTCCAGGCAAAAAAACAATTCGCCCCCCTGACTGCTGGGACCCACCAGCTACAACTTCGCACGCAAGGAAGTGCCTGACAGTCGGGACCCACCTGGTCGAAGCGTACATAGCGTTGTCATTCTAGTCGCGAACATGTACGTACATATATACTGGTGGATGTAGAGGCGCGCATGTGTCATAGTAGAGGCGCGTATGCGTCATAGTAGAGGCGCGCACATAGCATGTACACGTACGTACAACGGCCAGGGCGCAAGAAAGAAAATACAGCCACGTATGTGTACATACGGGCGGGGTCTCGAATGCCTACTCGCGCATACGTACGGCCAGGGCTCGTGTACATGGTTGGGTCGGAACAGAGAAACAATGTCGTCGTCGTGTTCATGGGGAGGCAACGGAATGCGTCGTGTTCATGGGGAGGCAACAGAATGTGTCATGTTCATCGGGAGGCAACGGAACACGTGGGAGCCAACCGGCTGGGTCGGAACGGAATGCGTGGTCGTGTTCATTGGGAGGGCTTGGACGGAACAGGCGATGGAAACGAGGCCTGGCGTACCGCACAACAGAGGAAACGACCTTGTGTTCGACCGGCCACATTTGAAACGAGATCCTGTTCATCGGGAGGGGTGTGGCGTACCGCAAAACGGAGGAAACGGACCTCCTATGGTCGAAACAGGGGTCATGTTGATCGGGAGGGGTGTGGCGTACCGCAAAACGGACGAAACGGACTTGTGTTGGAGCGCTACGGTCGAAACGGGGGTCCTTTTCATCGGGAGGGGTGTGGCGTACCGCAAAACGGGACTCCACGGGATACTGTTCATCTCCACCGTCGACCTCCTCCAGCCTCCACGGGCTCCATAGGCGGCGCTGGGGGTCTTCCTGGGTATTCCCTGGAATACCCAAGAATTAGGCCCAAATTTTTTTAATATACATGTTATATTGGGCCAGTCCAAAACAGAGGACAAAGTGACCCACGCAACGAACCAGACAGACGACCGAGCGGTGTCTGCTAGGTCACGCGGGCGAGCACCTCTCGACTCTCGTCCCTCTCTGTCTCCCACCAGTTCCCACTTCCCAGTCTCCCTCATCTCGATTCCCAAACCTAGTGGCGCGCGGGCGGCGGCGATTCCAGGTCCGGTCGGGCGGCCGACCCTCTTCTTCCTTCCCCTCGGGCCTCAGCCTCTGGATCCGCGCCTCTGCCCCTCCCCTTCGTGAACAGCATCTGCTCCGCCACCGGTCCACTGCTCCGGTCGGGGTGTCCCGGTCCCGCGTCCGCCGTCCGGCCTTCTCCTCCGCAAGGCGCCAGTCCGCCTCCGAGATTCGGCCTCCGGCCTCTAGTGCCCCCTGTTGGTCGTCTCCTCCAGCTCCAACTCCAAGCCTCCAACCTTCAAGGTATTTTTTTGCCCTGTGTTTTTAGTATGAAATCTGAAGATTTGTTTGTAAACTGAAATTGAACTAAATGGACATTGAAGGATGAAGAAGAAGGATGTTTATGTGATGGATTTGATGCCACAATGCCACTGTCACTGATTTCTAGTTTGTTTATGTGATTGTGATTTAGATGAAGAAGAAGGATGTTAGCTTGTTTGAATTGTGGGACAAATCTTCAAAGGCAAGGAAAATAAGTTCAACATCCATGCCAACTGCTCTTTCCGTTGAGGTTGAGAGCAACCTACAGCTAGCACTAGTGCATACACATGACGAAGCTCCGCAACCGGAGAAGGAGAGAGGCTCCCCGTCCCTAATTGTAGAAGATGATGAAGCGGTTCATGAAGATGATGAACTAAGTCCCCATTTCGAAGAAGATTTGGCGGCTCTGGAACATGACCCTGGCAAGCGAATTCCCGTATCTTCATATCATGCCAATGACCGGGATGTAGTTAGAAGGAGATACATTGACTTGGGAGCTTGTCAACCAAAGGGTCACAAATTTGAGATCCCAGATTTTAGTGGACATCTCCGTCGCTTTTGTCCTTCTTGGTTTAAGGATCACAAGTGGCTTGAGTATAGTGTGGACAAAGAGGCCGCTTTCTGCTTTGTTTGCTATTTGTTCAAGGATAAAACAAAAAGCCCCGGTGGAGATTCATTTGTTAAGGGTGGGTTTAGAAACTGGAATATGAAAGCAAGATTGAGAAGGCATGTTGGTGATGTAAGTAGTGCTCACGCTGAAGCTCAAGAGAAGTATGATATGTTCACTACACCACAAACATCAATTTGGGAGTCTATTGCTTCAAACACCTCACAATACAAGGCTTTGTATAAACAACATTTGACATGGACACTCAAGTGTGTGAGATTTTTGTTGCGCCAAGGCTTGGCATTTAGAGGACATGATGAAAGTGAAGACTCGCTAAATAAAGGAAATTTCCTTGAGCTTCTAAATTGGCTAGCAGGAAATTTTGAAGAGGTTGATAGGGTTGTTCTCGAGAATTCTCCACAGAACTGCAAGATGACTCACCATGATGTACAACATGAGGTGATAAAATGTTGTGCACAAGAGACTACTAAACTAGTCATTGAAGAACTTGATGGTGGTCATTTTGCAATACTTGCAGATGAGTCTAGTGATGTGTATCAGAATGAACAGTTGGCTGTTTGCTTGCGTTTTGTTGATAAGAAAGGAAGGGCAGTTGTAAGATTTCTTGGTCTTGCTCATGTTGAAGATACTACCTCTTTGACACTAAAAGCCGCAATTCAGAAAATGCTTATGGACCACAATTTGACCTTTGCCATGGTTCGTGGGCAAGGATATGATGGAGCTAGTAACATGAGAGGTAATGTCAGTGGCCTGAAAAAACTGATTATGGATGAGTCCCCTTCTGCCTACTATGTTCATTGTTTTGCCCTTCAACTACAGTTAACTCTTGTTGCTGTTGCTAAGGAGAGTGGTGATTGTACTTGGTTCTTTCAGCAGCTTGCACACTTGTTAAATGCTCTTGGCATGTCTTGTAAAAAGATGAGAATTCTTCGGATAGCTCAGGCTGAAGAACTCATTGATGCATTGGAATTGGAAGAAGTAGAAACAGGGAGTGGGCTAAATCAGGAAATGGGTTTGGGAAGGCCATGTGATGCACGTTGGGGCTCTCACTTCAAAACTGTGAACCATGTCATCTCTATGTATGGTGCACTACGACGAGTCCTTCACAAAACTGTGAACCATGTCATCTCTATGTATGGTGCACTACGACGAGTCCTTCACAAGATTGGAGACGAGTACCATGGTGCGGAGGCACAAGAGGCTCTATCCATAGAGACAATATTTCGATCATTTGAGTTTGTTTTCATGGCACACTTGATGCAAGAAATATTTGGATACACAAATGAGTTGTGTAGAGCTTTGCAAAAGCAAGACGAAGATATTGTTCATGCTATTGAGCTTGTTGCTGACACAAAGTATTACTTGGAGGCTTTGAGGACCGATGCTGGATGGGATGATTTTCTCACAAAGGTCACATCTTTTTGTACAAAGCATAAGATCAAAGTTCTTGATATGGAGGGTCCTTACTTTCCTGTTGGTCGGCCTAGAAGGGGTTTATGTAATGGTCCGACCAATTACCACCGCTTCAAGGTTGATATGTTTGTGGGCGTCATTGATAGGCAAATCAGTGAGCTGAATGGCAGATTTGATGAGGTAAACACGGAGCTACTTTCTTGCATGGCAGCATTTTGTCCACTTCATCTATTTGTTTCTTATGACCAAGATAAGTTAGTTAGGCTTGCTACAAAGTTTTATGCTTCTAATTTTACAAGGGATGAACTGGCAAGACTTCCATGGCAACTAAACATGTATGTTACTAATGTGCGTAGAGATGAAAAGTTTCAAAACCTGAGAAATCTATGTCAGCTTTCAGTTATGCTTGTTGAGACAAACAAGCATGAAAAATATCATATTGTTTACAAGCTTCTTAAGTTGGTATTAATTCTGCCAGTAGCTACTGCTAGTGTTGAAAGGGTATTCTCTTCAATGAACTATGTGAAGAATAAGCTAAGGAACAAAATGGGTGATGATTATTTGAACAATTGTTTGGTTACATTTGTTGAGAGAGAATTTTTCAATCAAGTGAAGGATGAAGATGTCATCAATCTGTTCCAAAAAGGCGACCGCAGAGTTATACTGTAAGAAGGATATCATCACTTTATCAATCAAAAGGTACTTATGTATTCATGTCGTTATGATTTGATACATTGAAATATTGCTATTGTCGTTATGCTAGTGTTATTTTGTTCATATATTGCTACTGTTGTGTTGTTTGGTTCATATACTACATTTAGAGCAAAAAAATTGAATGAATACCAAGCCTTCATTTCCTGGCGCCGCCACTTACGGGCTCCTGTTCATCCAGCCTCCACCGCGCACTACTCCATCGGCTACTGTTCAACCACCCCTCCACCATCTACTGTTCATCCAGCCCTCCACACCACGGGGTCCTGTTCAACCACCCCTCCATGGGCACCCCTCCATCGTCTACTATTCATCAAGCCCTCCACCACACCACAGGGTCCTGTTCATCCAGAGGCAACGCCACCGCTCACTGTTCATCCAACCCCCCCTGCAACGCTCACTGTTCACCCCAGAGGCAGCATCGATCGGCTTCAGTTAGCAGCAGTAGCGAAGGATGGACAGATACTTGTGCTGTTGCTATGTACTCCAAAGTTCACTTAGACAGGCATCGATGTTTACAAGAAGAAGTGCCTACATTCATTCGAGTATCAACCGTGTCAACCAGTTGTCAAACTCCAAGTATTAGGCGAGTGAACGTCAAAAATATTGCTTGGCGCATAGCCCAGAAAAATGCAGTCCAGTCTTTGGTCCCAACTTGTGCCTTTTGGTTATCGGCACATATGGTAGCGAACTGTATGGCATGGAGTCTAAATATTCTAGACAAGTTGGTTGATGTGTATATTCATCTAGCACTTAATCAGTCTACACACTAGGGATGCTCCATTTCAGTTGAACTGCACAAAAAATTTGGGTGGTTCATTTTCTCAACCGCCTCCTTTCTTGTCTGCAATGTAGAATTTTGGCAAGCTACAGGACCAAGATGAGCCAGTAAACTAGTTGGATGAAAGTAGTGGCCAAGTTACTCAAACCTCCCTCGGCATGAGGCCACTATTTGAGGATAAACCTGCAAGAAAAGTTCATATTGTCTCTGCTGCCTCTTATGTACTCGAAAGTTTACTCATACAAGCATTAATTTTAGCAAGAAGTACCTCCGACTGAACACCATTTACCAGTCTGTACCCTAGGTAATTAAAGTTCGTCCATGGATGATATTGGTTGTGATCTCAATCATTTGGATGCATAAACATACTGAACATGTGTATATCTGAATCTTTTTGTGAATTATCTATGAATATTGTCATGTGATCTATCAATCATTTGGATGCATAGACATGCTGAACTTGTGCATATATGAATCTTTTGAGTTGTTGATTGTGAATGTTGGCTATGAATATGAACGTGTCCTGTGAACCTGAGTTTGATACGAATATTTACCCTTTTTGTTGTACTTGTGTGTGAACTTGTTAGTATGTCTACTGTGGGATTTGTGACGTGTGGGTGTCAACGACACACCTTCTTCACGAGAAGAATTGCACCTGCTTTGTTAGGGTAGCAACGGCGCATCAACTCTTCTTAATATTTTTGCTCTATCTTCCCCCTCCCCCGCTCAACCCCTATCGTAATGTTTTTGGCCTCAAAACAAACATAGTACTGCGTTGTTTTGGGGGCTTGATGAAAAATCGAGTGCTGGTTTCTGTAGGTTGGCCCACCCAGCAAATGGGCTGCTGGTCCACCAAGGACTGGGAGGCTAAAAATACAAGTTGTATGGTGCAGAGGCAAGTAAAAAAACGCCATCAAGAGCCATCCACTCAAGAAAAAAATCGCATTGGATGTGCTTCTTCAGTCGCGCTGTCGGCCCCCTCTTTAATCCAATTCGCTCGGGGATCTAGCTGGTATCATTTTTTTCAGAGGGCGAACAAGTATCAGCTAGGCCTAGGTTTTGTTTTAACATGCGTAGCCCACGACATACGGAGATAGTGGTTTCAACTTATTTTTTGAGGTCCATACCGGCCTATGGTCCTCCCAGCGTAGGTTTTACTTTTTCTTAAATATCGGCAGCCAATGTATTTTTATAAATAAAACGCAGATCTCTGTTCTATTTATCTATAGATAAGAATAATAATGATGTGTCCAATTTATGTTTTCCCTTCTAACCACATTATATATATATTATTACTATTATCGTATATTTTATAGAGACTTATATATACATTATAAAAACATCTGACGTGTTATTAGCTTATAAAGTAAATGTTTAATAGAAGTTGGCAAGGAAAATCCTGGTTGTTTTTGACTCACAGTCAAGGAAAATCCCGGTGATTGCGTATAAAAGCTTGCGAAGATTTTAAGGACCAATGTAATAATAACGCGCTCATTTTTATTTTGAGCAATAAGTCGCTAATTTGTTAATTATATATATAATGTGTCACTCCGGTTTATTTTTTAATATTAATTGCTCCTTCTAACCTAACATTATATATAGAACGAGCCTAGCTAATTCGTGTATTTCAAGAAAGTGCAAATGGGTTGGGATTTCTTAGAAAATGTTAAATGGGCCGCATTGAAGCGAAATTATTTGTTCACCCAGCCAAAAAAATGGACTATACATTCTAGAAAACATGGGTCAAATATATGCCACATTTTTGCAGGCTGGCATGTGGGCCAATAGGTCGAAGCCTACGCAGGTTGTTATCAACTTGGTCAACAAATCATATGACATCCACAGCCATTGGATTTATATCCAACGGCCGGCATGCACCTTCAATCTCTCGTCTTCTTCCTCCAGCGTCGCCGGGACCGCCTGGTCCAGCCTCCGGCGGCTAGCGGCTCTGCTTAGCACACATCACTGTGAAGCGCTACCCCACCGCCGGCTAGGCTATCCCTTCACCCCTCCACACACCTCCTGTTATTCTCCACCGACTGCAGCCCCACGCCGCACAGAACCAGTTGTAACCCTTGTACTCCTCTCAATCTGCAACTCCACTGCCGCCTCTTCCCATATCTGGGTCATTTCCGTCTGGGGCCTTGCCGTCGTCCACCGCCTCGCTGCGCTCGGCACGGCATGGTCAACAAACGAGAGTCATCGGAAGGGGATTGTACATGGAGAGCCTGATGGCTGGGACCCAAGAGGTCCATGGTCTCACGCGAGGAAAGTTCCTCCTTATTAAGCTGAAAAAATGTTTCCTCCCCCTGAAAGCTGGGACCCACCAGCTGTATCTTCCCATGGAAGGAAGTGCCTCCTTGTTATGCGAAAAAATTATTCCTCCCATTGACAGCTGGGACCCATCAGATTTGGTGGCTGGCTTGTGGGCCTACTAAGCGAACATGTACGCAGGGCTTTGTCAACTTAATCAACAAATGATTCTAGTAGCTGGACCGTTGGATGTTAATCCAATAGCTGTGCTCCTTCTTCAACCTCTGTTCTTGCTCCTGACTCCCGTGGGCGGCACCATGGCAGTGCTTCCGCGCACCCGAACCAGTCAAGTTTCCCACTCCTCTCCATCTGCGACTCCACTACCGCATCTTCCCCATCTCCGGGTCATTCCAGTCTGGGGCCTCGCCGTCATCCACCGGCCTTAGTGCGCTCGGCACGGTGTGGTCAACATGGTCAACAAACGAGAGTCATGGGAAGATGACTGTACGTGAGAGGCTGACAGTGGGGACGCACCACGCCCATGGACGCATGCATGCAACTGCATCCTTTTTACCCTGAAAAATAATGTTTTCTCCCCCTGACTGCTGGGACCCACCAGCGACATCTTCGCACGCAAGGAAGTGCGTCCTTATTACGGGCAAAAAAATATCCCCCCTGACAGCTGGGACCCAACTGCTATATCTTTGCACACAAGGAAGTGTGTCCTTATCCTCCCTGACAGCTGGGACCCACCCGGTCGAAGCGTACATACCGTTGTTTGTCTTGTCAGAACATGTACATACATACTAGTCGATCGGTCGCTCTGCAACGATGAACCGTGGCCGAGTAAGTAGCAGCACATGTCATAGTAGAGCCTCCCACATAGCAGTTCAGGTTGTCCCATCTAAACCGTGTACACATACATACAACCACATGCCAAAAAATACAGCCACGTACATACATACGGGCGGGGTTTCGAACGCCTCCTCACGCATACGTACGGCCAGGTCTCATGTACATGGCTGGGTCGGAACAGAGAAACTGTGTCGTCATGTTCATCGGGAGGCAACGGAATGCGTCATCTTCATTGGGAGGCAACGGAATACATCGTGTTCATAGGGAGCCAACCGGCTTGGACGGAACAGCCGATAGAAACAAGGCCTCGCGTACCGCAGAACGAAGGAAACGGCCTTGTGTTCGACCGGCCACGGTCGAAACAGGACCCTATTCACCGGGAGGGGTCTGGCGTACCGCAAAATGGAGGAAACGGACTTCTCTTGGATCTCCTATGGTCGAAACGGTGTCATGTTGATCGGGAGGGGTGTGGCGTACCGCAAAACGGAGGAAACGAACTTGTGTTGGAGAGCTACTATCGAAACGGGGGTCTTGTTCATCGGGAGGGGTGTGGTGTACCGCAAAATAGGACTCCACGGGATACTGTTCATTTCCACTATCGTCTGCCTCCACAGGCTACTATTCATCCACCGTCGACTTCCACCAGCCTCCACCTGCGTCTGTTCATCCATGGGCTCCTGTTCATCCAGCCTCCACCGCTCCTCCACCGGCTACTATTCAACCAACCCTCTCCACGGGGTCTTGTTCAACCACCCCTCCACGGGCTACTATTCATCCAACCCTCCACCAGCTACTGTTCAACCAGCCCTCCACGGGGTCGTCCTGCTCATCCAGCCCTCCACAGGGTCCTGTTCATCCACCCCCCAATCGGCTCGATCAGGGTCTTGTTCATCCAGCGGCAACCTACTTCTATGAAAAAACTAGGTTTTGTCACAATTATCATCATAGAAGTGTCATAAGCATGACAGAAAAAATTTCGTTCGACCCAAAATGTCACGGATGTGTCTTTTTTGCAGTGTTAGATGGTGCCCTATTTGATGTGAATGCAGCTGTCTCTAATGCATAACCCCAAAAAAATAGTGGTAAATTGGCAAGAAACATCATAAATCGCATCGTATCTAATAAAGTACGGTTACGACATTCAGACACACCATTACGCTGTTCTGAAATCTTAAAAGTGCATGCGCACTTTTTCGTAGGAACGGGCGGCCGGTTTTGTTACTCACATGTGTGTCTTTTTTTGTCAGCTATTGGATGCTTTTTGTTAGCACTAAATGCGTTCATACTAGTTTGGGAAACAGATCCATGCACACTTATTTTGGGCTCTTAAATTTTTTTTGAAACATATCTTTTAAACCACACGTCGAATTCAGATCCGTTTTCACCGTTGGATTCATCGCGACGAGATCTTCGGAACTAGATCCTGCATGGGTATGTTTTGATGAAATTTTTATGCCAATTTTGGTGCTATGTGGTGCAACTAAAGTACTGCATTGTGCAACTTTAGTACTACATGGTCCAACTTCTTTTAAAACCAACTTTTGGAGCTGCATGATCTAACTTCATATGAGGTTGCAACCTACCAACCATAACTTGATGTGCAACTAGTCTACTACCCCGACCAACTATCTAGTAGTGGATTGCAAGCCTTGTCCCTACTCGTGGATGTATAGTTTTTTACAATTGACACGCCCCGCCTCACCTCCCCTACTGGCGGTATGTGCAACTTAGTCTATTGTTCAGGTCAATTGCCTATTACTCGATGTGCAACTCCTTTCCCTCCCTACTTGTCAAAAAGTAGTTTAAGTTGGTGGGTCAACAAACGGAGTTGCACAAAGTCTGCTAGGTAGTTGGCCCAAGCAACTTATGAAGTTGCACATCTCACAAGCAGTGATAGTTGGATGGTGAAATTCCACATACATGAGGGCAGTGAAAAATTACATATTCATGAAGGTAGTGAAAAGTTGCATATAAACAGGGCGCTAAAGTTGCACAGCCCACTAGAGGGGTGGTTTGGACCGAGTGCTGCTAGGAAAATTACACATCCACAGGGTATGAGGGAAAGTTGCATATCATTGGTAGACGGTTGGCCATGGAAGTATCCGAAGTTGCACATCCACTGCTAGACAGTTGGCCGACGTAGCAAACAGTGAAAGCACAATCACTGGTAGGTGGAAATTTGCACATCAACTACTGGGCTGTCGGCCTGGGCAACACACAAATTTGCACATCTCACTAGAAGGAGGTAGTTTTGTAGGTGAAGGTGCCATCAGTGAAAACTACACATCCACGGGGAGGCGGAAAGTTGCACATCCACTGTCAAGTAGTTGCACATCGGCTGCTAGCTAGTTGCACAAAACAGAGACAAAATTGCACAAAAAAATTCGTTGAAACATACCCAGGCAGGATCTAGTTTCCAAGATCTCATTGCGAGGAATCCAATGGTGAAAACGGATCTGAATTCCGCTACGTGGTTTGAAAGTTATGTCTTTTAGAAAAATTTGTAGTACAAATTAAACACGTTTACATAGCAGGTTGTCACATTAATTATACTCTCTAGGAATGCATGCATGCACACATGCGGAATAGTTGGACCATGCGGTCACATTGATGCATGTAATTTATTAAACGGACACAAACTTTCCTAAAGTAGCAGCAGAAAGACATAATCTTTCCTAATAAAGAAGGCTGCCACGGATCGCTAGCGGGCCAACAGCCGCCTACTAGACGCCTCCTTATGCTGTGGTGTTCCAAGTGGCGTGAGTTGTGAAACTATTCCACTTTGTTTTAAATGAAGACCAAACTCGTAAATTAAATATTCACCTCCGCGATCAGATCGTAGAAACTTTATTTTCTTGTTACAATGATTTTCCACTTCACTCTGAAATTCTTTGAACTTTTCAAATGTTTCAGACTTGTGTTTCATTAAGTAGATATACCTAATCTACTCAAATCATCTGTGAAGGTCAGAAAACAATGATCCCCGCCGCGAGCCTCAACACTCATCGGACCACATACATCAGTATGTATTATTTCCAATAAGTCAGTGGATCGCTCCATTGTTCCGGAGAACGGAGACTTAGTCATCTTTCCCACGAGACATGGTTCGCAAGCATCAAATGATTGATAATCAAGTGGTTCCGAAAGTCCATCCGCATGGAGTTTCTTCATGCGCTTTACACCAATATGACCTAAACGGCAATGCCACAAATATTTTGCACTATCATTATCAACTTTGCATCTTTTGGTATCAATATTATGAATATGTGTATCACCACGATTGAGATTCAATAAAAATAGACCACTCTTCAAGGGTGCATGACCATAAAAGATATTACTCATATAAATAGAATAACCATTATTCTCTAATTTAAATGAATAACCATCTCGCATCAAACAAGATCCAGATATAATGTCCATGCTTAACGCTGGCACCAAATAACAATTATTTAGGTCTAAAACAAATCCCAAAGGTAGATGTAGAGGTAGCGTGCCGACGGCGATCACATCGACCTTGGAACCATTCCCGATGCGCATTGTTGCCTCGTCCTTAGCCAATCTTCATTTAATCCATAGCCCATGTTTCGAGTTGCAAATATGAGCAACAGAACCAGTATCAAATACCCAGGTGCTACTACGAGCACTAGTAAGGTACACATCAATAACATGTATATCAAATATACCTTTGTTCACTTTGCCATCCTTCTTATCAGCCAAATACTTGGGGCAGTTCTGCTTCCAGTGACCAGTCCCTTTGTAGTAGAAGCACTCAATTTCAGGCTTGGGTCCAGACTTGGGCTTCTTCCCGGGAGTTACAACTTGCTTGCCATTCTTCTTGAAGTTCCCCTTCTTTCCCTTGCCTTTTTCTTGAAACTAGTGGTCTTGTTAACCATCAACACTTGATGCTCTTTCTTGATTTCTACCTCCGCGGCTTTGAGCATAACGAAGAGCTCGGGAATTGTCGTTTCCATACCTTGCATATTATAGTTCATCACAAAGCCTTTGTAGCTTGGTGGGAGTGATTGAAGAAATGTGTCAATAACACTATTATCCGGAAGATTAACTCCCAGCTGAGTCATGTGGTTATGGTACCTAGACATTCTGAGTATATGTTCACTGACAGAATTGTTCTCCGCCATCTTGCAGTTATAAAACTTGTTGGAGACTTCATATCTCTCAACTCGGGCATTTGCTTGACATATTAACTTCAACTCCTGGAACATCTCATATGGTCCATGACGTTCAAAACGTCTTTGAAGTCCCGATTCTAAGCCATCAAGCATGGCACACTGAACTATAGAGTAGTCATCAGACCGCATCTGCCAGATGTACAAAGTGTCTACATTAGAGGGAGGGGGCTTTTCACCTAGCGGTGCATCAAGGACATAATTCTTCTGTGCAGCAATGAGGATAATCCTCAAGTTACAGACCCAGTCTGTGTAGTTGCTACCATCATCTTTCAACTTAGCTTTCTCTAGGAACGCATTAAAATTCAAGGGAACGGCAGCACGGGCCAGTGATCTATAACATAGATATGCAAAAACTATTAGGACTAAGTTAATGATAAGTTAAGTTCAATTAATCATATTACTTAGGAACTCCCACTTAGATAGACATCCCTCTAGTCATCTAAATGATCATGTGATCCATATCAACTAAACCATGTCCGATCATCACGTGAGATGGAGTAGTTTTCAATGGTGAACATATCTATGTTGATCATATCTATTATATGATTCACATTTGACCTTTCGGTATCCAGTGTTCCGAGGCCATGTATGTACATGCTAGGCTCATCAAGTTTAACCCGAGTATTCCGCATGTGCAAAACTGTCTTGCACCCGTTGGATGTGAACGTAGAGCTTATCACACCCGATTATCACGTGGTGTCTCGGCACGACGAGCTATCACAACGGTGCATACTCAGGGAGAACACTTACACCTTGAATTTTAGTGAGGGACCATCTTATAATGCTACCGCCGTACTAAGCAAAATAAGATGCATAAAAGATAAGCATCACATGCAATCAAAATAAGTGACATGATATGGCCATCATCATCTTGTGCCTTTGATCTCCATATCCAAAGCACCGTCATGATTCCCATCGTCACCGGCTTGACACCTTGATCTCCATCGTAGCATCATTGTCGTCTTGCCAACTATTGCTCCTACAACTATCGCTAACGCATAGTGATAAAGTAAAGCAATTACATGGCATTTGTTGGGAAACGTAGCATGCAATTTCAAAAAAAAATCCTATGATCATGCAAGATCTATCTAGGAGATGCATAGCAACAAGACAGGGAGAGTGTGTCCTCGTACCCTTGTAGACCGAAAGCGGAAGCGTTAAGTTAACGCAGTTGATGTAGTCGAACGTCTTCAGGATCCAACCGATCCAAGTACCGAACGTACAACACCTCCGTGTTCAGCACATGTTCATCTCGATGACGTCCCTCGAGCTCTTGATCTAGTAGAGGGTCGAGGGAGAGTTTTGACAGGAAGACGGCGTGGTGACGGTGATGGTGATGTGATCCGCGCAGAGCTTTGCCTAAGCACTACGACGCTATGACCGAAGGAGTAAACTATGGAGGGGGGCACCGCACATGGCTAAGAGATTTCTTGGTGTGCCTTTGGGGTGCCCCCTGGCCACGTATATAAAGGAGGGAGAGAGGCCGGCGGCCAAGAGAGGCGCGCCATGGGGGGGGTCCTACTTGGACTCCTAGTCCAAGTAGGATTCGCCCCCCTCCTTTTCCTTTGTACCACTGGAGGGAATAGGAAGGAGAGGGAAAGGGAAAGGGAAGGGGGGCGCCGCCCCCTCCTCCTTGTCCTATTCGGACTCCCAAGGAGGGGGCGCGTGGCCACCTCCTGTGGGATTCCCTCTCTCTCCCTTAGGTCCATGTTGGCCCAATACTTCCCCGGGGGGTTCCGGTAACCCCTCGGTACTCCAGAAAAATACCTGAATCACTCGTAACCATTCCGATGTCCGAATACAACCTTCCAATATATGAATCTTTACCTCTCGGCCATTTAGAGACTCCTCATCATGTCTGTGATCTCATCCGGGACTCCAAAAAAACTTCGGTCATCAAAACACATAACTCATAATACAAATCGTCATCCAATGTTAAGCGTGCGGACCCTACGGGTTCGAGAACTATGTAGACATGACTGAGACACATCTCCGGTCAATAACCAATATCGGAACTTGGATACTCATATTGGCACCTACATATTCTACGAAGATCTCCGGTCAATAACTCCTTTTCCAATAATATTACCACTACCGATTTGAAATCTTTTTGTATGGTAGGTAGGGGGTTCTTCAGCCGGAGCATCAGAATTTTCTAGGACATTGTTATCGCCCATATCGGCGATAACTTCCCTAATTCAGACATAGCAACAAGCAAGCAATACAACACACGGGCAAAAGAGGCAAATAGAGAGGGAGGATAGAGAGAGAGAGGGCGAATAAAACGGCAAGGGTGATGTGGGGGAGAGGAAAACGAGAGGCAAATGGCAGATAATGTAATGCAAGAGATAGGGATTGCGATGGGTACTTGGTATGTTGACTTTTGCGTAGACTCCCCGGCAACGGCGCCAGAAATCCTTCTTGCTACGTCTTGAGCTTGCATTGGTTTTCCCCAAACAGGAAGGGATGATGCAGTAGAGTAGCGTAAGTATTTCCCTCAGTTTTTGAGAACCAAGGTATCAATCTAGTAGGAGGCCACGCTCAAGTCCCTCATACCTGCACAAAACGATAGCTACTCGCAACCAACGCGATTAGGGGTTGTCAATCCCTTCACGGTCACTTACGAGAGTGAGATCTGATAGATATAATATTTTTGGTATGAAGATGCAAAGTAAAAAGTAAAGGTAAAGTAAAAAAGCAAAGCAAGATTAAAGTGATGGAGATTGATATGATGAGAATAGACCCGGGGGCCATAGGTTTCACTAGTGGCTTCTCTCAAGAGCATAAGTATTCTATGGTGGGTGAACAAATTACTGTTGAGCAATTGATAGAATTGAGCATAATTATGAGAATATCTAGGCATGATCATGTATATAGGCATCACGTCCGTGACAAGTAGACCGAAACGATTCTGCATCTACTACTATTACTCCACTCATCGACCGCTATCCAGCATGCATCTAGAGTATTAAGTTAAAAATAGAGTAACGCCTTAAGCAAGATGACATGATGTAGAGAGATAAATTCATGCAATATGAAATAAACCCAATCTTGTTATCCTCGATGGCAACGATGCAATACGTGCCTTGCTGCCTCTTCTGTCACTGGGAATGGACACCGCAAGATCGAACCCAAAGCTAAGCACTTCTCCCATGGCAAGAACTACCAATCTAGTTGACCAAACCAAACGAATAATTCGAAGAGACTTGCAATCATACATAAAAGAATTCAGAGAAGATTCAAATATTATTCATAGATAGACTTGATCATAAACCCACAATTCATCGATCTCAACAAACACACCGCAAAAAGAAGATTACATCGAATAGACCCCCACAAGAGAGGGGAAGAACTTTGTATTGAGATCCAAAAAGAGAGAATAAGCCATCTAGCTACTAACTATGGACCCGAAGGTCTGAGGTAAACTACTCACACTTCATCGGAGAGGCTATGATGATGTAGAAGCCCTCCATGATGACGGCCCTCTTCCGGCGGAGCTCTAGAACAGGCCCCAAGATGGGATCTCGTGGATACTGAAAGTTGCGGTAGTGGAATTAGGTTTTTGGCTCCTATTCTGATCGTTTGGGGGTACGTAGGTATATATAGGAGGAAGGAGTACGTTGGTGGAGCACCGAGGGGCCCACAAGGCAGGGGGGCGCCCCCCACCCTCGTGACCGCCTCTTTGACTCCTTGGCATAGGGTCCAAGTCTCCTGGATCACGTTCGGTGATAAAATCACGTTCCCAAAGGTTTTATTCCATCTGGACTCCCTTTGATATTTCGTTTCTTCGAAACACTGAAATAGGCAAAAAAAACAGCAATTCTGTAGCGACCAAACCTCAGACGGTCTGATCTCTGTGCTCCGGTGTCATCCCTGGATCAGTAATGCTGACACTACACAGTACTCGGAGGATTTATAGCAGAGTAGCAATCACACCCTTATTACATCGAGTGTCTCCATAGAGAACTTATTACAATAAATATGGCTTAAGGCATTCTAATAACGATAACAACGGAAGGCTTGGAAGATAAGTGAGTCCATCAACTCCAACGACATCACTGAGTATAGAACCACGACCTAAAACTCCTTAATCATCGTCGGAAAAGTCTGCAACATTAACGTTGCAGCCCAAAACGGGTCAGCACATGGAATATGCTGGCAAGGTAACACATAGAGAGTAATGGAATGAAACAGCTATACTATATGCATATTTGGCTGGTGGAAAGCTCTATGGCTACAGTTTTGCGTAAAGCCAATTTTTCCCTACTTCAAAGGAATAAATTTATTTAACTATCATGGTGGTTGTTAAACATTGAGAATGGTTGACAGCATCCTCAATCCCAATTAAAAATAATATCATTAACAAAACCCAACAAAATTAATTTAGAGTAACATGTTGAGATTCACATGATAATCCAGGTACTAGATACTCAAAACGTCCATAACCGGGGACACGGCTAACCATGATTGGTTTATTACACTCTGCAGAGGTTTGCACACTTTTCCCCACAAGACTTGATCGCCTCCATTTGGTTTCTCGCACTACAAGGTGTTTGAGAAACGGATGACCGAGACATAGTCTTTCAGAAGCGCTAGCACCTTACGATCGGGTAGACCGTACCACCTACATCCCCTACATCTGCTAGTCTACCACTGTAAGAGTTCGCACGACTTAGTCAACTATGCTAGAGCCCATAATAGCTTGTGGCTGCACACGGAAGTTTCTAGTATGAATAATCTCATGATCCCTTTGAGCCTGGGTGGCGGTCCAAAAGAAAATAGGCAAGTCCTGGATTACCCAGGTGCCTCAATCCACCCAGATGTGTGTTTAAGTTGCCACCTTAGATAAACCATTAATTAACAAACTCACATCTGTCATGGATATCACTCACCCAATCCACGTCTACTAGCATAGCATGGCATAATAAGCAAACGTAGAAGTAACTCCCAAAGGTTGAAAATAAATACGTAATAGGTACTACCTCAACTACTTCCCATCCCACAATTTAATTAGATCCTAACCATGCAATGTTTGAGGATTGATCTAATGCAATAAAACTGGGTAGTAGAAAAGTATGATCAAAGTGTTACTTGCCTTGCTGATGATCCGGGAAACCTAGCGATTCAAAGTAACAAGCGGCGCACTCCAGGTACTCGATCGCAAACAAACAAGCACACAATAAGTACTCATCTAATGCACGGGTAAAACTCGAATAAGAGATCTAACCAGAAGATTCAACTTAAGAACTCCAGTTTGCAAAAAGAATCAAATCGAACGAAGCAACGAAAATCAAACGGTGAAAGAAAACAACTTCGTTCTACTAATCTGGATCTAAGTCAAATTTTACAGTAGCAAAAACTTGTTTAAGTTGGTTAGACAGATAGAGGGTTTCGAGACGAAACTCCTGGCGCTTGAATCGCCTCATTCCGATAAACAAGCGAAAAGTTATACTAAAAAGAAAACCGGATCAGAAATCGCGATCAGAAAAATCGCGGATTTAATCCGAGAAAAAGAAAAATGACGAACGTTCGCTAGAACGAACGGACGGACGAATGCTTGCTAATTAAATAAATCAGAAAAACCGATCTATTTAAAAAAACCGAAACTAAAAAAACCGACGAAAAACAGACGGAAAACCGAACGATTTTTCAAAAAATAAAAAATAAAAAAACCGGCACGGACTTCGAGGCAACCTCGGCGGCGAGTCGTCGAGGCGGCGGCATGGCGGCTGCGGCGACGGCAGGCGGCAGCAGGCGGCGGCGGCGGCAGCAGGCGGCGGCGGCATCAGGTGGCGGCGGGGCGCTCGGGGCGGCTAGGGTTCGGGGGCGCGGGCGGGCTGCTTCGGCTGGGCTCCCCCCAGCTTATAAAGCCTAGCGGGCCGGAGTCCCGGTCGGACACGGCCCGTAGGTCGGTTCGTTTTTTTAAATAATTACGCACAGAAGAAAAATAAAAAGAAATACTAAACGGACTCCAAAAATCCCAAAATAAATTTTCCGGGCTTCTAAAATCAAGACGCACAAGGTGAACATTTATTTGGGGCCTAAATGAAATTTTGAAAAACACACATTTTTCCTAAATTCAAATAATAACGAAAAACTCCGAAATAAAATCTTAATTGATTTTATTATTAGATCCTCAATATTTCTTTATTTTGGGAAAGTCATTTTATTCCCTCTCTCATATTTTTGTAATTGAAATAATTGATGAGAAAATAATAAAATCAAATGATCCTATTCTCAAAATTTGAGAGAACTCAAATATGAAAATAAAGAATTTCCCAACTCTCTCTGTGGGTCCTTGAGTTGCGTAGAAATTTCTAGGATCAAACCAAAAGCAAAACAAAATATGATATGCAATGATGATCTAATGTATAACATTCCAAATTGAAAATTTGGGATGTTACAAACCTACCCCCCTTAAGATGAATCTCGCCCTCGAGATTCGGGTTGGCTAGAAAATAGGTGAGGGTGGTCCTTGAGCAAATCTTCCTCCCATTCCCTGGTGGCTTCATCCTCTGTGTGGTGACTCCACTGAAGTTTGCAAAACTTAATAACCTTGTTGCGAGTGACTCGGCTGGCAAACTCGAGAATCTTAATTGGTTTCTCCTCATAGGTCAAATCGTTATCCAACTGAATTGTTTCCAATGGCACTGTGTCTCTCAAGGGTATGTCAGCCATCTCCGCATGACACTTCTTCAACTGAGAAATGTGGAACACATCATGAACTCCTGACAATCCTTCGAGCAATTCCAACTTGTAGGCCACTTCTCCCATACGCTCCAAAACTCGATATGGTCCTACAAATCATGGCGCTAACTTTCCTTTAACCCCAAAACGCTTTGTTCCCCGAAGTGGGGATACTCGAAGATAAGCTCTATCTCCAACTTCGTAAACAGTTTCCTTGCGTTTTGAATCTGCATAACTCTTCTGTCTGGACTGAGCTACCTTGAGCCAATCGCGAATCAATTTCACCTTCTGTTCAGACTCTTTAATCAAATCAGGTCCAAACAACTGGCGGTCTCCAACTTCGTCCCACGACAACGGTGTCCTGCACCTCCTTCCATCCAAAGCTTCGAAAGGGGCCATCTTCAAACTAGATTGATAGCTGTTGTTGTAAGAGAACTCTGCATATGGCAAATTGTCGTCCCAACTAGATCCGTAATCTAGCGCACAAGCTCTCAGCATATCCTCCAAAATCTGATTGACTCTCTCGGTCTGTCCATCTGTCTATGGATGAAAAGCTGTACTGAATTCTAGCCTGGTACCCAAAGTTTCATGCAACTGCTTCCAGAACTTTGAGGTAAACTGGGTTCCTCTATCTGATACGCTACTCCTCGGAACTCCATGCAGACATACGATCCTGGTCATGTATATCTTTGCCAACTTAGCACTGGTGTAAGTGGTCTATACCGGGATGAAGTGAGCTACTTTCGTCAATCGATCGACTACAACCCAAATCGAGTCATAGCCTGAACGAGTCCTAGGTAATCCCGTGATAAAATCCATGCCTAACTTATCCCACTTCCATTCGGGTATCGCCAATGGTTGTAACAATCCTGCTGGCTTCTGATGCTCTGCCTTTACTCTCTGACATACATCACAAACTGCTACATACTCCACAATATCCTTCTTCATTCCGGTCCACCAGAAAATGTCTTTCAAATCCAAATACATCTTGGTATTTCCTAGGTGAATCGAATATGGTGAATCGTGTGCCTCTTGCAGAATTAGCTTCCTAATCTCCGGGTCATTAGGCACATAAACACGGTCTTCAAACCATAGGGTGTCGTGCTCATCCTCACGAAATCCCTTAGCTTTTCCTTTGCTCGGTTTCTCCTTAATAGAGGCAATCTCCTTGTCAGTCTTTTGAGCTTCTCTGATTCTATCCATCAAAGTTGACTGAATCTCCAATGCTGCTACATAGCCTCTCGGAACTATTTCCAAACATAGATCACGAAGATTTTCTGCTAACTCCATTGGTACTTCTCCTGTCTTTAATGTATTGACATGGCTCTTATGGCTTAATGCGTCAGCTACTACATTAGCCTTTCCGGGATGGTAATGCAATCTCATATCATAATCCTTGATGAGCTCCAACCATCTCCTTTGTCTGAGGTTTAACTCCTGTGCGAAAATGTATTTCAAACTCTTATGGTCCGTGTACACCTCGCAATGGTTTCCAATGAGGAAATGTCTCCATGTTTTGAATGCATGCACTACGGCTTCTAATTCCGAATCATGCGTAGCATAATTCAACTCATGAGGTTTCAGTTGTCTTGAGGCATATGAAACAACACTCCCTTCCTGCATAAGCACTGCTCCAAGTCCTCGACGTGAAGCATCGCAATACACCTCATAGTCCTTGGTCTGATCTAGCAAAATCAACACTGGTGAAGTAACTAAACGTTTCTTCAACTCCTGGAAACTAGTCTCACATTCATCAGTCCATATGAACTTGGTATCCTTCTTTAATAGCTCCGTCATAGGCTTTGCAATCTTTGAGAAATTCTCAATAAATCTCCGGTAGTATCCTGCGAGTCCCAGAAAACTACGTATCTCTCCAACCGTGGTCGGTGCTTCCCACTTGGTCACAGTATCAACTTTAGTGGGGTCTACTGCTATTCCTTCTCCGGATATAACGTGTCCGAGAAATCCTACTTCCTTCAGCCAAAACTCACATTTGCTGAACTTGGCATACAATTGATGTTCTCTAAGCTTCTCAAGTACCAATCGCAAATGTTCCTTATGCTCTTCTTCATTCTTCGAGAAAACCAGGATATCATCAATGAACACTACGACGAACTTATCCAAGAACTCCATAAACACTTTGTTCATCATGTTCATAAAATATGCAGGTGCGTTAGTCAGACCAAATGACATAACGGTATACTCGTACAGCCCATACCTGGTGGTAAATGTTGTCTTAGGTATATCATATTCCCGAATCTTCAACTGGTGGTATCCTGATTGCAGATCGATCTTGGAAAATACCTTAGCTCCTTGCAATCGATCAAACAGATCATTGATCATTGGTAATGGGTACTTGTTCTTGATCGTTAATTCATTCAATCCTCGATAATCAACAACCATCCTTAACGATCCATCCTTCTTCTCCACTAGAAGTACTGGCGGTCCCCAAGGCGAAGAACTTGGGCGAATGTACCCTTTATCCAGTAACTCCTTTATCTGCTTCTTAATTTCCACCAAATCCTTTGTAGGCATCCTGTATGGTCTCTTTGATATTGGCCCGGTGCCTACAATAGCTCAATCAAAAACTCAATATATCTATCCGGTGGCATGCCTGGCAACTCTTCTGGAAATACTTCAGGGAAATCCCTTACCACTGGTACTTCCTCCTGCACAACTCCTGTTAAGCAATTTACTTGAGTCCTCTTTGGCACATGTCGGGATACATACTTGATCCTTCTCCCTTCTGGGGTGGTAAGCAAAATTGACTTACTAGCACATTCAATATTCCCTTCATACTTTGATAACCAATCCATGCCTAATATCACATCCAATCCTTGGGATTCCAATACTATTAGGTCTAAGGGAAAAACATAGTTACCAATCCTTAATGGTAACCGATCACACCATTGACTGGCCATATATTCTGCTCCAGGCGAGGTTACTAACATGGGTGACCTAAGGGCTTGGGTTGACATGTTATACTTATCCACAAATCCCCTTGAGATGTATGAATGCGATGCACCAGTATCAAAAAGAACGAGTGCAGTAAATGACTTAACCAAAAACTCACCTATTACTGCATCAGGCCGAGCTTCAACTTCCTCCATGCTAACGTGGTTCACCTGACCCCTGTTTAAAGGGTTCATCTTATTCCCAGAGCTTCCATTGCTATTTCCATTTTGTAATTCAGGACATTCATTGGCATAATGTCCGGTCTTCGAACACTTAAAGCAAGTGACTTGGCTCAGGTCTTTCTTGGCTGGGGTTGATGGGTTGGTGCGATTCTGGCCGTTGCTTCCTCCATTACCATTACCATTCCTGGTGCCATTGTGATTGTGCGTGCTACCTCCTCCATGGGTATGCTGAAAATGTCCTCCCGGTCTAGGGGTAAAATGTGGCTTCTGCTAAGCTCCTGAATTGTACTTTCCTTGTCCATACTTCCTCTTGTGGTTCTCAATTTGCTGCTGCTTTCCTTCAATCATAAGAGCATGGTCTACCAACTCCTGGTAGTTGTTGAAGGTTGCTACCATCAACTGCATGCTCAACTCATCATTCAGTCCTTTTAGAAACTTCTCCTGCTTAGCTGCATCCATAGCAACGTCATCTGGGGCATAACGTGCTAATTTACTAAAGTCCTCCACATACTGGCCAACTGTCCGTCCTCCTTGGCGCAAGTTGCGAAACTCATGCTTCTTCATGGCCATAGCTCCTGCTGAAACATGGGCAGTACGAAAAGCCTGTTGAAACTGGTCCCATGTGACAGTGTCGACATGGAAAGTGGCTGTGAAATTCTCCCACCATGATGTTGCGGGTCCTTCAAGCTGATGTGTGGCAAACTCCACCTTCTCTGCATCCGTGCATCCTGCTGTGGTCAACTCTCTAGCTGTCTTGCGGAGCCAATCATCCGCTACTATCGGCTCGGTGCTACTGGAAAACACTGGTGGATTCAGCCTAAGAAAACGGGCTAAGTGATCAACAGGTGGTGGTGGTGGTGGTGGGTTATTGTTGTTGTTCCCCTGATTCTGATTCTGGACTAGCAACTGCATCAATGTGTTCTATTGCTGGATCAACTGGGTGAGCTCCGGTGGAAAGGTAAATTCGGGGTCACGTCTCGGAGGCATCTAAGGGTTTAGAAAAGATGAGAGTTAAGAATAGAGGGGGTCTAAAGAGAAAACACTACCCATATGCACATGAGGCAAAAACAAACAATTCACTTCATTCAATCAAACAAGGGCATACAATCGATCTAACTATCGCAAAAGTGCTCGGACTACTGTATTTACATGGTGGACTACTACTATTGATGAGGTGGTCTACTAGAAATATTGTTCGGTTGCAGACTCCATGATATTTGCTCCGGCTTCATCAACATAGTCATCCTCACTATCATCTGGGTCCGAGTCGGTGTCGTCGATGATGATGTAGTCTTCCGGGCGAATCTCCTTGGGTTCATCATCTTCATCTATTGGTGTAGGGCCTCCCATAAATATCCCGATCTTCTTGATCAGATCGTCATTCTTCTCCACCAATACTTCAATTTCCTCTTCATAATCTTCACGTGTAGCCTTGAGTTCTTCCTCCAGTTCCTTGATTCTTGTCCTTGCCTTCTTCAGATCTATCATGTCGGAGCACATCTGGTTCTCCTGACGTCGAATGTGCTGGTTTAATTCCTGGATAAAAGCTGCAATTGATCTATCCTTTCTGGTGCTGATCATCTCCTAGTGCGCATCTCGGCGCCCACAAATCTGGTAGATAGTATCCTTGAGATCATTGCGCTAGACTTCTCCAATGCGTCCCATGGCGATGTGAGCTGCCATGCTCTTTCCTAGACTCCAAGTTGGTGCATCAAAAAAAACTCTATGGGCTCAGTGACTGGCATGAACGTCCTTCCTGGAACTTGAACTTGAATCATCCAGCGCTCTTCTTCAGGTAAAGTGACGTTGTAGGTTCCGGTGAAGCTTGGTACTCCTATGTTCAGGTATCTAGTGACTTCCTTCAAGTGACGTCCAAAGGGTGTATCGGCATCCGGTTGCATGAACTTGTTCCTTGCATCCGCCATCCTAAAGAGTAGAAAAGATGAGAGGTCAGAAAAGAAGAGAAAGAATAGTGATCTAGGTCTTTAGCTTAGTGGTCGTGTCCTACAGTCAACGTGTGCTCTGATACCATCTCTGTAGCGACCAGACCTCAAACAGTCTGATCTCTGTGCTCCGGTGTCATCCCTGGATCAGTAATGCTGACACCACACAGTACTCGGAGGATTTATAACAGAGTAGCAATCACACCCTTATTACATCGAGTGTCTCCATAGAGAACTTATTACAATAAATATGGCTTAAGGCCATCTAATAACGATAACAGCGGAAGGCTTGGAAGATAAGTGAGTCCATCAACTCCAACGGCATCACTAAGTATAGAACCACGACCTAAAACTCCTTAATCGTCGTCTGAAAAGTCTGCAACATTAACGTTGCAGCCCGAAACGGGTCAACACATGGAATATGCTGGCAAGGTAACACATAGAGAGTAATGGAATGAAACAGCTATACTATATGCATATTTGGCTGGTGGAAAGCTCTATGGTTACAGTTTTGCGTAAAGCCAATTTTCCCTACTTCAAAGGAATAAATTTATTTAACTATCATGGTGGTTGTTAAACATTGAGAATGGTTGACAGCATCCTCAATCCCAATTAAAATTAATATCATTAACAAAACCCAACAAAATTAATTTAGAGTAACATGTTGAGATTCACATGATAATCCAAGTACTAGATACTCAAAACGTCCATAACTGGGGACACGGCTAACCATGATTGGTTTATTACACTCTGCAGAGGTTTACACACTTTTCCCCACAAGACTCGATCGCCTCCGTTTGGTTTCTCGCACTACAAGGTGTTTGAGAAACGGATGACCGAGACATAGTCTTTCAGAAGCGCTAGCACCTTACGATCGGGTAGACCGTACCACCTACATCCCCTACATCTGCTCGTCCACCACTGTAAGAGTTCGCACGACTTAGTCAACTATGCTAGAGCCCATAATAGCTTGTGGCTGCACACGGAAGTTTCTAGTATGAATAATCTCATGATCCCTTTGAGCCTGGGTGGCGGTCCAAAAGAAAACAGGCAAGTCCTAGATTACCCAGGTGCCTCAATCCACCCAGATGTGTGTTTAAGTTGCCACCTTAGATAAACCATTAATTAACAAACTCACATATGTCATGGATATCACTCACCCAATCCATGTCTACTAGCATAGCATGGCATAATAAGCAAACGTAGAAGTAACTCTCAAAGGTTGAAAAAAACAGGTAATAGGTACTACCTCAACTACTTCCCATCCCACAATTTAATTAGATCCTAACCATGCAATGTTTGAGGATTGATCTAATGCAATAAAACTGGGTAGTAGAAAAGTATGATCAAAGTGTTACTTGCCTTGCTGATGATCCGGGAAACCTAGCAATTCGAAGTAACAAGCGGCGCACTCCGGGTACTCGATCGCAAACAAACAAGCACACAATAAGTACTCATCTAATGCACGGGTAAAACTCGAATAAGAGATCTAACCAGAAGATTCAACTTAAGAACTCCGGTTTGCAAAAAGAATCAAATCGAACGAAGCAACGAAAATCAAACGGCGAAAGAAAACAACTTCGTTCTACTAATCTGGATCTAAGTCAAATTTTACAGTAGCAAAAACTTGTTTAAGTTGGTTAAACGGATAGAGGGTTTCGAGACGAAACTCCAAGTGCTTGAATCGCCTGATTCCAATAAACGAGCGAAAAGTTATACTAAAAAGAAAATCGGATCAGAAATCGCGATCAGAAAAATCGCGGACTTAATCCGAGAATAAGAAAAACGACGAACGTTTGCTAGAATGAACAAACAGACGAACGCTCGCTAATTAAATAAATCGGGAAAACCGATCTATTTAAAAAAACCAAAACTAAAAAAACCGACGAAAAACTGATGGAAAACCGAACGGTTTTTTGAAAAAAAAAATAAATGGCGCGGACTTCGAGGCGACCTCGGCGGCGAGGTGGCTCCGACGACGGCAGGCGGCGGCGGCGGCGGTCGCGGCAGGGCGGTAGCGGGACGCTCGGGGCGGATAGGGTTCGGGGGCGCGGGCGAGCTGTTTCGGCTGGGCTCCCCCCGGCTTATAAAGCCTAGCGGGCCGGAGTCCCGGTTGGACACGGCCCGTAGGTCGGTTCGTTTTTTTAAATAATTATGTGCAGAAGAAAAATAAAAATAAATACTAAACGGAGTCCACAAATCCCGAAATAAAATTTCCCGGGCTTCTAAAATCAAGCCGCACGAGGTGAACATTTATTTGGGGCCTAAATGCAATTTTGAAAAACGCACATTTTTCCTAAATTCAAATAAAATAACGAAAAACTCCGAAATAAAATCTTAATTGATTTTATTATTAAATCCTCAATATTTCTTTATTTTGGGAAAGTCATTTTATTCCCTCTCTCATATTTTTGTAATAGAAATAATTGATGAGAAAATAATAAAATCAAATGATCCTATTCTCAAAATTTGAGAGAACTCAAATATGAAAATAAAGAATTTCCCAACTCTCTCCGTGGGTCCTTGAGTTGTGTAGAAATTTCTAGGATCAAACCAAAAGCAAAACAAAATATGATATGCAATGATGATATAATGTATAACATTCCAAATTGAAAATTTGGGATGTTACAAATTTTGGGCTGGGCCTCCGGTTAATAGGTTAGTCCCAAAAATAATATAAAAGTGGAAAATAAAGCCCAATATAGTCCAAAACAGTAGATAATATAGCATGGAGCAATCAAAAATTATAGATACGTTGGAGACGTATCAGTCGTCACATGGTCGTCTCGCCAACTATTGCTTTTTCAACTATAGCTATCGCATAGCGATAAAGTAAAGCAATTATATGGCGCTTGCATCTTCTGCAATAAAGAGACAACCATAAGGCTCGTGCCAGTTGCCGATAACTTTAACAAAACATGATCATCTCATACAACAATTTATATCTTATCACGTCTTGACCATATCACATCACAACATGCCCTGCAAAAATAAGTTAGACGTCCTCTACTTTGTTCTTGCAAGTTTTACGTGGCTGCTACGGGCTGAGCAAGAACCATTCTTACCTATGCATCAAAAACCACAACGTGATATAGTGATTGCTTTTTGATCTTCAGAAAGAACCCTATTCACTGAATCCGATTCAACTAAAGTTGGAGAAACTGACACCCACCAGCCACCTATGTGCGAAGCACGTCGGTAGAACCAGTCTTGCGTAAGCGTACGCGTAATGTCGGTCTGAGCCACTTCATCCAATAATACCACTGAATCAAGAATCAACTAGTGACGGCAAGCAATATGTATATACTCACACCCATAACTCTTTTGTGTTCTACTCGTGCATATAACATCTACGCATAGACCTGGCTCGGATGCCACTGTTGGGGAACGCGGTAATTTCAAAAAAAAAAATCTACGCACACGCAAGATCCATCTAGATGATGCATAGCAACGAGAGGGGGATAGTATGTCTACGTACCCTCGTAGACCAAAAGCGGAAGCATTATGAAACGTGGTTGATGTAGTCGAATGTCTTTGCGATCCAACCGATCAAGTACTGAACGCACAGCACCTCCACGATCTGCACACGTTCAGCTCGGTGACATCCCTCATAATCTTGATCCAGTTGAGGCCGAGGGAGAGTTTCGTCAGCATGACGGTGATGATGAAGTTACCGACGCAGGGCTTCACCTAAGCACTACAACGATATGACCGAGGTGGAAATCTGTGGAGGGGGGCACCGCACACGGCTAAGACAACTGCCAACTTGTGTGTTTATGGGGTGCCCCTGGCCACGTATATAAAGGATGGGAGGGAAGAGGTGGTCGGCCCTAAGGGGGCGCGCCAGGTGCTGGGAATCCTACTAGGACTCCCCAGTCCAAGTAGGATTCCCCTCCTCTTTCCTATTCAGAGTAGCAGAGAAGGAAAGAGAGGGAGAGGAAGAAGGAAAGGGGGCCGTGCCCCCACCCCTTGTCCAATTCAGTTTGGGAAGGGGGGGCGCCACCTCTTGGCCCTTCTCCCCTCTTTCCACTAAAGCCCAATAAGGCCCATTACTTCTCCCAGTGAATTCCCGTAACTCCCCGGTACTCCGAAAAATAACCAAATCACTCAGAACCTTTCCAATGTCCGAATATAGCCTTCCAATATATCGATCTTTACGTCTCGACCATTTCGAGACTCCTCGTCATGTCTGTGACATCATCCGGGACTCCGAACAACCTTTGGTACATCAAATCACATAACTCATAATACCAATCGTCATCGAATGTTAAGCGTGCATACCCTACGGGTTTGAGAACTATGTAGACATGATCGAGACTCATCTCTGGTCAATAACCAATAGCGGAACTCGGATGCTCATATTGGTTCCTACATATTCTACCAAGATCTTTATCGGTCAAACCGCATAACAACATATGTTGTTCCCTTTGTCATCGGTATGTTACTTGCCCGAGATTCGATCGTCGGTACCTAGTTCAATCTTGTTACCAGCAAGTCTCTTTACTCGTTCCGTAATGCAACATCCTGCAACTAACTCATTAGTCACATTACTTGCCAGGCTTATAGTGATGTGCATTACCGAGAGGGCCTAGAGATACCTCTCGGACAATCGGAGTGACAAATCCTTATCTCGATCTATGCCAACTCAACAAACACCATTGGAGACACCTGTAGAGCATCTTTATAATCACCCAGTTATGTTGTGACATTTGATAGCACACTAAGTGTTCCTCCAGTATTCGGGAGTTGCATAATCTCATAGTCATAGGAACATGTATAAGTCATGAAGAAAGCAAGCACAACAAACTAAACCATCATAGTGCTAAGCTAACAGATGGGTCTTATCCATCACATCATTCTCTAATGATGTGATCCCGTTCATCAAATGACAACACATGTCCATTGTCGGCAAACTTATCCATCTTTGATTAACGAGCTAGTCAAGTAGAGTCATCCTAGGGACACTCTGTTTTGTCTATGTATTCACACATGTACTAAGTTTCTGATTAATACAATTCTAGCATGAATAATAAACATTTATCATGATATAAGGGAATATAAATAAGAACTTTATTATTGCCTCTAGGGCATATTTCCTTCAGGATCATCTTAAAATGGTACCGCTGTACTAAGCAAAATAAGATGCATAAAATATAAACATCACATGCAATCAAAAATATGTGACATGATATGGCCATCATCAG
Source organism: Triticum dicoccoides (assembly GCF_002162155.2). Lineage (NCBI taxonomy): Eukaryota > Viridiplantae > Streptophyta > Magnoliopsida > Poales > Poaceae > Triticum > Triticum dicoccoides. Next base: position 577,374,856 of record NC_041386.1, on the reverse strand, counting down.
CTTGTGCCTTTGATCTCCATCTCCAAAGCACCATCCTGATCTCCATCGTCAATGGCTTGACAGCTTGATCTTCATCATAGCGTCATTGTCGTCTCGCCAACTATTGCTTCTACGACTATCACTACTGCTTAGTGATAAAGTAAAGCAATTACATGGCGATTGCATTTCATACAATAAAGCGACAACCATATGGCTCCTGTCAGTTGACGATAACTGTTACAAAACATGATCATCTCATACAACAATTTATATCTCATCACGTCTTGACCATATCATATCACAACATGCCCTGCAAAAACAAGTTAGATGTCCTCTACTTTGTTGTTGCTGAAGGAAATATGCCCTAGAGGCAATAATAAAGTTATTATTTATTTCCTTATATCATGATAAATGTTTATTATTCATGCTAGAATTGTATTAAACGGAAACATAATACATGTGTGAATACATAGACAAACAGAGTGTCACTAGTATGCATCTACTTGACTAGCTCGTTGATCAAAGATGGTTATGTTTCCTAACCATAGACATGAGTTGTCATTTGATTAACGGGATCACATCATTAGGAGAATGATGTGATTGACTTGACCCATTCCGTTAGCATAGCACTTGATCATTTAGTTTGTTGCTATTGCTTTCTTCACGACTTATACATGTTCCTATGACTATGAGATTATGCAACTCCCGTTTATCGGAGGAACACTTTGTGTGCTACCAAACATCACAACGTAACTGGGTGATTATAAAGGTGCTCTACAGGTGTCTCCGAAGGTACTTGTTGGGTTGGCGTATTTCGAGATTAGGATTTGTCACTGCGATTGTCGGAGAGGTATCTCTGGGCCCTCTCGGCAATGCACATCACTTAAGCCTTGCAAGCATTACAACTACTGAGTTAGTTGCGGGATGATGTATTACAGAACGAGTAAAGAGACTTGCCAGTAACGAGATTGAACTAGGTATTGAGATACTGACGATCGAATCTCGGGCAAGTAACATACCGGTGACAAAGGGAACAACGTATGTTGTTATGCGGTCTGACCGATAAAGATCTTCGTAGAATATGTCGGAACCAATATGAGCATCCAGGTTCCGCTATTGGTTATTGACCGGAGACGTGTCTCAGTCATGTCTACATTGTTCTCGAACCCTTAGGGTCCGCACGCTTAAGGTTTCGATGACAGTTATATTATGAGTTTATGAGCTTTGATGTACTGAAGGAGTTCGGAGTCCCGTATGAGATCAGGGACAAGACGAGGAATCTCGAAATGGTCGAGACGTAAAGATCGACATATTGGACGACTATATTCGGACATCGGAAAGGTTCCGAGTGATTCGGGTATTTTTCGGTGTACCGGAGAGTTACGGGAATTCGCTGGGGAGTATATGGGCCTTATTGGGCCATACGGGAATAGAGGAGAGAGGCAAAAAGGAAGGAGGCGCGCGCCCCCCTCTGGTCCGAATTGGACAAGGGCTACAGCCCACTTTTCCTTGTTCCTCTCCCCCTCTTTCCTTCTCTCCTACTCCAACAAGGGAAGGAGGAGCCCAATTCCCGGTGGGAGTAGGACTCCCCCCTTGGCGCGCCCTCCTCCTAGGCCGGCCGCCTCCCCCTTGCTCCTTTATATACGGGGGCAGGGGCACCCCATAGACACACAAGTTGATCAGTTGATCTCTCCCAGCTATGTGTGGTGCCCCCTCCACCATATTCCACCTCGGTCATATCGTAGCGGTGCTTAGGCGAAGCCCTGCGTCAATAGCAACATCATCACCGTCACCACGCCGTCGTGCTGACGGAACTCTACCGTGAAGCTCTGCTGGATCGGAGTTCGCAGGACGTCATCGAGCTGAACGTGTGCTGAATTTTATTGTATGAGATGATCATGTTTTGTAACCGAGTTATCGGCAACTGGCAGGAGCCATATGGTTGTCGCTTTATTGTATGCAATACAATTGCGCTGTAATGCTTTACTTTATTACTAAGCGGTAGCGTTAGTCGTGGAAGCATAAGATTGGCGAGACAACAACGATGCTACGATGGTGATCATGACGGTGCTTCGGAGATGGAGATCACAAGCACAAGATGATGATGGCCATATCATATCACTTATATTGATTGCATGTGATGTTTATCTTTTATGCATCTTATCTTGCTTTGATTGACGGTAGCATTATAAGATGATCTCTCACTAAATTTCAAGATAAAAGTGTTCTCCCTTAGTATGCACCGTTGCCAAAGTTCGTCGTGCCCAGACACCATGTGATGATCGGGTGTGATAAGCTCTACGTCCATCTACAACGGGTGCAATCCAGTTTTGCACACGCAGAATACTCAGGTAAAACTTGACGAGCCTAGCATATGCAGATATGGCCTCGGAACACTGAGACCGAAAGGTCGAGCATGAATCATATAGTAGATATGATCAACATAATAATGTTCACCATTGAAAGCTACTCCATTTCACCTGATGATCATTTATGGTTTAGTTGATTTGGATCACGTGATCACTTAGATGATTAGAGGGATGTCTATCTAAGTGGGAGTTCTTAAGTAATATGATTAATTGAACTTTAATTTATCATGAACTTAGTCCTGGTAGTATTAGCATCTCTATGTTGTAGATCAATAGCTCGCGTTTAGCTCCCATGTTTTATTTTTGATATGTTCCTAGAGAAAACTAAGTTGAAAGATGTTAGTAGCAACGATGCGGATTGGATCCGTGATCTGAGGTTTATCCTCATTGTTGCACAGAAGAATTATGTCCTTAATGCACCGCTAGGTGACAGACCTATTGCAGGAGCAGATGCAGACGTCATGAACATTTGGCTAGCTCAATATGATGACTACTTGATAGTTTAGTGCACCATGCTTAACAGGTTAGAATCGGGACTTCAAAGACATTTTGAACATCATGGATCATATGGATGTTCCAGGAGTTGAAGTTAATATTTCAAGCAAATACCCGAGTTGAGAGATATGAAGTCTCCAACAAGTTCTATAGCTAAAAGATGGAGGAGAATAGCTTAAGCAGTGAGCATGTGTTGAGATTGTCTGGGTACTACAATCGCTTGAATCAAGTGGGAGTTAATCTTCCAGATAAAATAGTGATTGACAGAATTTTCTAGTCACCATCACCAAGTTAGTAGAGCTTCATGATGAACTATAGTATGCAAGGGATGCTGAAAACGATTCCCGAGCTTTTCATGATGATGAAATCAATGAAGGTAGAAATCAAGAAAGAGCATCAAGTGTTGATGATTAACAAGACCACTAGTTTCAAGAAAAGGGCAAAGGGAAAGAAAGGGAACTTCAAGAAGAACGGCAAGCAATTTGCTGCTCAAGTGAAGAAGCCCAAGTCTGGTCCTAAGCCTGAGACTAAGTGCTTCTACTGCAAAGGGACTGGTCACTGGAAGCGGAACTGCCCCAAGTATTTGGCGGATAAGAAGGATGGCAAAGTGAACAAAAGTATATTTGATATACAGATTATTGATGTGTATTTTACTAGTGTTCGTAGCAACCCCTCGGTATTTGATACTGGTTCAGTTGCTAAGAGTAGTAACTCGAAACGGGAGTTGCAGAATGAACAGAGACTAGTTAAGGGTGAAGTGACGATGTGTGTTGGAAGTGGTACCAAGATTGATATGATCATCATCGCACACTCCCTATACTTTCGGGATTAGTGTTGAACCTAAATAAGTGTTATTTGGTGTTTGCGTTGAGCATGAATATGATTTGATCATGTTTATTGCAATACAGTTATTCATTTAAGTAAGAGAATAAACTGTTGTTCTGTTTACATGAATAAAACCTTCTATGATCATACACCCAATGAAAATGGTTTGTTGGATCTCGATTGTGGTGATACGCATTCTCATAATATTGAAGCCAAAAGATTCAAAATTAATAATGATAGTGCAACTTATTTGTGGCACTGTCGTTTAGGTCATATTGGTGTAAAGCGCATGAAGAAAATCCATGCTGATGGGCTTTTGGAATCACTTGATTATGAATCAGTTGATGCTTGCGAACCGTGCCTCATGGGCAAGATGACTAAAACTTCGTTCTCCGGAACAATGGAGCAAGCAACTGGCTTATTGGAAATAATACATACTGATGTATGTGATCCGATGAGTGTTGAGGCTTGAGCCGGGTGTCGTTATTTTCTGACCTTCAGAGATGATTTGAGCAGATATGGGTATATCTACTTGATGAAACATAAGTCTGAAACATTTGAAAAGTTCAAGGAATTTTAGAGTGAAGTGGAAAATCATCGTGACAAGAAAATAAAGTTTCTACAATCTGATCGTGGAGACAAACATTTGAGTTACGAGTTTGGTCTTCAATTAAAACAATGTGAAATAGTTTCACAAAGTCGTGCCACCTGAAACACCACAACAAAATGGTGTGTCCGAACATCATAACCGTACTATTATTGGATATAGTGCAATCTATGATGTTTCTTACCGATTAACCACTATAGTTTTGAGGTTATGCATTAGAGACAGCTACATTCACGTTAAATAGGGCACCATCTAAATCCGTTGAGACGACACCATATGAACTATGGTTTGGCAAGAAACCTAAGCTGTCGTTTCTTAAAGTTTGAGGTTGCAATGCTTATGTGAAAAGGTTTCAACCTGATAAGCTCAAACCCAAATCGGAGAAGTGTGTCTTCATAGGATACCCAAAAGAAAATGTTGGGTACACCTTCTATCACAGATCCGAAGGCAAGATATTCATTGTTGAGAATGGATCCTTTCTAGAGAAGGAGTTTCTCTCGAAAAAAGTGAGTGGGAGAAAAGTAGAACTTGATGAGGTAACTGTACTTGCTCCGTTATTGGAAAGTAGTTCATCACAGAAATCTGTTCCTGTGACTACTACACCAATTAGTGAGGAAGCTAATGATAATTATCATGTAACTTCAGATCAAGTTACTACCGAACCTCGTAGGTAAAACAGAGTGAGATCCACACCAGAGTGGTACGGTAATCCTGTTCTGGAGGTCATGTTACTTGACCATGACAAACCTACGAACTATGCGGAAGCGATGATGAGCCCAGATTCCGCGAAATGGCTTGAGGCCATGAAATCTGAGATGAGATCCATGTATAAGAACAAAGTATGGACTTTGATTGACTTGCCCAAAGATCGGTGAGCCATTGAGATTAAATGGATCTTCAAGAGGAAGACAGACGCTGATAGTAGTGTTACTATCTACAAAGCTAGAATTGTCGCAAAAGATTTTCGACAAGTTCAAGGTGTTGACCACGATGAGAATTTCTCACTCGTATCTATGATTAAGTCTGTCTGAATCATGTTAGCTATTGCCACATTTTATGAAATCTGGCAAATGGATAAACAAAACTGCATTCCTTAATAGGATTTATTAAAGAAGAGTTGTATATGATGCAACCAGAAGGTTTTGTCGATCCTAAAGGTACTAACAAAATATGCAAACTCCAGCGATCCATCTATGGACTGGTGCAAGCATCTCGGAGTTGGAATATACGCTTTGATAAATTGATCAAAGCATATAGTTTTATACATACTTGCGGTGAAGCCTGTATTTACAAGAAAGTGAGTGGGAGCACTACAGCATTTCTGATAAGTATATGTATGTCATATTGTTGATCGGAGATGATATAGAATTATTCTGGAAAGCATAAAGGAATATTTGAAAGGATTTTTTTTTCAAAGAAAGACCTCGGTGAAGCTGCTTACATATTGAGCATCAAGATATATAGAGATAGATCAAGACGCTTGATAAGTTTTTCAATGAGTACATACCTTGACAAGATTTTGAAGTAGTTCAAAATGGAATAGTCAAAGAAGGAGTTCTTGCCTGTGTTACAAGATGTGAAGTTGAGTAAGACTAAAAACCCGACCACGGCAGAAGATAGAGAGAGAATGAAAGTCATTTCCTATGACTCAGCCATATGTTCTATAAAGTATGCCATGCTATGTACCAGACCTATTGTATACCCTGCCCTGAGTTTGGCAAAGGAGTACAATAGTGATCTAGGAGTAGATCATTGGACATTGGTCAAAATTGTCCTTAGTGGAATAAGGATATGTTTCTCGATTATGGAAGTGACAAAAGGTTCGTCGTAAAGGGTTACGTCGATGCAAATTTTGACACTGATCCAGATGACTCTAAATCTCAATCTGGATACATACTGAAAGTGGGAGCAATTAGCTAGAGTAGCTCTGTGCAGAGCATTGTTGACATAGAAATTTGCAAAATACTTACGGATCTGAATGTGGCAGACCCGTTGACTAAACTTCTCTCACAAGCAAAACATGATCACACCTTAGTACTCTTTGGGTGTTAATCACATAGCGATGTGAACTAGATTATTGACTCTAGTAAACCCTTTCGGTGTTGGTCACATGTCGATGTGAACTATGGGTGTTAATCACATGGTGATGTGAACTATTAGTATTAAATCACATGGCGATGTGAACTAGATTATTGACTCTAGTGCAAGTGGGAGACTGAAGGAAATATGCCCTAGAGGCAATAATAAAGTTATTATTTATTTCCTTATATCATGATAAATGTTTATTATTCATGCTAGAATTGTATTAACCGGAAACATAATACATGTGTGAATACATAGACAAACAGAGTGTCACTAGTATGCCTCTACTTGACTAGCTCGTTGATCAAAGATGGTTATGTTTCCTAACCATAGACATGAGTTGTCATTCGATTAACGGGATCACATCATTAGGAGAATGATGTGATTGACTTGACCCATTCCGTTAGCATAGCACTTGATCGTTTAGTTTGTTGCTATTGCTTTCTTCATGACTTAGACATGTTCCTATGACTATGGGATTATGCAACTCCCGTTTACCGGAGGAACACTTTGTGTGCTACCAAACGTCACAACATAACTGGGTGATTATAAAGGTGCTCCACAGGTGTCTCCGAAGGTACTTGTTGGGTTGGCGTATTTCGAGATTAGGATTTGTCACTGCGATTGTCGGAGAGGTATCTCTGGGCCCTCTCGGCAATGCACATCACTTAAGCCTTGCAAGCATTGCAACTAATGAGTTAGTTGCGGGATGATGTATTACGGAATGAGTAAAGAGACTTGCCGGTAACAAGATTGAACTAGGTATTGAGATACCGACGATCGAATCTCGGGAAAGTAACATACCGGTGACAAAGGGAACAACGTATGTTGTTATGTGGTCTGACCGATAAAGATCTTCGTAGAATATGTGGGAACCAATATGAGCATCCAGGTTCCGCTATTAGTTATTGACCGGAGACGTGTCTCGGTCATGTCTACATTGTTCTCGAACCCTTAGGGTCCGCACGCTTAAGGTTTCGATGACAGTTATATTATGAGTTTATGAGCTTTGATGTACGGAAGGAGTTCGGAGTCCCATATGAGATCAGGGACAAGACGAGGAATCTCTAAATGGTCGAGACGTAAAGATCGACATATTGGACGACTATATTCGGACATCGGAAAGGTTCCGAGTGAATCGGGTATTTTTCAGTGTACCGGAGAGTTACGGGAATTCGCTGGGGAGTATATGGGCCTTATTGGGCCATACGGGAATAGAGGAGAGAGGCCAAAAGGAAGGAGGCGCGCGCGCCCGTCTGGTCCGAATTGGACAAGGGCTACAGCCCACTTTTCCTAGTTCCTCTCCCCCTCTTTCCTTCTCTCCTACTCCAACAAGGGAAGGAGGAGCCCTACTCCCGGTGGGAGTAGGACTCCCCCCTTGGCGCGCCCTCCTCCTAGGCCGGCCGCCTCCCCCTTGCTCCTTTATATACGGGGGCAGGGGCACCCCATAGACACACAAGTTGATCAGTTGATCTCTCCCAGCTGTGTGCGATGCCCCCCTCCACCATATTCCACCTCGGTCATATCGTAGCGGTGCTTAGGCGAAACCCTGCGTCGGTAGCAACATCATCACCGTCACCACGCCGTCGTGCTGACGGAACTCTCCCGTGAAGCTCTGCTGGATCGGAGTTCGTGGGACATCATCGAGCTGAACGTGTGCTGAACTCGGAGGTGCCGTGCGTTCGGTACTTGGATTGGTTGGATCGTGAAGACGTACCACTTCATCAACCGCGTTGTGCTAACGCTTCCGCTTTCGGTCTACGAGGGTACGTGGACAACACTCTCCCCTCTCATTGCTATGCATCACCATTATCTTGTGTGTGCGTAGGAAAAATTTGAAATTACTACGTTCCCCAACAGTTGCAAGTTTTACGTGGCTGCTACGGGCTTCTAGCAAGAATTGGTCTTACCTACGCATCAAAAACCATAACGATTTTTCAACAAGGACCGGCCGCAATCAAACTCGATTAAAATAAAGTTGGAGAAATAGACACCCGCCAGGCACCTGTGTGCGAAGCACGTCGGTAGAACGAGTCTCATGAACGCGGTCATGTAATGTTGGTCCAGGACGCTTCATCCAAGAATACCACCGAATCAAAGTAAGACGTTGGTGGTAAGTAGTATGACTATTATCGCCCACAACTCTTTGTGTTCTACTCGTGCATATCATCTACGCATAGACCTAGCTCGGATGCCATTGTTGGGGAACGTAGCATGCAATTTAAAAGAAAAATGCTACGATCACGCAAGATCTATCTAGGAGATTCATAGCAACGAGACGTGGAGAGTGTGTCCATGTACCCTCATAGACCGAAAGCGGAAGCGTTAAGTTAACGCGGTTGATGTAGTCGAACGTCTTCACGATCCAACCGATCCAAGTACCAAACGTATGGCACCTCCGTGTTCAGCACACATTCAGCTCGATGACATCCCTCGAGCTCTTGATCCATTGGAGGGCCGAGGGAGAGTTCCGACAGCACGACGGTGTGGGGACGGTGATGGTGATGTGATCCATGCAGAGCTTCGCCTAAGCACTACGACGTTATGACCAGAGGAGTAAACTGTGGAGGGGGGCACCACACACGGCTAAGAGATTTCTTGGTGTGCCTTTGGGGTGCCCCCTGGCCATGTATATAAAGGAGGGGGGAGAGAGGCCGGTGGCCAGGAGGGGCGCCCCATGGGGGGAGTCCTACTTGGACTCCTAGTCCAAGTAGGATTCGCCCCCCCCCTTCCTTTCTACCACCGGAGGGAATAGGAAGGAGAGGGAGAGGGAAAGGGAAGGGGGGCGCCGCCCCCTCCTCCCCGTCCTATTTGGACTCCCAAGGAGGAGGGAGCGTGGCCACCTTCCGCAGGCTTCCCTCTCTCTCCCTAAGGCCCATGTAGCCCCAATACTTCCCCGGGTGGTTCCGGTAACCCCTGGGTACTCCGGAAAAATACCTGAATCACTCGAAATCATTCCGATGTCCAAATACTACCTTCCAATATATGAATCTTTACCTCTCGGCCATTTCAAGACTCCTCGTCATGTCCGTGATCTCATCCGGGACTCCGAAGAAAAAAATTTGGTCACCAAAACACATAACTCATAATACAAATCATCATTGAACGTTAAGCATGCGGACCCTACGGGTTCGAGAACTATGTAGACATGACCGAGACACATCTCCGGTCAATAACAATTAGCGGAACCTGGATTCTCATATTGGCTCCTACATATTCTACGAATATCTTTATCGGTCAAACCGCATAATAACATACGTCATTCCCTTTGCCATCGGTATGTTACTTGCCCGAGATTCGATCGCCGGTATCATCATACCTAGTTCAATCTCGTTACCGGCAAGTCTCTTTACTCGTTTCGTAATGCATCATCCCGCAACTAACTCATTAGTCACATTGCTTGCAAGGCTTATAGTGATGTGCATTACCGAGAGGGCCCAAAGATACCTCTCCGATACACGGAGTGACAAATCCTAATCTTGATCTATGCCAACTCAACAAACACCTTCGGAGACACCTATAGAGCATCTTTATAATCACCTAGTTACGTTGTGATGTTTGATAGCACACAAAGTATTCCTCCGGTATTCGGGAGTTGCATAATCTCGTAGTCGGTTGAATATGTATAAGTCATGAAGAAAGCAATAGCAATAAAACTGAACGATCGTTATGCTAGGCCAATAGATGGGTCTTGTTCATCAAATGGTAACACATGTCGATGGTTAGGAAACTTAACCATCTTTGATTAACGAGCTAGTCTAGTAGAGGCATACTAGGGACACTGTGTTTTTTCTATGTATGCACACATGTAATAAGTTTCCGGTTAATACAATTCTAGCATAAATAATAAACACTTATCATGACATATAAGGAAATATAAATAACAACTTTATTATTGCCTCTAGGGCATATTTCCTTCAGCTTTTGTCACAATTATCGTCATAGAAGTGTCACATACATGACATTTTTCCCGTCCGGGTCATAATGTCACAAATGTGTCTTTTCTTCTAGTGCCTCCAAAAACTTCATGCAACCTCCAAGACATGTTTGAATCATCGGCATGCTTATCCCTTGATGTACCCGGCATACATGTAACCCTAGGTACTCGTGGTGCCTATATAAGCCGAGAGGTTAGAGACCGTGGGGTTGGAGACATTCACATACGATCTCGAGATAGATCATCATGTACTTTGTACCCCATCCACAATAAATATAACATAAAGCAGGATGTAGGGTTTTACCTCTTCGATAAGGCCCGAACCTGGGTAAAACATCATGTCCCTCTTTGTCTTGTTACCATCAAGATAAGATCACCCGCTCGGGAGCCCCTACGTGAAATCTGCAGGACTCAACTTCGACACCCATTCTTGCTCCATAATTCTTCATATATTCAAAAATAATTCTCCAAATACCCACGCCGCTTTTTAAGCTCTAGAGAATTTTTTCTCGTAGCTTTTTAGGTCCATATTTTTTCTCATAGCTTTTGAGGTCCATATTTCCAATTTATTATGATGCATTATAATTGCATCATAATGTGATATATATATATATATATATATATATATATATATATATATATATATATATCATTTAAATAGGATAAATTGCATTAGGAAATAATGATGCAAAATGGATGCATCACTGGTCGAGGTGCAACCAAGCTTGAAGACCGGTTCAGGGACTACTGAAGGTGTCTCGGCTCAGGGTCCCCTCACCATGTAGTTTCCTGGTTCGGTGGGCTGGGCTGAGGACCCCTAGGTCGGTTTCGTCCTGGGCCACGTTAGGCAACCCATGACACATTACAGGACTACTTCGAAAGACTTGTCATACAAGCCGAAAATACCGGAGCAAAGGAGTATTTTACCTCCACCGACGTAGCCAACTAGGATTTGTAATCCTAGGGCCCCAATATGTTATATAAGCCCGGGGTCCGGGCTAGTCGATAGACAAAATACAATCTCTTAGTTCTATACATTGTACTTTGTACACCCCTATCACAATAAACACGAAGTAGGAGTAGGGTTTTACCTCCAACGAGAGGGCCTGAACCTGGGTAAAGAATCACCTCTTGTTACCATCCAACCTAGTCACCTCTCTGGGGTACCCTACCAAGGGATTTGCGGATTGTCTCTGACATTATGTACAACCAAACAATTACATGTTCTGGCATATTCAATTACTATAGGATTTAGGAATGGCATAACATACAAATCTACATATATTTTTTACTGCCGCATTTTGGGTATCAGCAAACTAAGGATGAAAAAAGTATTAGGGTTCATGAAAATCCAAAAAAACATCATTTTTTGGAAGAAACACTTACGGAATTTCATTATACCTAACAAATGTTAAGGATAGAGCAATACACTGGAAGACCCATACAACAAACAACAAAAAAAAAGGCTTTATTGCCAAAAAAGTTGGGGTAGGCTAGAGGTGAAACCCATAAGATCTCGCAACCAATTCATGGCTCTGGCACATGGATAGCAAGATTCCACGCACCCCTATCCATAGCTTGTTCTTTGGTGATACTTCAATCCTTCAGGTCTCTCTTAACGGACTCCTCCCATGTCAAATTCGGTCTACCCCGACCTCTCTTGATATTCTCCGCACACTTTAGCTGTTCGCTATGCACTAGAGCTTCTAGAAGCTTGTGCTGAATATTCCCAAACCATCTCAGACGATGTTGGACAAGCTTCTCTTCAATTGGTGCTACCCCAACTCTATCTCGTATATTGTCATTTCGGACTTGATCCTTTCTCATGTGGCCACACATCCATTTCAACATACGCATCTCCGTCACACCTAACTGTCGAACATACCGCCTTTTAGTCAGCCAACACTCAGCGCCATACAACATTGCAGGTTAAAGCCCCGTCCTATAGAACTTGCCTATTAGCTTTTGTGGCACTCTCTTGTCACAGAGAATGCCATAAGCTTGGTGCCACTTCATCCATCCGGCTTTGATTTGATGGTTCACATCTTCATCAATGCCCCCATCCTCCTACAGCATTGACCCCAAATATCGTAAGGTGTCCTTCTGAGGCACCACCTGCCCATCAAGGCTAACCTCCTCCTCCTCACACATAGTAGTACTGAAACCGCAAACCATGTACTCGGTTTTAGTTCTACTAAGCCTAAACCCTTTCGATTTCAAGGTATGTCTCCATAACTCTAACTTCCTATTTACCCCCGCCCGACTATCGTCAACTAGCACCACATCATCCGCAAAGGGCATACACCATGGAATATCTCCTTGTATATCCCTCGTGACCTCATGCATCATCAAGGCAAAACCATAAGGACTCAAAGCTGACCCCTGATGTAGTCCTATCTTAATCGGGAATTCATCAATGTTGACATCACTTGTTCGAACACTTGTCACAACATTATCGTACACGTCCTTGATGAGGGTAATTGTTGGGAAACGTAGCATGCAATTTCAAAAAAATTCTTACGCTCACGCAAGATCTATCTAGGATATGCATAGCAACGAGAGGGGGGAAATGTGTCCACGTACCCTCGTACACCGAAAGAGGAAGCATTTGATGTAGTCGAACTTCTTCTCGTTCCGACTGATCAAGCACCGAACGTACGACACCTCTGAGTTCTGCACACGCTCAGCTCGATGACACTCCTCAAACTCTTGATCCAGCAAAGTGTCGAGGAAGAGTTTCGTCGGCACAATGGCGTGGTGATGGTGATGGTGAAGTGATCCGCGCAGGGCTTCGCCTAAGCACTAGAAGATATGACCAGAGGCATAAACTATGGAGAGGGGCGCCGCACACGGCTAACAATTGTTGGTGTGTGTTCTAGGCGCCCCTTCCCCACGTATATATAGGTGGGAGGGGGAGGGGGCTGCCTTGGGGCGCACCAAGTAGGGGGAATCCTACTTGGGGCCCTAGTCCAATTTGGCCCCCCCTTTCCTTTTACCGAAGGGGGGGAAAGGGAAGAGAGGGGGGAGGAAGGAAAGAGGGGGGGCGAACCCCCTCCTCCTTCTCCTATTCGGCCTCCTTCCTTAGGGGGGGGCACCACCCCTTATGGGCTGGTGTGCTCCCCTCCTATGGCCCATAAGGCCCATTAATCCCCCGGGCGGGGTTCCGGTAACCCCCCGGTACTCCGATATGTACCCGGTACACCCCGAAACACTTCTGGTGTCCAAATATCATCGTCCTATATATGAATCTTTACCTCTCGACCATTTAGAGACTCATAGTCATGTCCATGATCTCATCCGGGATTCCGAACAATATTCGGTCACCAAATCACATAACTCATATAATACAAAATCGTCATCGAACGTTAAGCATGCAGACCCTACATGTTCGAGAACTATGTAGACATGGCCGAGACACCTCTCTCGTCAATAACCAATAGCAGAACCTGGATGCTCATATTGGTTCCCACATATTCTATGAAGATCTTTATCGATCATACCGTAATGACAACATACATTATTCCCTTTGTCATCGGTATGTTACTTGCCCGAGACTCGATCGTCGGTATCTTCATACCTAGTTCAATCTCGTTACCGGCAAGTCTCTTTACTCGTTCCATAATACATCATCCCGCAACTAACTTATTAGTCACATTGCTTTGTAAGGCTTCTTATGATGTGCATTACCAAGAGGGCCTAAAGATACCTCTCCGATACTCGGAGTGACAAATCCTAATCTCGATCTATGCCAACCCAACAAACACCTTCGGAGATACCTGTAGAGCATCTTTATAATCACCCAATTACGTTGTGACGTTCGATAGCACACAAGGTATTCCTCCGGTATCTGGGAGTTGCATAATATCATAGTCAAAGGAATGTGTATATGACATGACGAAACCAGTAGCAATAAAACTGAAGGATCAATATGCTAAGCTAACAGATGGGTCTTGTCCATCACATCATTCTTCTAACGATGTGATCTTGTTCATCAAATGAAACACATGTCTATGGTTAGGAAACTTAACCATCTTTGATTAACGAGATAGTCTAGTAGAGGCTCATTAGGGACACAGTGTTTTGTCTATGTATCCACACATGTATCAAGTTTCCGGTTAATACAATTCTAGCATGAATAATAAACATTTATCATGATATAAGGAAAGATAAAATAACAACTTTATTAGTGCCTCTAGGGCATATTTCCTCAAGTAATGTACTTTGCTGGGACTTTGTGTTTCTCCAAGGCCCACCACATGACATTCCGTGGTATCTTATCGTAGGCCTTCTCCAAGTCAATGAACACCATATGCAAGTCTTTCTTTTGCTCATTGTATCTCTCCATAAGTTGTCGTACTATATCAACAAAATGGCTTCCATGGTCGACCTCCCATGCATGAAACCAAAGTGATTTTTGGTCACGCTTGTCATTCTTCTTAAGCGGTGCTCAATGACTCTCTCCCATAGCTTCATTCTACATCTCACCAGATTAATTCCACGGTAATTAGTACAACTATGAACACCTCCCCCCCATCACCTTCTTATTTAAAATTAATACTAATATACTCCCGCTCCATTCTTCTGGCAACGGCAAACTTGTGGCCCCCACCCTTACGTTAGACACCAGCCAACCGGCAGCCTAGGAGCTCCGCCGCCTCGAGGGGTGCTTCTTCCCATTGGGAATCAATTGGCCTAGAATAAAAATTCATACAACTGACGCCTAAATAAAGTGATTTGAGATGAGGGTGTGACCTATCTGGCGGCATGGTGAAGTACGCAGGTCCAGCTGCCGAGTCAGTGAGGCCGGCACAGTTGCGGTGGCGACTGGTGGCAGGGAAACAGCGATGTCACGATGGTCGACGGCTATGGGGAAGCAGCGCCAGGACTCTGGACGGATCCGAAGTTGGAGCCGCTCCGGTGCCATGAACAACGGCGGGGGTGAATCGGCTTCGGTACGGTTCACGCGGCCGTCGTCGAGGCAGATCCAGCAGCATGGAGTAAGAAGCACACGGCCCATTGCACGACGGCAAATGAACAGCGTCTCCGGCATTAGGGAGGAGGGCGGCTGTGAAATTGGTGCGGTGGGGGCGCCATGAGGGAGGGGCTGAGGTTTCATGGCTCGGGAGAAGGGAGCTTCCGGGGAGAAGGTGATTTGGCGCCCACGAGGTATGAATGGGGGGGATTGGGAGGGGAGTGGAACCATGTTTTACGGACGCATTTGTCTGAAATGTGAGGGGGAGTTACAGTTCTACCCCTGCCTTTAGGATTCTCGGCTTGGGTCTGTGTACTGAGGGTCGGGGATGGTAGAGTAACTTTGCTTCTCCCCAAATAGTGGGCGGGAGCGATTTCGGGCGAGGAGGGCGTGTTTTGAAATATAGTGGGCGCGAGCGATTTCGGGCGTGTTTTGAAATAGTGGGCGCGAGCTATTTCATGCGAGGAGAGCGTGTTTTGCCGACCATGGTTTATGAATTATTCGGCACATGTCATTTCGGCCGAGGAGAAGGCGCGCTTGGATGAAGTTACGAACCTACCCTCGATGTACAACGGGCCAATTGATGCGTGTCCCACATAGGATGGTAATTTCATGTCTCCCATTTATTTGCTCAGGCGAATTCCACTGAGCAGAGGATGTTTAACGGTTCGTTCAAATTTTGGGAGAACGAGCATCCACGTCTACCTTACCAAGTTGATTCAAATCAAATTTTGAAATATTAGCTTGCCACTTCTTTTTGAGATGGAGAGATGATGCTCGGGAGTAATGTGTTTTTACACGCTCGTTGCTAGCGATTTACTATATGACAAATAGTTGACCCACTCAAAAACGGGAATCAAACCCAAAATGAAATATCTCAATTCAATGTAATAGCTCGTTCAACAGGTCAAAATAGTGAACTAAATCCAAAATTGAACACCTCAATTGAGTAGCATGTTGTACAGTATTATAGTACTCCATGAACATGTTGAAAGTCAAATTAAATTAATGAACTTGTTTGATATACGCATATATCCGTTCATGCGTGGATTGCAGACAACATGTTCTCCAATTTAAATATTTGAATGCAAGTTTATATCGAAACATGGTTTATATCAGTCTTATTCAATAGCAATTCAGCTTCATCAACAATTCTTTCCCTAAAAACACAACCAGCACAACTATCCAGGTGGTCTCTGTAAGCATCGATTAGTCCATTATAAAAGATATCAAGTATTTCATTTTTCTTGAGAGGATGATCAAGCAAAGCATTGAGTAACCGGAGAAGCCTCCCCCAAGCTTGTGAGAGACTCTTTTCTTCAATTTGCACAAAATTATATATTTCCCTTAAGGAAGCTTGTTTCTTATGAGTGTGGAAATATTTAGCAGAGAAATAATAAATCATATCCTGGGGACTACGCACACAACTAGGATCAAGAGAATTAAACCATATTTTAGCATCACCCTTTAGTGAGAACGGAAATAACTTAAGGATATATTAGTAACGAATTCTTTTCCTCATTAGTGAATAGGGTGGCTATATCATTCAATTTAGTAAGATGTGCCACAACAGTTTCAGATTCATAGCCATAAAAAGGATCAGATTCAACCAAAGTAATTATCTTAGGATCGACAGAGAAATCATAATCCTTATCAGAAATACAGATAGGTGAAGTAGCAAAAGAAGGGTCATATTTCATTCTAGCATTCAAATATTTTTCTTTCAGCTTAGCTAACAGTTTCTTAAGATCATATCTATCTTTGCAAGCTAAAAGATCTCTAGCATTTTCTTCATCCATGACATAACCCTCATACACATCAGGCAATTCATATCTAGGGCGAGAATCTTCATCATCACTTTCATCAATATTATCAGTTTCAATAATTTCATTCTCTTTAACCCTAGCAAGTTGTTCATCAAGAAATTCACCTAATGGCACAATATTATCAAGCATAGAAGTAGTTTCATCATAAGTATCATGCAAAGTAGAAGTGGCATCATCAATAACATGCGACATATCAGAATGAATAGCACGAGTAGGTGTCGCAAGTTCCTCATAGAAGGTGAATCAAGTGCAGATCTAGATGGCAGTTCCTTACCTCCCCTCGTAGTTGAGGGAAAAATCTTGGTTCTTTCATCTTTCAAGTTCCTCATAGTGATCAGCAGACATAAATCCGAAGTGACTCAAAGAATAGAGCTATGCTCCCCGGCAACAGCGCCAGAAAATAGTCTTGATAACCCACAAGTATAGGGGATCGCAACAGTTTTCGAGGGTAGAGTATTCAACCCAAATTTATTGATTCGACACAAGGGGGGCAAAGAATATTCTCAAGTATTAATAGTTGAGTTGTCAATTCAACTGCACCTGAAAGACTTAATATCTGCAGCAAAGTATTTAGTAGCAAAGCAAGATGGAAGTAGCGGTAATGCTGGCAAAAGTAACAGTAGCAGTTTTGTAGTAATTGTAACCGTGGCAGTGGAAAAGTAACTAAGCAAAGATCAATATGTGAAAAGCTCGTTGGCAATGGATCAATGATGGATAATTACGTCGGATGTGATTCCTCATGCAACAGTCATAACATACGGTGACACAGAACTAGCTGCAGTTCATCAATGTAATGCAGACATGTATTCCGAATATAGTCATACGTTCTTATGGAAAAGAACTTGCATGACATCTTTTGTCCTACCCTCCGTGGCAGCGGGGTCCTATTGGAAACTAAGGGATATTAAGGCCTCCTTTTAATAGAGTACTGGACCAAAGCATTAACACTTAGTGAATACATGAACTCCTCAAACTATAGTCATCACTAGGAGTGATCCCGATTATTGTCACTTCTGGGTTACCGGATCATAACACATAGTAGGTGACTATTGACTTGCAAAATAGGATCAAGAACTCACATATATTCATGAAATCATAATAGGTTCAAATCTGAATCATGGCACTCGGGCCCTAGTGACAAGCATTAAGCATAGCAAAGTCATAGCAACATCAATCTCAGAACATAATGGATACTAGGGATCAAACCCAAACAAAACTAACTCGATTACATGGTAAATCTCATCCAACCCATCACCGTCTAGCAAGCCTACGATGGAATTACTCACGCACGGCGGTGAGCATCATGAAATTGGTGATGGAGGAAGGTTGATGATGACGATGGCGACGGGTACCCCTCGCCGGAGCCCCGAACGGACTCCAGACCAGCCCTCTCGAGAGAGATTAGGGCTTGGCGGCGGCTCCGTATCGTAAAACGTGATGAATCCTTCTCTCCGATTTTTTTCTCCCTGAACGTGAATATATAGAGTTGGAGTTGACGTTGGTGGAGCCTCAGGGGGCCTGAGGGAGTCCTGGATTAGGGGGTGTCCGGATGGCCGGACTATACCTTCAGCCGGACTCCTAGACTATGAACATACAAGATTGAAGACTTCGTCCCATGTCCCGAAGGGACTTTCCTTGGCGTGGAAGGCAAGCTTGGCGATACGGATATGCAGATCTCCTACCATTGTAACCGACTTTGTGTAACCCTAACTCTCTCCGATGTCTATATAAACCGGAGGGTTTTAGTCCGTAGGACAACATACAGAACAACAATCATACCATAGGCTAGCTTCTAGGGTTTAGCCTCTCCGATCTCGTGGTAGATCTACTCTTGTACTACCCATATCATCAATATTAATCAAGCAGGACGTAGGGTTTTACCTCCATCAAGAGGGCCCGAACCTGGGTAAAACTTCGTGTCCCTTGTCTCCTGTTACCATCCGGCCTAGACGCACAGTTTGGGACACCCTACCCGAGATCCGCCGGTTTTGACACCGACATTGGTGCTTTCATTGAGAGTTCCTCTATGTCATCGCTGCTAGGCTTGATGGCTCCTACGATCATCAATAGTGATGCAATCCAGGGTGAGACTTCCTCCCCGGACAGATCTTTGTCTTCGACGGCTTCGCACTGCGGGCCAATTCACTTGGCCATCTGGAGCAGATCGAAAGCTACGCCCCTGGCCGTCATGTCAGATTTGGAAGTTTAAACTACACGGCTGACATCCGCGGGGACTTGATCCTCGACGGATTCGAGCTACTGCTGAGCGCGCTGCACTGCCACGACGAGCGTGATCTAGCTCCGCCGCCGAACAGTGTCCTGGAGGCCGCACCCGCATTGGCTTCGACCCTTAATTCAGAGCCAATTGTGCCGGTTGAGGATGGGTGGTTGGACGCCGCCTCGGGGGCTGCGATCCCAATGGCGATCGAGCCGAACACCAGCCCCGCACTCCGCGAGACTCGTGACTCCAAGGAGCCGGACTCCTCTCCGGACTCCGAACCCTCCGCGCCCCTGTCGATTGAATCCGATTGGGCGCCGAGCATGAAGTTTACTACCGCGGACGTCTTTCAGCACTCGCCTTTTGGCGATATTCTGAAGACACTAAAGTCTCTCTCTTTATCAGGAGAGCCCTGGCCGGACTATGGTCAGCAAGGATGGAATACGGACGATGAAGAAATTCAAAGCCCACCCACCACCCACTTTGTAGCCAGTGTCGACGATTTAACCGACATGCTCGACTTCGACTCCGAAGACATCGACGGTATGGACGCCGATGAAAGAGACAATGAAGAACCAGCGCCTATTGGGCCCGGGAAAGCTACCTCGTCATATGACGTATACATGGTGGACGCACCAAAAGATGACAACGAGGAGCGGAAGGACGCACCGAAGGCTTGTTCCCTCGAGAAGCAGTCAAAGCGGCGACGCAAGCGTCGCCCCAAATCCCGCCTCGACAGAAATAACGATCACATAGACCCAGCACTGGAGCAGAGCGAACCGCTGCCGGACAACGGCACTCCGGATAATCAAACCGAACAAAAAAATTCTATCAAGGATAATAGTCCGGACGACATAACGCCGAACAGGCACCCGGAGCAGCAGAATGCCGGTAAAAGGCTTGTTGCCACCGCGAGGAGTCTTAAAAAGCAGAAGCAAAGGCTCAAGGCTGCGCAAGACACACTCCAATTCAGATGGAGTAAAATACTCAACATAGCAGCGAGGTACGGCGACAATCGCCCCTCCAAGAGCTACCCAAAGCGGAAGCTACTACCTGAATTCGATGAGGAGGCCTCAGACCCCCCACAACCAAATATCAAAGCAGCCACCTGGCCGGATAGACGACCCCTCTACCAACACAGAGCGGCATACAACGCCACTCAAAATACAACACACGACCCATGCGAGGGCTCACACCCAAAGGATGGCGCAACAAGATCCATCTATGGACCACGCAAGCGCGCCCCAGCATACAATACAACACAACAAACATCCGAACAACATGGTACACCCAGCTACAGGGGTGCCGCACACCCCCTATGTTTCACCGATGAGGTGCTGGACCATGAATTTCCAGAGGGATTCAAACCTGTAAACATAGAGGCATACGACGGAACAACAGACCCTGGGGTCTGGATTGAGGACTACATCCTTCATATCCATATGGCTCGAGGAGATGATCTCCACGCCATCAAGTACTTACCCCTCAAACTCAAAGGGCCAGCTCGTCACTGGCTTAAAGGCCTCCCCGAAAGCTCCATTGGAAGTTGGGAAGAGCTCGAAGACGCCTTTCAGGCAAATTTTCATGGGACTTATGTCCGACCTTCGGATGCGGACAATTTGAGTCATATAACTCAACAGCCCGGAGAGTCAGCCCGAAAGCTTTGGAACATGTTTCTTACTAAAAAGAACCAGATTGTTGACTGTCTGGATGCTGAAGCCTTGGCAGCTTTTAAGCATAGCGTCCGTGACGAATGGCTCGCCAGACACCTCGGCCAAAATAAGCCGAGAACGATGGCCGCATTAACAAACCTCATGACCTGCTTTTGCGTGGGTGAGGATAGCTGGCTAGCCATATGCAGCACCAGCGACCCCAGTACATCTGAAGTTAGAGATGGAAACGGGAAATCATGGCGCAACAGCAATAACAAATGCCGGAATAAAGAAGACAGCACGAAGGGCACGACAGTAAATGCCGGATTCAAAAGCTCTCGGCCAGGTCAGCAAAAGCCGCCCTCTAAAGGCACCAGGGTTGAATTGTCCAGCCTCAACAAAATTCTGGACCAAGTATGTCAGATCCATAGTACCCCTGGTAAAACCGGTAATCATACCCACAGAGAATGTTGGGTCTTCAAGCAGTCCAGCAAGCTCAACGCAGTACACCAGGGGGAGGATACACCAAGTGAAGACGAGGACAAGCGTCCCAAGCAAGACACTGGGGGAAAAAAAGGAAATTTCCACCAGAAGTCAAAACAGTAAACGTGTTACATGTGATCAAGGGAAAAAACAACATGGCACTCCCAGGAAAATATACCCAAGTGCCTATCACCGCGAAGTCCTGCCACTGGTCGTCTCAACTGATCACTTTCGACCATCGCGATTACTCAGCAAGAAGCCGACACGCAGGATGGGCTGCCCTGGTATTAGACCCAGTAATTGGCGGATATCACTTCACACGAGTCCTAATGGACGGTGGCAGCAGTCTAAACCTAATATATCAGGATACAATCCGCGGGATGGGGTTAGACCCAACAAAAATTCGCCATAGCAATACTACGTTTAAAGGAGTAACGCCAGGCCCAGGGGCTCGTTGTATGGGCTCCCTCCTACTACAAGTTATATTTGGCTCTCCCGATAACTTCCGTTGTGAGCATTTAACCTCCCACATCGCTCCGTTCCAAAGTAGCTATCAAGCACTGCTCGGACTCGAAGCTTTCGCTCGCTTTAATGCAATACCACACTACGCTTCCCTCACACTCAAGATGCCCGGTCCACGTGGCATCATTTCAGTGAAAGGAAATATCAAGCGATCTCTGCGTGCCGAAGAAAGTGCGGCTGCCTTGGCAGCCGCACACTAAAGGCGCCCGGACCAGCGAAAGCATCCAATAGGTCGTCAAGACCTCAGACACAACTAATCAAGTCCGGCGCCGCTATTTATACCGAATAAATGGTCACACCCCTATTTGTCAATTCAAGGGGCTCAACGCGCGCAGACAAGTGGCAATTTCTTCTCATCTTGAATTATACATGGTTTCTTTAAAAAAACTATCCTTTTTTGCATGACAACTTTTTCACCTAAATTCCTCTCTTTTACAGACGATCATCATGCTACACCCGTCCAGGATACGGCACAACGGAGACACAGGCGCAGACGTGCAGTAAGGACCCGCCCCAAGGATTCTTTTTAGAATAAGACCCTGCATAAACCTTTTTTACTGTCTCTTGTTAATACATATCCACCATTGAGAAGGATGCTGACGTCTTGGAATGTGGCCACACCAGAACAATGCACATACCCAGACACAAGGGGCTTCTTACAAAGGCCATTATTTA
The DNA here is from genome assembly GCF_002162155.2 of Triticum dicoccoides. Classification (NCBI taxonomy): domain Eukaryota; kingdom Viridiplantae; phylum Streptophyta; class Magnoliopsida; order Poales; family Poaceae; genus Triticum; species Triticum dicoccoides. Next base: position 577,352,214 of record NC_041386.1, on the reverse strand, counting down.
GGCCCGGTTTACACCACAAAGACCGAATACCTTCGGGAGTGTTTGGCGTCGCGAGTTTGGCCCTATATGCATCAGCTCCGAATCATTGTCTTTGTTCAAATGTTGGGTTTTCCTGGCTCCTGTGTTTTGGTGCCTTACATTCCGCTTTATCGGCTAAGGTAGCACCAGGAGAACTACTGCGATTGTGCCCTGGTTCATCCGGACAAGCACCTAAGTAGAGAAAGCCGAAAACTGACTGTCATGATATAGCGTGAGACTGGTCAACCACTCGATGACCTGTTGGAATGTTAGAATTACTCCGCCTTAACGAAGGGCCGTTTTCTGGCCAGGCATGTACGCACCCCGGGATCGGGAGAGTGCGGAGCCACCAGGGGCTATCTAGTAGCCCCACTGTCAAACTCCTATGGCTAAGTGAAAGTGTTAAAGCATTATAGTCCGGTTGCCTCGCTCGCTCCGCTATCACCTCCTTAATAGGACCAAGACGTTGGGTTAAGTGTGAACGCATGTTTTTCGCGAGCACCTCCGCATTATATGCGTGGGGGTCGAAGCCGACGACTGCAATCTTTCAGGTTATACACATGTATACATAAACGGCCGCCCAGGAGGCATCATATTACTTTCAGGCAAAAGTATAAAAATAGCCTTATAAAAATGTATAAAAGCATTTCGCTTACAATGAGATTACATATCACTCAAACATAATATTTTTTGAGCACTGGGTCTCTATCAAACGAGCACCCTCAAGAACTTCTTCAAAGTAGTGCTCAGCAGCCATTCGACCTATGGCCGAATCCCGTGCTGCAACAGTGGTAGCATCCATCTCCGCCCAGTATGCTTTAACACGGGCAAAGGCCATCCGTGAGCCCTCTATGCACGCTGACCTCTTCACCGCATTAATGCGCGGCACCACGTCAAGGAGCTGCTACACCAAGCTGAAATAGTTGTTCGGTTTTGGCCTTTCCGGCCATAGCTGATCCACAACAGACCTCATGGCGAGTCCGGACAACCTATTTAGTTCGGCCCATTCGGCTAATTGGTCAGTCAATGAAAGCGGGCGCTCGGGAGAATGGAATTGTGTCCAAAACAGCTGGTCCACTTCATGGTCCGTCTGACCCTAGAAGTACTTGGCCGCATCGGCAGCGCTCGCCGCCAAATCCGTATACACATCCTCCGAATCCACAGCCGATCCAGAGAGGCATACCGTGGATCTCCGAATTCCTCCGCAACATAAAGGATTTCCTAGCTACAATATCCCCAGCTTCCCGCAGCTCCTCCTTCTTCGCCCTCATAGCAGAGCGGATGTCTTTTCTCGTCACAACAGCCTTCTCAAGGTCCGATGCCTTCGCTAGGTTTTCCTTTTCAAGAACCCGGCAACGGTCGGCGGCGGCTTTTAATTCTATGCCATCTTGGCCATCTTATCTCGGCTCTCGCCATGCACGGCCTTCTCGGTTTTCAACTCTTCGGCCGCCTTCAAAGCAGCCGCATTACTAAACCTCGCTTGTTCCTTGGCTCGGCAAGTTCTGCCTGCAAGGCTTCAACAGTGGCAGCTCCATCTGTAGTCACAACATATTAAAGATACTGGCATCATGCTGCTCTTACTATGTGGCGTTTACCAGATAATGACACTTACCCTATGCCTCGTCAAGCCTTTGGTTAACAAGCTCGATGTCGGCGTCTGCCGCATCCAACTGCCGTTTTAAATGGGAAAACTCGCTAGTCCGGCTAGCCACCGGAGCTTCCATCACCTGCACGTAGAGGCAGTATGGTTATTACCTGGGAATATGATCCTCTATATGTCATCGTTTCCGACGACAACCAGGGTCTCAGGGGCTACTATCTACACAGGGCACATCTAGCATGTGCATGACTATCATAAATTATTTTACGTACCTCAAAGCCTGTTAGTAGACTCATAAAAGCTTCATGCAATCCGCTTTCGGCGGACGAGATTCTCTCCATCACCGTATTCATCAGCACACGGTGTTCATCTGAGATGGTCGCTCGCCCCACCAACTCCCTCAAAACATCCGATCGCACACCAGACGGTGTCGGACCCTTTTGTCTGCTCTCTTCAAGAGCCGGACAATGGGAGCTTCGGGGGTCAATGGGATTATCTTCTGGCCTCATCGGACTCGTAGAGGCCCTCCGCGATGACACTTCGGCGTCACCCGCTTCCGGAGCAGAGGAGTCCGGAGGAGGCGTTTCACTCTCCATCATCTCTGGAAGAAGATCCCCAGAAGACGAGCTCATTTGAGAGGGGCTAAGGCCTGAACTGCAAAAATAAATGCAGTGGTTATTTTCTCAGAAGGAGGGCATACCTATACTATTAAAATATTTCGGGTCACTTACGACTCGCTGGAGAATTGATCCCCCCATGGACTTTGTGTGGCAAAAGCAGCCCCAAGGTAGGACCCTCTGTGGGAGACTTCTTCTCCCGTTTGGAAGCTTCGGCTTCCGAATCCCTGGGCGCAGTCCTTTTCCTCCTCTGGTCGTCTTCCTTCATGGAGACACTCGCTCCCTCGGTTAGAATGGGCAGCGTTGGGGGCCCGCGTCCGCCCGTATTATCCTCCCCAGTATCTTCCTTCAAGGGCTCCGGGCAAGGTGCGACCTGGAGCATCTTTTCCAATACCGGATTCTCCAAACCCTCGGGGAGGGGGGCGAACACCGAATCAACTTCGCCGTTGTCAGCCAGTCCTGGTCAAAAGGCAAACTCTCAGAAATAACTTCGTAACAAGTGAGAGATAGTATGTCCGGCCGGAAGATTCCTTACCTGTTCGACGGCGCGGTTACTGCTCAGGCCTACGTCCTCTGTGATTTCCGGACACTCTACCTGAGGTCCAAAGAATCACTTGTACATCTCCTCGTGTGTCAGGCCGAGGAAATTTTGAATGACACGCGGCCCCTCGGGATTGAACTCCCACAAGCGAAGGGGCCGGCGTTTGCAAGGCTGGACTTGATGAACCAGCATAACTTGTATTACCGCAACCAAACTAAAATCTCCATTGAAGAGATCTCGAATGCGGCTTTGCAGTATAGGCACGTCCTTGGCTGGACCCCAGCTCAGACCTCTGCTGATCCATGACATCAGTTGTGGTGGAGGGCCCGAGCGGAAAACTGGGGCGGCCGCTCACTTGGCACTTCTAGGAGCCGTAATGTAGAACCACTCATGTTGCCATAATTCAGACACCTCTGGAATGGAACCTTTGGGCCATGGAGCTCCCGTCATCTTGCATATTGAGGCACCTCCACACGCTGCATGTTGCCCCTTAATCATCTTCGGCTTTACTTCAAAGGACTTGAGCCACAGGCCAAAGTGAGGGGTAACCCGGAGGAAGGCCTCACACACGACAATAAATGTCATGATATGAAGAAAGGAGTCCGGAGCTAGATCATGGAAATCTAGCCCGTAATAAAACATCAAACCCCTGATGAAAGGATCCAGAGCAAGGCCTAGACCTCGGAGGAAGTGGGAGACGAACACGACATTCTCGTTGGGTTCGGGGGAAGGGACGGCCTGCCCTCGGGCAGGCAGCTGATGCACAACCTCGGAGGTCAGATATCTGGCCTCCCTCAACTTTTTGATGTCTTCTTCCGTGACGGAGGAAGGTACCCATCGGCCTTGAAGGCTAGATCCGGACATGATTGAAGGTTCAGAGCACCTGACCTGAACCTTGGGTGTTTGAGCTTGAGGTGGGGGAAGGATTCGATTGAGCATGGGAGGGAAAAAAAGTAAGAGCCTTGTCCCTTTATAAAGAGGGTGAATATCAAGCGTCCTCTCCGTGGCCGTTTGGACTTGCCTATATTCTAGGAGTCCTAGAAGCGGTTGGGTTACCCACGCCCGTATTGATGAGAATCCCGGAATAAGGGGACACGATCTCTGCTTTAACAAGACGTGCCAAGGAAACCGCCTCGCATGACGCGCTGAGGTGGGATAGTAAAACGATTCGAATAAAGGCTTGGCCGTGGTGCGATGTCGCACTATGGAATACGTCAGTGGATTAGATCTGTGTAAATATTATTCTCTCTATGGCCATATGTGGAAACTTATTTTGCAGAGCCGGACACTATCTTTGTGTTCAGAATCTTCTATGAAGTACTTGGAGGAGGAACCCGCCTTGCAATGCCGAAGACAATCTGCGCGCCGGACTCGTCGTCATTGAAGCCTGGTTCAGGGGCTACTGAGGGAGTCCTGGATTAGGGGGTGTCCGGATGGCCGGACTATACCTTCATCCGGACTCTTGGACTATGAAGATACAAGATTGAAGACTTCGTCCCGTGTCCGGAAGGGACTTTCCTTGGCGTGGAAGGCAAGCTTGGCGATATGGATATGCAGATCTCCTACCATTATAACCGACTTTGTGTAACCCTAACCCTCTCTGGTGTCTATATAAACCGGAGGGTTTTAGTCCGTAGGACAACATACAGTACAACAATCATACCATAGGCTAGCTTCTAGGGTTTAGCCTCTCCGATCTCGTGGTAGATCTACTCTTGTACTACCCATATCATCAATATTAATCAAGCAAGACGTAGGGTTTTACCTCCATCAAGAGGGCCCGAACCTGGGTAAAACTTCGTGTCCCTTGCCTCCTGTTACCATCTGGCCTAGACGCACAGTTCGGGACCCCCTACCCGAGATCCGCCGATTTTGACACCGACAGGGCCCATGAGGCAGGGGGCGCGCCCCAGGGGAGGCGCGCCCTGCACCCTCGTGGACAGGGTGTGGGCCCCTGGTGTAGATTCTTTTGCCAATATTTTTTATATTCAGGTCATTCTGAGAACTTTTATTTCTACACAAAAATAACACCATGGCAATTCTGCTGAAAACAGCGTCAGTCTGGGTTAGTTCCATTCAAATCATGCAAGTTAGAGTCCAAAACAAGGTCAAAAGTGTTTGGAAAAGTAGATACGATGGAGACATATCACACACCTCAGCAGAATGGCATCCTGGAGCGCAAGAACAGAACTCTCATTGAGATGGCATGGACGATGCTCGATGAGTACGAGACTCGAAGGAAGTTCTGGCCTGAAGCCATTGATACTGCATGCCACGTCATCACCCATGTTTATATTAACAAGCTTCTAAAGAAGACGTCCTATGAGCTTCTAACTAGTAAGAAGCCAAACGTCAGTTACTTCAGAGTATTTGGTGTTAGGTACTGGATCAAGGATCCACATCACACTTCCAAATTTGCACCGAAAGCACATGAAGGCTTTATGCTTGGTTACAAAAAGGATCTGCACTCCTACAGAGTCTTCAACCTCTTTCACTATAAAGTGGTTGAAACTGTGGATGTGCGGTTCGATGAAACTAACGGCTCGCAAAGAGAGCACCTGCCAAATGTGCTAGATGAAGTCTCACCAAGTGAATCCATCAAGCTTATGGGTATTAGAGAAATCATACCTTCAGAGGCTCAGGCTGAAGAAGAACTCACCATTTCTACACCTAATCAACCCGAAGACAATGCTCAGCCTGAAGTCAATGCCGATAATGAAGACAATGATCAGCAAGACCAAAGTCTTCATCCAGTTCATCCCCGTGTTGCAAATGAAGTGCAGATTGAAAAGATAATTGATAGCATCAATGCACCAGGTCCACTCACTCGTTCAAGAGCAACACACCTAGCAAATTTATGTGGCCACTTTGCATTTGTATCTATATCTGAACCCAAGAAAGTTGTTGAAGCCTTCATGGAACTGAATGGATTCAAGCGATGCAAGAAGAGCTTCAACAGTTCGAGTTGAACAATGTGTGGGAATTGGTTAAGCGTCCTGACCCTCGGAAGCATAACATTATTGGCACAAAATGGATCTATCGTAACAAACAATATGAGCATGGTCAAGTTGTCAGAAACAAGGCTCGTCTCGTTACTCAAGGTTACACTCAAGTTCAAGGGATTGACTTCGATGAAACATTTGCTCTGGTGGCTAGGCTTGAAGCCATTCGCATACTACTAGCCTATGCCAACCATCACAACATCCTCTTGTACCAAATGGATGTGAAGAGTGCTTTTCTCAATGGCAAGATTGAAGAAGAAGTGCATGTTGCACAACCGCCTGGCTTTGATGATCCAAAACGTCCTGATATGGTATACAAGTTCAAGGCACTGTATGGCCTCAAACAAGCCCCTCGTGCTTGGTATGGCACACTCAAAAACTTCCTGAAGAGCAAAGGCTTCAAACTTGGTTCCCTAGATCCCACACTCTTCACGAAGACATATGATGGAGAATTGTTTGTATGCCAAATCTATGTGGATGACATTATCTTTGGCTGCACTAACAAGAGATACAGTGATGAGTTTGGACACATGATGCAAGAGCAATATCAGATGTCCATGATGGGTGAGCTGAAATTCTTCCTAGGTCTTCAAATCCGTCAGCAGAGCAACGACATTTTTATATCACAAGAGAAATATCTCAAAGATTGCCTGAAGAAGTTTGGAATGCAAGAGTGCAAAGTATACACGACGCCAATGCCAACCAAAAGTCATCTGGGTCCCGACGACAATGGTAAAGAGTTTGAACAAAAGGTATACCACTCCATGATTGGTTCTTTACTCTATTTATGTGCATCTAGGCCAGAGATAATGCTTAGCATTTGCATGTGTGCCCGATTCCAAGCGGCACCAAAGGAGTCGCATCACTTAGCTATGAAGCGATTTCTTCAATATTTAACTTACACCACAACACTAGGATTATGGTATCCAAAGGGCTCAAAGTTTGATCTAGTTGGATTCTCAGATGCTGGTTATGCTGGTGACAAGGTTGATCACAAGTCCACATCAGGCACATGTCATTTTCTTGGACAATCTCTTGTCTGTTGGTCTTCAAAGAAGCAAAACGGTGTATCTCTCTCCACTGCTGAATCTGAATACATTGCTGCTGGATCTTTCTGCACTCAGCTTTTCTGGATGAAGCAAACTCTTAAGGACTATGGCATCCACCTGAAGCATGTGCCACTCTACTGCGACAGTGAAAGCGCCATCAAGATTGCCAATAACCCAGTTCAGCATTCGAAGACAAAGCACATTCAGATCCGTCATCATTTTCTCAGAGATCATGTCATGAAGGAAGATATTGATATCATTCATGTCAACACTGAAGAGAAATTGGCAGAAATCTTCACAAAGCCCTTGGATGAGAAAAGGTTTTGCAAGTTGCGGTGTGAGCTAAATATCTTAGAATCCTCAAATGTCCTATAATTGGACACACATCCTAACGCTTATGCATGTTGATGACTTAGATGTGCAACACACAAAGTAATGTATATCTTCAATCAATGAAGACATACACTCTAAGTGTGAATACATTAATGTGGAATTCGACTTCGGAGCTCCACGATAATTGCGCGTCGTGTCTGGGTCTAATACTGCCTATACGGTGGGTAATGCCACCACCACAATCTTTTCGAAGTGTTTCATGTGGCGTCATAATTAATTGCATAGTCTTCGCATTTAGTTTATCTTCAGCACTGATTTGACTTCATGTTTATCTTCACAATGTTTCTGTCCTCTACAACATTCACTTATAGCTATGTATTCATGATTGAATTTTTTTATTGATCTAAGTGAACGTGATCGGACCCTAACCTCTTCTGTGCTTCTACCTCAAATTCTATCTATCCAAATCATATCATTCTATTGAAACCCGTCGTTTGTCTTCTCTAAGTCCTTATTAGTAGAAGACAAAGTGACAAACATTTAAATCGGTTTTTAATGCCATGTCCTTTTTGCCTGAATACCGGAGAAGCCGGAACAACCACTCGACAATCCAGACGTGTGTGGGAACGTCGAACAACTTTCAATAAGTTGCATGCATGCCATGTGTACCTCATATGTGAACCGCTAGGGGCACCTGCGTAATTGCGATGTGCCGTCCCTGTCCTTATAAATACACAACTCATCGCGGTCATTATCTCTTCTCCCACCTGTCCAATTCGCACAAACCCTAGCGCCTCTGCTAGCTCGCGTCGACACTGGAGACGAAGCGCTTAGCTGTCGTGACTTCTTCAACACCGTCTTCATGCCGACCGCGGACCTTGTCCTCTCCACCGCCGCGGTAGGCGTCTTCCGCCCCAAGTTAGGGCGCAGGAGATTGAACTGCTCGGCCTCTCTCCACCTCGTCTAGCAGTTCGTCAAGCGGTAATTAAATCTTACTTTTTACTGCCCTTTAGATCCGTCAGATCCATCCACTTCAACCATAAGTGGTTTCTTCACTTCCAAATATGTATCCATCCTTATCTACATCTCATATCATGCCAAGTATATTCACTTATGCTTCATAACTAGTTAGATTTCTCACTTGTACTTATTCATGGATTCGTACAAATCTGGAACCGACTCTCTTCAAATAAGTGAATGTCTTCGCGCTATGAGGTCAATGTCTTCAAAACTGATTTACCTTCAAAATCTTCTGAGAATGCATATGACCTCTTCCCCTTCCCTCACATCCTAATGATGTCACAGGTACATGTCTGTTGGAGAATCCCTTGGTTCTCATAGTCTGCATTCATTTGCAGAGTTCTTACAGCTTCATATTCACTCACCTGAAGCCAGTTCCTGTCTGACCAGCAAGAGGAACCCATTCACTGTCTTGAAGCCTTTCAATCTGAATACAATGGCAACAGAGAAATCGGCTAAAAAGGTGGCAGGCAGCGCCATGGAAATACAGCTAAGGATTTGCCTCTAGATCTGTTTGAGCTATACAAGTCAGATCCTGAGGAGAGCTATGGCCAGTGCAAGACCCAAGTCCAATGGATTCGAAGATATTGGGCAGAGTAATGGTTCATGTACAGATTTGTGACTGCTGAATATGCTGAAAAGAATGCCCTTAAGGGCCCATGGGGAGATATTCTATACAGAAATCTGCAGCCCATGTCCAAGTATGAAGCCATTGCTCAAGGTTTCTACCCTTGCATGTTCCGAGGGCCACAACCAGAGAGTGCCGACCCATCATCCTTGTTATGGTGTCGTGAAGACAATTTGTTCAAGCGGAATTATCAATTTGCCAAGGAGTCTGCTGTCAAGAACAAGAAGGACCTGGGACTCAACTTCAACCCTGGTCCATCTGCTCCAAGGGCTGATGGCACCCGTGATGCCAATCCAAATGTCATCGGCCCCTTCTACAACCTCAATGGCCTTCTCATTCACATAGGTATACAGGGGGCTACGGTGGAACACTCTGCTGATGACGCAGACTCTGAAGAAGTGCCAGCACCACCTAAGCCGCAGAAGAAGAAGAAATCAAAGGCTTCAAAGCCCTCTGCCTCACCAAAAGCTTCGCATGTGAAGCCATTGGCCACTGCACCTCCTGAAGCCAGTGTACTGTCCAAAGACTTGTCTCGTGTCTCAAAGAAGGCCGAGAAGACAAAGAAAAACAAGAAGACCTAGAAAATTTCCGGGCATGAACTGACTCCAGCTGCCATTCTCAAGAACGAAGAAGCACCATTGATCTGTCCAGTGACGAAGATCTTGGTGATGATGCCCTTGAGCAGCTGATAAAGAGCAACCAAGAGGCGGAGATCTTCAATGATCTTCCCCTCTTTGACGTGGATATTCTAAACAACTTCATTGATGAGTGGTTCGACGACCAGAGCATGAGCATCGATGATCTTTAGCTTCCTGTGGATATCAGTGTCACCTTCCATGGAGCTATTGCCCATGAGCTGGTCGTGGCTCAGAAGATTGTTGTGCTAAAGAACAAAATTGACTATGAGAAGGCTCACTTCAAGAAGAACATGGCCAAGCTCAGCGTGGCAGATGTTTAGATCTTCAAGAAGATGTTGCATGAGCTCAAGGAGCAGTTTCACAAGAAGCATGAAGAAGCTAAAGGTTCAAGAGAGCGCATGAAGTACTTTGCGCAGAAATGTGTTCAAGCACACAATGAGGCTGAGAAGCGCAAGGCTCTTGGCCATCCTGGCATCGACCCAAGAATGGCTGGCAAGCCAACAAAGAAGTCTGCTGTGGCCCGGACTGAAGCACCAAGGCAGGAAGAACCTCGCATTGTCTTCCCTGCCAGCATGACAGGATTAAAGCCTAAGGTCCCCTCAGCAGCTTCAGAACTAAAGAAGACCAGGGCAGCTAAAGCTGATGCCAGGAAGCGCACACACAAGAACACCTCTGATGAGGCCCCATCCAAGAAGAAGTTGAAGAAAAAGTCTTCAAAGAAAGAGTGTGTTGCGGCCTCTAAGCCCCTTGTGGTTGAGCCCATTTCTGTTGCCCGTCCAGCCTCCACAAACCAAGAGCATTGCCTAGTGATTCATGAGCCTGCTTTCACAGAGGCTCCTGAAGATGAAGAAGTTCCAGCCGTTGACCCCATCACAACTGTAGACATTGGTCGTGAAGACAATATTGAAGATGATGAAGTCCTTCCTCAACTCGAGCATCAAGTGGTATCATCGCCTGTTCTTACGAACAGCGAACTCATCGGCATTGGTCATCCATTGACGCCAATTGCTCAGGATGATTCATGGGTCGATCGCCCTCAACAAGACACCCCCATTCATGAAGACACACCCAGAACTCCAACACCTCAAGTCACCACTCCAGTGGTGACCTCTCCGTCACCACAAGCATCGCCCACTTTTCGCAGGCTTCGCAAAGGCCCCAGGCCACAGGTCACCATGTAAAGCATTCCAGAAGGGAAAGTGCAACAAAGCTCAGTAGCAGGTCAATTGTTTCCTGAACTCACCCCAACTATGAATGTCTCCGAGTCTAAAGCTAAAGTTGTCAAAGATATTCCGGCTGCATCAGCCGATGAAGAAAATGAAGAAACAAGAGAAGAAGAAAGCGTTGCTACACCCCCTCCTACTGAACCAGTCATTCTCGAGGAGAATGAGTCTGTGCCTGACCCTCTTGTTATTGAACAGACGAAGGTTGAAACTACTGAGGCGACCACAAACAATGATGTTGAAGCCAATGATACTGTCATGGTTGAAGACCATGTGGCGCCTGAAGCTAATGTGGCCCCCGAAGATAATGTGGCACCTGAAGCCACTGTGAATACTGAAGCCCTAGTTCCCCCTCCAAGGCCTCACACCATTGAACAGGCCTATAATCGTGGTGAACTTGTCACAGTTTGATGGCCCATTATGGTGCCTCCCACTGCTCCCGGACCTCAATATGACTATCATGTGGAGCAGAGGCCACAAGTTCAGAAGCCAAAGCCCGGGCTGCCAAGGCTTACAAGTGCTGCCACATCCCTAGGATCATTCAACGTGAATAGCTTCAGGGCACACAATACCTTCTTCGATAGCGCCAAGAATCCATACTCGAAGCCAAAGATCTCATCCGATCGATTTTGGAGCTATCAGCAACACAACTACTACTCTTGCATTCTATACAATCAGGGGGGAATCTTTCCACACATGCGCCTTGATTGTGAAGCTATTGCTTGGTTGCCCTATCTTGAAGAAGCCCTTGACTGCTTCAGGGAGGTTGGTCTTCTCACATTTGTTACTGACAAGGAGCACTGGAATGAAGAGCTTCTACTGCAATTTTATGCCACTCGTCACATTCGTGGCTACAACAGGGATTCGAAGACATGGGTCCTTGAGTGGATGTCAGGAGATGTACATCATGAAGCCAAAGCTCAGGAAATCATTGAGCTTACTTCCCTGCCCACTCCAGGCGAGTTCTATGAGCCTGGTTGTTAACGTCATCGCGATGAATTGCAGAGCATCTTCCAGAGGCCTGAAGCCAATATGAGTGAGATGCTTAGTATGATGAAGCCACTGCCCCAAGATGCTGAATACCCCAAAGAGTTCTTCATCAAAGACCTCGAGTACTTGCCCCACACGGTATATCATATTCTGAGGCATACTCTATGGCCAATCAAGGGATATACTGCTGAACCAAACTTGAAGGAGCCATGAAGACTTTGGTGTTTTACATCATCAATGGCATCAGATTCAACACCCAGGATTTCTTCATCAGACAACTTGCTGCATCTGGGATTGATCTGTTTGGCCTGAAGTTTTATGCTCCATGGGTGATGCGCCTGATCAAGCTCCACTCTTCTGTTGACTATCAGCCCTCAGCGCACAACCATCTTGTTTTCTGCCTGAGGTTGATTTGTCCGTCGAAGCCATCTATCCAGAGCCTGCCAAGGAGCCACTATATCTTCATAATGTTGATCATCAAAGCATCACTCAGCCAATAGAAGGCATTCATGTCTCCAATGCTGCAACTCCTGCTTATCCTCTGGCTGGCAATATTCGTGTGCCTCGTCATGCCAACACCGAAGCCACTGATAGTACAACAGCTCAAAGGCCTCGGAAGCGTTCTCGTGTTCTTAATGACCGAGAGCTTCTTGTGGCCTTACATCAGAAGCAGGATAAGCATCATGACTGGCTAAAGCGTCAGATGCAGAGTATCTTGGTGGACGTCAATCACATCCGAAACTTGGCCACCAAAAACTCGTTCGTAGCCCATGAAGCCTGTCGGCAGTCTTGGAAGAGTCTCACACTACTATGCCCTGAAGAATATCTTCGCGAAGATGGCTTCACTGAAGGCTTCAAATTTGATTCTAGACCTACACGCAATGCAAGCTGGCGTTGCACTCCCTCAATAGAAGATTCTGAGTATTCATCTTCGGCTGCAACTGTTGTTGCGAGAGTCATCGATGAAGAAGACGATGCCACTTCACCAACCATGGCTTCACTGCATCTCGACACTGCACTAGGCCCTTCTGCACCACCAAACTCCAACGTTGACCCTGCACCTTCATCTACTCCTGATGGGAACGAGTAGATACTCTATGTCTTCAAACCTTTTTGGTCATTACTGACAAAAAGGGGAGAAGCATATGAGTTGATAGTCTTCAAGTGGGTCCTTATGGGTGATTGCACTATTTTTGCCAAGTGTTTACAACTCTCATCTTTTGATACATTTGGTTATTTTGGGTTGTAACACTTAAACTCGATGGTCGCCTGGTACTTTTTCTGCTACTCTGTGATGCGATGATAAATTCCGCATGAAGTCATTTCGCAGACGTCCATTTTTCATTATGCATGTCATTATCTTTGTTATATCTTTATATGCATGATGAATTGTCTTCATGAGTTGAATAGGACCTCCACAAAGTAAAACCTGCCATGTGCATTTGCTTCAAAAGCAAACTACTTATATGCACATCTTTAGGGGGAGCCTTTTGCTACTTATGAAGACAATGTCGTAATTCTCAACTTTCACATACTTTTATCCCCATTGAAAACTTCAACCAGTTTGTCATCAATCACCAAAAAGGGGGAGATTGTAAGTGCATCTAGTGCCACCCCTAGTTGGTTTTGGAGTATTGACGACAAACTTGGTTGAGGGACTAATGTGTTTGTGAGAATTGCAGGATAACACAGGTAGTAATCCCATATTGATTCGGTTTACCTACCAAAGATGACCCCTAAAAATGCGTGAAGACATTGAAGACAATGGTGGTCTGTGAAAAGATTCACATTGAAGACTATGACATGAGAAGACATCGTATGAAGACTATGGAGTACGAAGACATAGTTGTTTCGTAGTTTCCTTTTCTTCTTTGTTGAGTCGTAGGAACCACCGTACTGTTAAGTGGGGTCCAAGTGAACAAAGTCAGAGTGACTGATGTGATGCTCAACCAAATCCTATGTCTTCGAGCGAAGACAATGAGAGCAAATCTTATCCAGAGCTGGATAAGTCAGCTTTACTCGTAGCCTAAGTCAAGCTGTCGCGTGTATTTGAAATCTAACTGTTCGACACGTGTCAGTTCCTTAGTGACCCAGGGTCATTTCGGACAAATCAGGCTGGGTTGCCTCCTGGCTATAAATAGCCCACCCCCTACACCATAAATTGATGGCTGCTCAGAGTTAGTGCACGGCTTTTGTCATTTGAGAGCAACCCACCTCCTAAGCATTTGAGAGAGAGATCCTTGCGAGGACAAAGCCCAAAACACCCAGAGCCAAACAGTGTTTGGCATCACTGAAGTCTTTCTGTCTGTGTGACCTGAAGACTTGTTACACTTGAGGACTATGAATCCTCCAGCTGGTTAGGCGTCGCGTTCTGAGCGTCCAAGAGGCATTGTGGATCGCCGGTGAACGAAGTCTGTGAAGGTTTGGAAGTCTACCTTGAAGACTTACCAGAGTGATTGGGCGAGGACTGTGTGTCCTTAGCTCAAGGGGAATAAGGTGAAGACGCGGTCTTCTGAGTTGAATCTCAGCCTCCCTAACCAGACGTATAGTTGTCACAGCAACTGGAACTGGTCTACCAAATCCTTGTCTTCATCAAGCTACTGGTTCTATCCTTCACTTCCCTTTACTTTACAGTTCATCTACGTGAAGTCATTGCTTGCCTGTATGATCTGATTGACTTCACTGAGTGAAGACTATTTACTGTTTGGCTTCATACTATCTTCCATCCTGATCCATAATACCTAGCTACTGATAGTCTTCGTGCTTTCACTTCATTGCTTACTTGACTATGGCTTGTCTAGTGTAGGCTACCTTCCGCTGCATATCAATAGGTTCAATTCTTCTGTTTTTCTTCAAAGCCTCCGTGTTTTGAAGACTTTCATAAAAATAGCCTATTCACCCCCCCTCTAGTCGATAACTAGCATTTTCACATAGCCACATTGAAAGCCCCTATGGCGAACTCCAGGATCCGTCACCAGATCGTCAAGCCTCACCCTCGGTAGCAATTCCCTTTCCACCATAACTTTAGTGTGGCTACTGCCACTGGTACACGAAGGCACCTGATACGTCTCCAACGTATCTATATTTTTTTATTGTTCCATGCTATTATATTATCAACCTTGGATGTTTTATATGCATTTATATGCTATTTTATATGATTTTTGGAACTAACCTATTAACCCAGAGCCCAGTGCCAGTTTCTGTTTTTTCCTTGTTTTAGAGTATCGCAGAAAAGGAAAATCAAACGGAGTCCAATTGACCTGAAACTTCACGGAACTTATTTTTGGAAGGAAAGCAACCCGGGAGACTTGGAGTCCACGTAAGGGAAGCTTCGAGGAGGCCACGAGGTAGGGGGCTCCGTCCACCCTCCTGGGCCCCTCGTGTTCCCCCTGACGTACTTCTTCCGCCTATATATCTCCATATACCGTAAAACGATCAATGAGCAGAATAGATCAGGAGTTCTACCGCCAGAAGCCTCCGTAGCTACTGAAAACCAATCTAGACCCGTTCTGGCACCCTGCCGGAGGGAGGAATCCCTCTCCGATGGCCATCTTCATCGTCCAGGTGCTCTCCATGACGAGGAGGGAGTAGTTCTCCCTCGGGGCTAAGGGTATGTACCAGTAGCTATGTGTTTGATCTCTCTCTCTCTCTCGTGTTCTTGAGGTGATACGATCTTGATGTATCGCGAGCTTTGCTATTATAGTTGGATCTTATGATGTCTTCTCCCCCCTCTACTCTCTTGTAATGGATTGAGTTTCCCCTTTGAAGTTATCTTATCGGACTGAGTCTTTAAAGATTTGAGAAAACTTGATGTATGTCTTGCCGTGCGTATCTGTGGTGACAATGGGATACCACGTGATTCACTTGATGTATGTTTTGGTGATCAACTTGCGGGTTCCGCCCATGAACCTATGCATAGGGGTTGGCACACGTTTTCGCCGTGATTCTCCTATAGAAACTTTGGGGCACTCTTTGAGGTTCTATGTGTTGGTTGAATAGATGAATCTGAGATTGTGTGATGCATATTGTATAATCATACCCACGGATACTTGAGGTGACATTGGAGTATCTAGGTGACATTAGGGTTTTGGTTGATTTGTGTCTTAAGGTGTTATTCTAGTACGAACTCTAGGGCTGTTTGTGGCACTTATAGGAATAGCCCAACGAATTGATTGGAAAGAATAACTTTAAGGTGGTTTCGTACCCTACCATAATCTCTTCGTTCGTTCTCCGCTATTTGTGAGTTTGGAGTGACTCTTTGTTGCATGTTGAGGGATAGTTATGTGATCCAATTATATTATAATTGTTGAGGGAACTTGCACTAGCGAAAGTATGAACCCTAGGCCCTGTTTCAACGCATTGCAATACCGTTTACGCTCACTTTTATCATTAGTTACCTTGCTGTTTTTATATTTTCAGATTATAAAAACCATTATCTACTATCCATATTGCACTTGTATCACCCTCTCTTCGCCGAACTAGTGCACCTATACAATTTACCATTGTATTGGGTGTGTTGGGGACACAAGAGACTCTTTGTTATTTGGTTGCAGGGTTGCTTGAGAGAGACCGTCTTCATCCTACGCCTCCTACGGATTGATAAACCTTAGGTCATCCACTTGAGGGAAATTTGCTACTGTCCTACAAACCTCTGCACTTGGAGGCCCAACCACGTCTACAAGAAGAAGGTTGTGTAGTAGACATCAATCTCTTTTGGGGAGGTGAGTGCTTGAAGGTATATCTTTAGATCTTGCAATCGAGTCTTTTAGATTATTGTTTTATCACTAGTTTAGTTTATAAAAGAAAACTATAAAAAAATGGAATTAAGTTTGCCTCATACGCTTCACCTTTTTAATATCTTTCGTGAGTATGATGGAAAGGAAAATTGTGCAAAAGTGTTAGAAGAAGAATGCATTAAAATGTTTGGCACTAAATATTTGAATGATGAGCATGATTGCAATGTTGTTAGTATGAATTCCTTGAATATCTATGATGCTAATGATATGCAAAGCCACAAGCTTGGGGAAGCTATGTTTGATGAAGATGATATTTTTTGGCCCCCAAGTTTTGATGAGCAAATTTATTATGATGAAAGCATGCCTCCTATCTATGAAGACTATTGTGATGATACGTATGCTTTAAAGAATAATGATAACAATGAAACTTGTCATCTTGATTTCAATTTTCAATCCCATGATAGTTACTTTGTTGAGTTTGCTCCCACTACTATTCATGAGAAGAATTTTGCTTATATGGAGAGTAATAAAATTTCTATGCTTGTAGATCATTAAAATAATGCTTTAGATGCTGTTTATATTGTTGAATTCATTCATGATGCTACTGAAAATTATTATGAGGGAGGAATATATGCTTGTAGGAATTGCAATAATATCAAGTTTCCTCTCTATGTGCTTAAAGTTTTGAAGCTATGCTTGTTTTCCCTTCCTATGCTAGTTGATTATTGTTCACATAAGTTGTTTGCTCACAAAATCCCTATGCATAGGAAGTGGGTTAGACTTAAATGTGCTACTCATATTCTTCATGATTCTCTCTTTATGTTTCAATTCTTATCTTTTATGTGAGCATCATTGAAATCATCATGCCTAGCTAGGGGCGTTAAACGATAGCGCTTGTTGAGAGGCAACCCAATTTTATTTTAGTTCCTTGTTTTTGCTCCTGTTTAGTAATAAATAATTCATCTAGCCTCTGTTTAGATGTATTTTTTATGTTTTAGTTAGTGTTCGTGCCAAGTAGAACCGTTGGGAAGACTTGGGGAAAGTCTTTGTGATCATGCTGTAAAAAACAGAAACTTTAGCGCTCACGAGAACTGCTGCCATTTTTATTTGGAGAGTGCTATTTAGTTAATTCTTTTTTCAGATGATTAATAGATGAATTACTCAGGTCCAGCAATTTATTTGAGAATTTTATGAGTTCCATAAGTATACGTTTTATCCAGATTACTACAGACTGTTCTGTTTTTGACAGATTCTGTTTTCGATGTGTTGTTTGCTTATTTTGATGAATCTATGAGTAGTATCGGAGGGTATGAACCATAGATAAGTTGGAATAAAGTATATATTACACCAATATGAATTTAGAATGAGTTCACAACAGTACCTAAGTGGTGACTTACTTTCTTATACTAACAGAGCTTACGAGTTTTCTGTTAAGTTTTGTGTTGTGAAGTTTTCAAGTTTTGGGTAAAGATTCGATGGACTATGGAATAAAGAGTGGAAAGAGCCTAATCTTGGGGATTCCCATGGCACCCCAAGTTAATATTCAAGGACAACCAAGAGCCTAAGCTTGGAGATGCCCCAGAAGGCATCCCCTCTTTCATCTTCGTTCATCGGTAACTTTACTTGGAGCTATATTTTTATTCACCACATGATATGTGTTTTGCTTGGTGTCGGTGTCAAAACCGGCGGATCTCGGGTGTGCATCTAGGTCGGATGGTAATAGGAGGCAGGGGACACGATGTTTTACCCAGGTTCAGGCCCTCTCGATGGAGGTAAAACCCTACGTCCTGCTTGATTAATATTGATGATATGTGTAGTACAAGAGTAGATCTACCACGAGATCAGAGAGGCTAAACCCTAGAAGCTAGCCTATGGTATGATTGTTGTTCGTCCTATGGACTAAAACCTTCCGGTTTATATAGACACCGGAGAGGGCTAGGGTTACACAGAGTCGGTTATAATGGTAGGAGATCTACATATCCGTATCGCCAAGCTTGCCTTCCATGCCAAGGAAAGTCCCTTCCGGACACGGGACGAAGTCTTCAATCTTGTATCTTCATAGTCCAGGAGTCTGGCCGAAGATATAGTCCGTCTATCCGGACACCCCCTAATCCAGGACTCCCTCAGTAGCCCCTGAACCAGGCTTCAATGACGACGAGTCCGGCGCGCAGATTGTCTTCGGCATTGCAAGGCGGGTTCCTCCTCCAAGTACTTCATAGAAGATTTTGAACACAAAGGTAGTGTCCGGCTCTGCAAAATAAGTTTCCACGTATTGCCATAGAGAGAATAATATTTACACAAATCTAATCTGCTAACGTATTCCGTAGCCTGACATCACACCATGGCCAAGTCTTTATTCGAATCATTTTATTATTCTACCTTAGCGCGTTTAGCGAGGCGGTTTCCTTGGCACGTCTTGTTAAAGCAGAGATCGTGTCCCCTTATTCCGGGATTCTCATCAATACGGGCGTGGGTAACCCAACCGTACCCGTTGGTATATTTTCTCGATCAAAGGCGAGTCCCAAACGGTCACGGGGAAGGCCCTTGGTATTCAACCTCTTATAAAGAGATCAAGGCCTTACTCCTTTCTTTCAATCTCAAATGAGTTCGCCCTTCACCTCAAGTTCCAACACCCAAGGCTCCAGATTTCAGGCGCTTCGGACCTTCGACAATGTCCGGTTCCGACATTCGAGGCCGATGGATGCCCTCCTCCGTCATGGAGGAGGACGTGCTAAAGTTGAGAGAGGCCAGGTTCTTGACCGGCGAAATCTCGCATAGGCTGCCTGCTCAAGGGCAGGTCATTCCCACTCCCAAGCCTGGTGAGAGTGTGGTTTTCATGTCTCACTTCCTTCGGGGGCTAGGCTTCCCGACGGATCCCTTCGTGAGGGGGCTCATGTATTATTATGGGCTGGAATTTCACGACTTAGCCCCGGAGTCCATCCTCCATATTTCCTCATCCATCGTTGTGTGTGAAGCCTTCCTCCGTATCACTCCTCACTTCGGACTATGGCTCAAGACCTTCAAAGTAGAGCCGAAGATGATCGAGAGACGGCATGCAGAGTGCGGAGGTGCTCTTATAAGCAAGAATGATGGTACTCCATGGCCCGAGGGCTCTTTTCAAGAGGAGTCCAGCTTATGGCAACGAGAGTGGTTTTATATCACCGCTCCCAGGGCCCCTAAGTGGGTGGCGCCACCTGCCTTTCGCTCAGGTCCCCCGCCACGACTGGCGTCGTGGGTCAATACGGGGCTGGACTGGGGGGCCGGCAAAGGACGTGCCCCTGTTGCAGGGCCACATCCAAGATCTCCTAGAAAGAGACATCAGTCTGGTCGTGGTGACGCAGGTTATGTTAATTTGCCAAGTTCTGCCCTGCAAACATCGCCCCCTCCGCCTATGGGAGTTCAACCCGGAGGGACCACGAGTTCTCCAACATTTTCTTGGCATGACGCTCGTGGAGATGTACAAATTGTTCTTCGGACCACAAGCAGTGTGTCCGGATTCTATGGAGGACACAGGTCTGAGCTGCAATCGTCCGGATACTCAAGTAAGTAGCCTTGTGCCCGGACTCGCTATCCGTATATCTATCAAAAAATTGCCCCTAAAAGAGTTGTCCTTTAAACAGGAGTGGATAGCGAAAGCAAAGCTAATCAGGTGTCCGGCCCCCCTCCCCGAGACCACGTCGGGTCCCGTGCTAGTCAGGATGTTGGAGGTTGTGCCTTCAAAGGGAAGCGAGGGAGGGGACAAGGGAGCTACAGCCACCTCAAAGGAGGTTGTCCGGAAGGGAGGAATCGAAAATTCCTCTCCTCAGGGGAAGAAGAGGACCACCTCTGAAGACCCGGAGACCATGGCCTTAAAGCGGGGGAAGAAATCTTCGCCAGAGGGTCCTGTGCTGGGGGATACTTCGGCCGAATTATGCCCTCAAGGGGATCAGCCCTCCACTGAGCCGTAAGTAGAGAGGAGTTTTCTTTTTAAGAAACGAGAGAAATCCCTGCTTTGTATCTGAGAAAAGTAATCGGAAACTTACCTTGCAGCTCGGACCTTAGCCCTTCTCAGTAGAGCTCGTCTTCGGGGGATCTTCTTTCGGAGATGATGGAGAGTGGAACGCCTCCCCCTGCCGTACCGCCTTGCGAGGCGGGCGACCCTGAGGTATCGTCGCGGAGGGTTTCTCCGAATCCGGCGGGGCCGGAAGGTAGTCATATGGCCCCCCAAAGCCCTGCACGTCCGGCCTTCGAAAAGGGCCATCGGACGAGTCCGGCGCCGTCTGGTGCGCGGTCGGAGGAGTTGAAGGATCTGCTAGGGCGAGCATCTATCTCAGAGGAGCACCGTGCATTAATGGGTACGATGATTGAGAGGATTTCATCTGCGGAGAGCGGATTGCACGAGGCCGTCAGGAGTTTACTGACAGGTTTTGAGGTACGTGAAATAATGTACCCTTTTTGGACAGTTGCGCATAAATAAGATGCGCCCTGTGTAGATAGTAGCCCCTGAGACTCTGTGTGTTTTCAAAAGTGACGGCGCACAGAGGATCATAATCCCAGGTCTAATATGCCGCCTTTATACGTAGGTGGCGAAGTGTCCGGCGGCCAGCCAGACTAACGGATTTGCCGAGCTAAAGCAGTAACTTGACGTGGCAGATGCCGACATCGCGTTTGTCAACAAGCGGCTTGACGAGGCACAAGATATATAATTCCTTCGACGGCGCTTGGTAAGAGGAGCTTTATGCCAGTATCTTACAATGTGTGCGCTTGATGCAGATGGTGCTGCTGCCATGGAAAATCTTCGGGCGGAACTTGCCCGAGCCAAGGAGCAAGCCAGGAAAAGTGATGCGGCTGCCGGAAAGGCAATTGAAGAGCTGAAAGCCGAACAGGCTGCTCACTGCCGAAGCAAGAAGGAAATGGCCGAGATGGCCATGAGGCTGAAGAAAGCTGCTGACCGTTGCAAGCTTCTTGAAAAAGAAGATCGGGCGGAACAGACGGACCTGAAGAAGGCCGTTGCCAATACCAAGGATGCTCGCTCTGCGATGAGAGCTATGAAGGAGGAGCTGCGTCAGGCCGGAGAGATCGCGGCTGAAAAGTACTTTATGCTGCGGAGGAAGTTCTGTGATCCTAAACATGCTCCGTTAGACCGGATGTGGAGTACGGCGGACACCTATATGGATTTAGCAGCGAGTGCCGCAGATGCGGCCGAACACTTCCGGGATCAAGAAGATCGCGAAGTGGAAAAGCTCTTCTGGTCGCAGTTCCACAATCCAGAGCGTCCACTGTCCTTAGCCGATCGTTTGGCCGAATGGGCCGAGCTAAATAGGTTGTTCGGACTCGCCATGAAGTATGTCATGAGTCATCTGTGGCCAGAGAGGCTAGAGCTGAAAAGTTATTTCAACTTGGTGCAGCAGTTCCTTGGTGCGGCGCCGCATATCAATGCGATGAAGAGGTCAGCCTGCATAGAGGGTGCGCGGATGGCTCTTGCCCGTGTCAAGACATACTGAGCGGAAATGGAAGCCACCGTTGTTGCATCCCTAGACTCATATGGAAGCCGAGTACCTGCCGAGCACTATTTTCAGGAAGTTCTGCAAGGTGCTCGTTTAATAGAGACGCAGTGCTCGAAGGATACTATATTCGAATAGCATATATTATTTGTAAAACAATATTTTGATAAATTGTGGAAGCTTTTTATACTTGTGCCTGCAAGTATTATTATACCTCCTGTGCGGCCTTTTAACACACACACACACACACACACACACACACACACACACACACACACACACACACACATATATATATAATCTGAAAGATGGCAGTCGTCGGCTTCAGCCCCCACGCATATAATGCGGGGATGTTCGCAGAAGGCGCATTTTCACACTTGACCCAATGTCTTGGTCCTACAAAGGAGGTGATAGCGCGGCGAACTAGGCAATCGAACTATGATGCTTTATCACTTTCACTTAGCCATAGGAGTTTGACAGTGAGGCTACTTATATAGCCCCTGGTGGCGCCTGTGCTTGCCCGAACTCGGGGCGCGTATGTGCCTGGCCGGGAAACGGCCCTTCGTTAATGCGGAGGAATCCTAAAGATTCCGGTAAGTCATCGAGTGGTTGACCAGTCTCACGCTATATCATGACAGTCAGTTTTTGGCTTTCTCTACTGAGGTGCTCGCCTGGCCGAACTGGGGCACAATCGCAGTAGTTATCCTGCTACCGCCTTAGCCGATAGAGCAGAACGTAAGGCAGCAAAACACAGGAGCTGGGCAAACCCAACATTTGACCAAAGACATGATTCGGAGCTGATGCATATAAGGCCAAACTCGCGACGCCGAACACTCCCAAAGGTATTCGGTCTTTATGAGGGCGGGCGGGATAACGCCCTTAGTAATAAGCCCCTAGTGTCTAGGTACGCGCAAAATTCTGATGTGGCCACATGCCAAAACGCCAGCCTCCTCCTTGGTTATATTAAGAAACCGGGGGATGTGTATCAACAAGAGACAGTAAAAAGGTTTACGCAGGGACTTAATCTGAAAAGAATCCTTGGAACGGGTCCCTGCTGCACGTCTGCGCCTGTGTCTCTGTTGTGCCGTATCCTGGACGGGCGTAGCACGGTGTTCATCTGTAAAAGATAGGAACTTAGTTAAAGAAAGATCGTGCCGAACATAAGTTATACTAAATAAATGAAGTATAAATCGAAATGGGTAAAATTGAGCTTTATTGTCTCTTGTTTTATATGCGCGGAGCCCCTAGTACAGGGGTATACGGCTATTAAGCCTTTATCAATTGTATGTTTATGCCGGACTCGTCTAGCCGTGTCCGTGGTCTTGACGGCCTGTTTAGATGCTTTGGCTGGTGAAGCCACTTTATTGTGGGGCTGTCAAGGCAGCCGCACTGTTTTCTGCACGGGGGAAACACTCAATGTTTTCCCATTAACGAGATGATGCCTCGTGGACCGGGCATCTTAAGTGTAAGAGATGCATAATGCGGTATTACATTAAAGCGGGCGAAAGCTTTCGCGTCCCAGCAGTGCTTGATAGCTACTTGAGAATGGGGCAATGTGGAAAGTTAGCTGTTCGCGACGGAAGTTATCGGGGGAGCCAAACATAACTTCTAGCCGGAGAGAACCCATACAGTGGGCATCCGGGCCTGGTGTTACCCCTTGAAAGGAGGTTTTGCTATGGCGAATTTTTGTTGGGTCTATCCCCATGTTGCGGATTGTGTCCTGGTATAACAGGTTTAGACCACTGCCGCCGTCCATCAGGACATTTGTAAAGCGGAGTTCGCCGATTATTGGATCTAATACCAAGGCAGTCCAGCCTGCGTTCCGGATACTTCTAGAGTAATCCTGATGGTCGAAGGTGATTGGTTTTAACAACCAATGGCGAGACTCCTCTGCTATAGGCCATATGGCGCGTATCTCTGGTGGCGCCGTTCTGTTCGTCATGTGAAGTAAGCTTATTCTTTTGACTTCTTGTGGGAAATCCTTTTATTTCCTGGTGCTCTGCTTGTGGGGTTCATCGTCGTCCTCGCTTGGTGTGTCGAGCCCCTTGTGTTCGGCGTTGAGCTTGCCGGCTTGCTTGAAAACCCAACAATCTCTGTGGGTATGGTTCGTAGGCTTCTTGGGAGTACTGTGTATTTGACATATCTTGTCCAAGATTTTGTTTAAGTTGGATAGCTCGTCCCTGTTATCCTTGAGGGGCGGCTTTCTCTGATTTTGCCGCGAGCTTTTGAATCCGTCGTTGACCGCCGTGCTCTTTGGGCTGTTTCCCTTATTCTGGCGCTGGTCCTTGCTATGTCGGGGTTTTCCGTTTCCATCCCTAACTTCGGATGTACTTGGGTCGCTGGTGCTACTTCTTGCCAACCAGCTGTCCTCTCCTGCGCAAAAGCGGGTCATGAGGCTTGTTAATGCGGCCATTGTTCTTGGCTTTTTCTTGGCCGAGGTGTCTGGCGAGCCATTCGTCTCGAACGTTGTGCTTAAAAGCTACTAGGGCTTCGGCATCCGGACAGTCGACTATCTGATTCTTTTTAGTAAGAAATTTGTTCCAGAATTTCCGGGCTGACTCTCCAGGCTGTTGAGTTATGTGACTGAGATCGTATGCATCTGGAGGGCGGACATAGGTCCCTTGAAAATTTGCCCGGAAAGCATCCTCAAGTTCTTCCCAACTTCCAATGGTGTTTTCGGGAAGGCTTTTGAGCCAATGCCGGGCTGGCCCTTTAAGCTTGAGGGGTAAGTATTTTATGGCATGGAGGTCGTCTCCTCTGGCCATATGTATGTGGAGGATATAATCCTCGATCCAGACCCCAGGGTCTGTTGTTCCGTCGTACGCCTCTATGTTTACGGGCTTGAATCCCGCTGGAAATTCATGGTCCAGCACCTCATCGGTGAAACATAGGGGGTGTGCGGCACCCCTATATTTGGGTGTGCCGTGATGTTCGGATATTTGTTGTGTTGCATTGCTTACTAGAGCTTGCTTTCTTGGCCCGTATATAGATCTGGCTGGGCCGTCTTTTTGATGCGGATCCTTTGGTGGATCACGTGCGGGCTTGTGTGCGGCGCCGCTTGCCGCTCCATGCTGGCCATGCGGTCGTCCATCCGACCGGATGGCTTTCCTCTTTTTTGACTGCGGGGGCTCTAAGGCCTCTTCATCAAATTCAGGCAGTAGCTTTTGCTTTGGATAGCTTTTTGTGCGGCGACTGCCGGCATATTTATCTGCGGTGTTGCGTACTTCCGCAGTTTTTAGCTTCCGCTTCTGCTTTTTCAGGCTATGCGCAGTGGCGACGAGCCTTTTGTGGAGGTTCTTCTGCTCTATGAGTTTATCCGGCGTAAGGTCATCCGGACTGTTGTTTTTGTCGGGGATGGGGTGTTCGGTTTGTTTATCCAAGTTGCCCTGTTCGGACGCTTGCTCGAAGGCATGTTCGTCGTCCACCGGCTCATCCTGCTCTATGGCTGGGTCTGTATGGCTGTTGTCTCTGTCGAGGCGGGGCTTCGAGCGGCGCTTACATCACCACTTTGATTGCTTTTCGAGTGAATGATTCCTTGTTGCATCCCTGTGTTCCTCGTTGTCGCTTCCTTTGGGTGTGTCCACCATGTATACATCATGAGATGAGGTGGCTGTCCAGCGCCTTATAGGCGTTGGTTCATGTTCGTCTCCTACATCATCGTCCATACCGTCGATGTCTTCGGAGTCGAAGTCGAGCACGTCGTTTAAATTATCGACAGTGGCTATGAAGTGGGTGGTGGGTGGGCATCGAATTTCTTCGTCGTCCACATCCCAATCCTGCCGGTCATAGTCCGGCCAGGGCTCTCCTGATAAAGAGAGAGACTTTAGTGAATTCAGAATATCGCCGAAGGGCGAGTGCTGAAAGATGTCCGCGGCGGTGAACTCCATGATCGGCGCCCAATCGGGTTCGATCGGTAGGGGCGCAGAGGGCTCGGAGTCATGAGAAGAGTCCGGCTCCTTGGAGTCACGGGCTTCGCAGAGAATAGGGCTGGTGTTCGGCTCGATCGCTGTAGAGATTGCAGCCCCCGAGGTGGTGTCTAACCACCCATCCTCGATTGGTGTGATCGGCTCCGAGCTAGGGGTCGGAGCGGACACAGGTGCGGCCTCCAGGGCGCTGTTCGGCGGCAGAGCTAAATCATGCCTATCGTGACAGTGCGGCGCGCTCGGCTATGGCTCGAATCCGTCGAAGATCAAGTCTCCGCGGATGTCGGCCGTGTAGTTCAAACTTCCAAATCTGACCTGATGGACAGGGGCGTAGCTTTCGATCTGCTCCAGATGACCAAGCGAATTGGCCCGCAGTGCAAAGCCGCCGAATACGAAGATCTGTCCGGGGAGAAAAGTCTCACCCTGGATCGCATCACTGTTGATGATCGGAGAAGCCATCGGGCCTAAAAGTGATGACACAGAGGAACTCAAAGCACCAATGTCGGTGTCAAAACCGGCGGATCTCGGGTAGGGGGTCCCGAACTGTGCGTCTAGGTCGGATGGTAACAGGAGGCAGGGGACACGATGTTTTACCCAGGTTCGGGCCCTCTTGATGGAGGTAAAACCATATGTCCTGCTTGATTAATATTGATGATATGGG
Source organism: Triticum dicoccoides (assembly GCF_002162155.2). Lineage (NCBI taxonomy): Eukaryota > Viridiplantae > Streptophyta > Magnoliopsida > Poales > Poaceae > Triticum > Triticum dicoccoides. Next base: position 577,325,752 of record NC_041386.1, on the reverse strand, counting down.
TAGTACAAGAGTAGATCTACCACGAGATCAGAGAGGCTAAACCCTAGAAGCTAGCCTATGGTATGATTGTTGTTCGTCCTATGGACTAAAACCTTCCGGTTTATATAGACACCGGAGAGGGCTAGTGTCGGTGTCAAAACCGG
>NC_041386.1:577280513-577325373 GCF_002162155.2 Triticum dicoccoides | reverse complement strand
CGGCGGATCTCGGGTAGGGGGTCCCGAACTGTGCGTCTAGGCTGGATGGTAACAGGAGGCAAGGGGCACGAAGTTTTACCCAGGTTCCGGCCCTCTTGATGGAGGTAAAACCCTACGTCCTGCTTGATTAATATTGATGATGTGGGTAGTACAAGAGTAGATCTACCACGAGATCGGAGAGGCTAAACCCTAGAAGCTAGCCTATGGTATGATTGTTGTTCTGTATGTTGTCCTACGGACTAAAACCCTCCGGTTTATATAGACACCAGAGAGGGTTAGGGTTACACAAAGTCGGTTATAATGGTAGGAGATCTACATATCCGTATTGCCAAGCTTGCCTTCCACGCCAAGGAAAGTCTCTTCCGGACACGGGACGAAGTCTTCAATCTTGTTTCTTCATAGTCCAGGAGTCCGGCTGAAGGTATAGTCTGGCCATCCGGACACCCCCTAATCCAGGACTCCCTCAGTAGCCCCCGAACCTGGCTTCAATGACGATGAGTCCGGCGCGCAGATTATCTTCGGCATTACAAGGCGGGTTCTCCTCCAAATTCCGTGTACCTGTTAAATAAAGTCCGGTTTCTTGTAAATGTTGCGCTCCTCGGCTTCTACGCCCAAATAATGGTCGTCTCCCACGTGTCAAATGAAATATGAAAAGTCTGAGTTTTTTTACATCCACACCCCTAGCCGCGTAAATGAGCCGCCCATATAAGGGGACGAGGATTTATATCCAAACCACACCTTGTCCCCTTCACGAGTGTTCATTAGAGCGCATCCGACAAAGGTCCATACCACCATGGCCAGCCGTCGCAACTCCTCCTTTCGCCCTTCCAGTCCTCAGCCTGGATATTGGGAGAGATGCTCCATCCCGCATAGCGAGCTAGTGACGCTTCAGACCAAGGGATTTCTCCCCCCGGCCTATATGGTCCCGGTTCGAGCCGGTCTTGCCATCTATAATGGCGGAGAGCAAGCGGAGAGTGCCCCTAATCCCTCCAAAGGAGAGCGGGTATGCCTCATCCCTTATTTAATAAGAGGGCTCGGATTTCCAATCCATCCATTTCTCCGGGGGCTCCTGGAGTTCTATGGCCTCCAGCTACACAATCTTACGCCTACCTCCGTATTGCATATCGCGGGCTTCGTAGCCCTCTACGAGCTGTTTTTGGGTGTTGAGGCTCATTTCGGGCTTTGGAAAGAGCTATTCTACCTTGTGCCCCGTTCTCAGAAGAGGTCGATATATCAAGTGGGCGGAGCCGAGGTGTGGCGCATCGCCAGGACCGGATATCTATCCGGAACCCCAAAGAAGGCGTCCGAGGACTGGCCTTCGAAATGGTTTTACATAGAGGACGTCCCGCTGCCGGATCCTATCCGGATCGGCCTCCCTGAGTTTGACAGTGCTCCACTAAAGAAGCGCCTAAGTTGGCGTCCACGGAGCCCTCAGAGGGAAAGTGACAAGGACGTCCGTTACCTGATGGGCCGGATAAGATTGTTAGCTCATTCCGGACTGACCATGATCGGGGTCATGGCCGCATGCATCATGCGAGGGGTGCAGCCGCTACAGTACAGAGGCCACCCCATGTGGGATTTCAACGGGGAGGATGACGCCACCGGCTACGGCCATAAGGGACCGGATTCGGCTACGACCCTAACAAAGACCTTGTCCGCTTTGTACAAGGGAGAAGAGGAGGAATTTCTTTGCGTCAACCCACAGGGTGGATTTTCTATGTACAATCCCCCAAGTTGGGTAAGTGGTTTACTTGCCCATCCGTTCTATATTCCCATTGTTAAATATTCAGTCTAACGACTTTAACGCAGGAACTGCGCCAGGTTGTTAAAGAAATAAACAGCCCTCCTCCACAACCGGAGGACCCAGGACGGTCCCTCGATCCGGCCTCTCAAGAGGATCCAGACTTATCTATGGAGCTGATTGATGGAGTGTTCCATCAATTGAGCAAGGATAACGCCTTGGTGGCCATTACGGCCGATTACCCAGGGCTAATCCCGGCCTCCCAGGTAACTGAGATCGAAGTCCCAGTACCATGAATAGGGGTCCGCCCTCTCGTGTTTTCAGTTTCCTGATTACAACCGAGATTTGCAGGGGAGGTTTCTGAGACGGGAGGCCGAACCTGCGGCGACAAGCCAACGAGGGGCCGCAGGGCCCCGTGGGCAGAAAAGAGGTGCAGTCCGGACCGAGGCGTCAGCGCAAAGGTATGGCGCCCCCCCTTATCCTAGGTGTTATACCTTCAAGGCATATTAACACTCGTGCTCTCTTCAGGACAAAGAGACCTCGCCGAACTATATCCGGAGAGGCTGCCAATCGCGCCTCCACCAGCCAGGCTCCAAAGCCTGGTCCGGAGGCGGAGGCGAACACAAGGCGCGCACCGGACGCTCCTCCGACGGAGGATGTGGACAGGTTGTCTGCCACCAACTCTGAGGTGGAGAATGCCATGAACCACAGGCATCGCCGGACAATTCTCCGCGATGCTTGTTTCTCCCGAGAGGCATTAGATGCCTTCAATTCGGGAGATGCGTACCTCCGTGCCGCTCAAAATGGTCTAGCCAGAGCCATGGAGCAATATGTAAAAGACATACGGGTAAGAAAATTTTGGTAATTATATATATACCAGTAGCCCCCGAGACTTGAAACAGTTAGAATAACTGATTTAAGGATCATTTGTTATGCAGGTTCTTACAGAAAAGAATTCCCTACTGTCCCAGGAGCTGAAAGAGTGCAAACCCAACTTGAGGCCGCACTAGCCGCGACAGGGGAGCCCAAGCAGACCCCCTCTGGTAATATACACTTCAAAAGATAAGTATTTTGCGAAGCACGACATGGGTGCGAATCTGACAAATGAAATTGCAGATGGCACCGGATTGAGTCCGGACAGTCAACAACTCCTACGCCAGTTGAAGGCTGGTGAGAAGGTGTTGACAAAGGTGAGGCGGTAGAAGAATGATCTCCAAGATGCCAACACCAAGCTGGGCGTCGACCTGAAAGATGTTCGTGCCCAGCTGTCAGACTCCGTTAAGGAGAATCAGCGGCTTCGGCGCGGCATATTTAGTAAGTGCTTGAACGAACCTTTTAAAAAATGTTCGGCGGGGAAGTCGACTAACAGTGTAATGTCTGTAGGTGTGCTAACGGGTCGTCTTGCAGAGGAGATGCCCGGTTCTACGGGTGACCTTCTTCTCGAGCTCTCGCAACTGCTCGAGCGAGTTCGGCAGGCGATGCAAGGCGTCGCCCAGGCCTTGTGGCCATCCATCTCCATGCCCGAAGGTCTTGGAGAGATTGCGGAGAAGCTAAAGGGAGCACGGCAGCGCTTCCGATTGTGGAAGATATCGGCCTGCCGTCAAGGCGCTAGGGAGGCCTGGGCCATGGTGAAGACGCAATACACAAAGGCTGACCCCAACCACATGGCCGAGGTCGGTCCTGTGTGGCCCGATGGGAAGGAGATCCCTGTAAGCTTAGTATACGGCCAAGTAGAGTTGGCCGCAAAGTATTCCCAGCAGGACTGTAAATTAGAAAGCCTATTAGATGGTATTGAGGAGGAATACAATCAGTCAGAATGACTATGTAATTTAATTGACATTTATAATGCCTTCTAGCCGGATTGTAGATCGTTTGTCATGGCCGACCTTTTCGCTTCAGCCTCGGGACCTAACGGTCCGGAGTGTGTCTGAATTCCCATGCGGTTATATAAGAACCGGGGAATGCATGGAGACCAGGCGTAGGGGTCATTAGTGCGTGAACAGACAAGTGCCCGACTAGTTATGTTATATTACATGGTTAGTAAGAAACATCTTCCAAGGAGAATAGTTCCGTTAGGGTTTCCTTTCCCTGGGAGGCATGCCCTAAAGTGCATGCCCATTCTGCAAAAAAGACGCAGAAAAAAGCATCTGGGGGCACATAAATAAATAAGTGAAAAGATCATCTTTTAGTTCACCGACCGAATATTCCCTTAAGAACGCTAGCTTTCGGCTTCACCCAGTCTGAGGTACACATCCGACTGATCCGGCAGTAACAATCGCAGAGGTGCTCCCTTTACCGCCTAGCCGAATAATCGGGAATGTAGGGGTAAGCACAGGAGCCAGGCAACCCAGCTTGGCCAAAACTTAAGTCATATCGATGCATATAATGGTGAAATAAAAGGTACATCCAGGAGTGTAACACATGTGTTGGGCATGAAGCCCATATAAATAAGCTTCTATTAAAAGAAGCCCCCATGTTTAATGAGTGTGAATAGCACGTCATTTGATGAGCCTTTAAAGGCTATAAGAGAAAGGAAGGGGAGAAGGAGAGAAATGTAAGACAGACAGTATATAAAAAATGGACAGAGGAAGGAGACGAACACAGAGTCCGGCGCTAGGCATAGAATCTTCGGAGACGGGCTGCGTTCCATGGGTTCGGCTCGAGTCGGTTATCCGATGCATTTCGCAGGCGGTACGCTCCATCAGTCAGGACTTGGTCAATTATGAAGGGACCTTCCCACTTGGGCTTGAGTTTGTCCTTTTTCTTGTCCGGCAGGCATAGAACTAATTCGCCAACGTTGTAATTTTTGGCCCGTACTTCTCTGCTTTGTTATCTTCGAGCCTGCTGTTGATAGAATGCGGAACAGGCTTTTGCCACGTCACGCTCCTCCTCCAATGCGTCCAAACTGTCATGCCGATCGAGCTCGACATCTCTTTCTTCATACATGCGCACTCGAGGTGAGTCATGAATTATGTCGCAAGGCAAAACTGCCTCTGCGCCGTACACCATAAAGAATGGTGTGTATCCGGTGGTGCGATTCGGCGTGGTCCGCAGCCCCCAGAGTACGGAGTCGAGCTCCTCTACCCAGTGCGTGTTAGATTCCTTGAGGGACCGCACTAATCTGGGTTTGATGCCGCTCATGATAAGACCATTTGCACGTTTGACCTGGCCGTTAGTTTGTGGGTGATAGAGGGAAGCATAATCGAGCTTGATGCCCATGTTTTTACACCAGAGTTTTACCTCATCGGCCGTAAAGTCCGTGTCGTTATCAGTGATGATTCTATGGGGGACGCCGTAACGGTGTACAACCCGGGATATAAAGTCTATCACCGGTCCGGATTCGGCCGTCTTAACAGGCTTGGCTTCTATCCATTTGGTGAACTTATCCACCATGACCAGTAAGTATTTTTGCTTGTGGGTTCCGCCTTTAAGGGGTCCAACCATGTCAAGCCCCCAGACCGCGAAGGGCCAAGTGATGGGGATAGTTTGGAGGGCGGTGGGTGGCATGTGGCTTTGGTTTGCAAAGAGCTGGCAACCGACGCATCGTTGGACTAAGTCCTGGGCGTCTGCCCAGGCCGTCGGCCAATAAAAGCCTGTACGAAAGGCCTTGCTTACAAGGGACCGAGCTGCAGCATGATGACCGCCGAGTCCGGCATGAATTTCAGCCAGGAGGTTCCGCCCTTCCTCTTCGGAGATGCACCTTTGAAGGACTCCGGTAGTGCTTTTCTTATAAAGCTCTCCATCGTGGACTTTGTAGGCTTTGGATTGCCGCACGATGCAGCGTGCCTCATTTTGGTCCTCGGGGAGTTCCTGCCTAGTAAGGTAGGCAAGGAATGGTTCTGTCCACGAGGCGATGACGGCCATTATTACGTGGGCACAAGGTGTTATTTCATTGGCAGAGCCTCCGATTGTGTTAAAATGTTCGGTGTCGGGCAGTGCGGTTGGGTCCGGGCTGTTATTGCTCGGCTCCCCTTCCCATACTACAGATGGCTTGAACAGCCTTTCCAAGAAGATGTTGGGAGGGACTACATCGCGTTTTGCGCCGATGCGTGCCAGGACATCTGCCGCCTGATTATTTTCCCGGGCTATATGGTGAAATTCAAGCCCTTCGAACCGAGCTGACATTTTTAGGACGACATTGCGGTAAGCTGCCATTTTTGGATCCTTGGCATCGAAGTCTCCATTTATTTGGGATATTGCGGGGTTCGAGTCCCCGCGCACCTCTGGGCGTTGAATGCCCATTGATACTACCATCCGGAGACCATATAAAAGGGCCTCATATTCGGCTGCATTATTGGAGTCTGTGTACATAATCTAGAGTACATATTGAATTGTGTCTCCTGTGGGGGACGTCAAAACGACGCCATCCCCTAGTCCGGCCAACATCTTGGAGCCGTCGAAATGCATGATCCAATTTGAATATGTGTCGTACTCTTTAGGGAGTTCGGCCTCCGTCCATTCTGCGACGAAGTTGGACAAAACTTGCGACTTGATGGCTCGCCATGGCTTATAAGTTATGTCGAACGGGAGGAGCTCAATGGCCCATTTTGCAATCCAGCCCATTGCCTCACGGTTGTTTATAATATCGTTAAGTGGTACTTCCGAGGCTACTGTTATTGAACACTCTTGAAAGTAGTGTCGTAGCTTCCGGGATGCCATGAATACCGCGTATGCAATCTTTTTATAATGCGGGTACCGTGATTTGCACGGAGTGAGGACAGTGGACACATAATAGACCGGCTTTTGAAGGGGGAATTTGTGTCCGTCCGTTTCTCGTTCGACGATGAGCACTGCGCTTACAACCTGATGTGTTGCTGCAATGTACAATAGCATTGGTTCGCCAATGTTCGGCGCGGCCAGGACTGGGTTTGTTGCCAACATGGCTTTTATTTCGTCGAGTCCGGCCGTGGCTGCATCCGTCCATTCGAAGTGTTCGGTGCGCTAAAGGAGGCGGTAAAGGGGTAGGGCCTTTTCTCCCAAGCGGGAGATAAAGCGGCTTAGAGCCGCCACGCATCCGGTTAACTTCTGTATTTGTTTGAGGTCCTTTGGGATATCCAATTGTGACAGAGCCCGGATCTTGGCTGGATTTGCTTCAATTCCTCTACCGGATACAATGAAGCCCAAGAGCTTTCCGTCTGGGACGCCGAAAACGCATTTTTCCGGGTTGAGCTTGATGTCGTATGTTCGGAGGTTATCAAATGTGAGCCTCAAGTCGTCTACTAGAGATTCAACATGTCTTGTTTTGATGACCACATCATCTACATATGCCTCCGCTGTTTTGCCGATCTGGCTTGCCAGACATGTCTGAATCATGCGCTGATATGTTGTGCCGGCGTTTTTGAGCCCAAAGGGCATTGTGTTGAAGCAGAATGGGCCGTATGGTGTGATAAATGCCGTTGCGGCTTGGTCTGATTCTGCCATCTTGATTTGATGGTAGCCGGAATATGCGTCGAGGAAACACAACGAATCATGTCCTACGGTAGTGTCGATAATTTGATCGATGCGGGGGAGGGGGAAGGGATCCTTTGGGCAAGCCTTGTTAAGGTCTTTAAAATCAACGCACAGGCGCCAGGATTTGTCCTTCTTTGGTACCATTACCAGGTTTGCTAGCCAGTCTGGATGTTTTATATCTCTGATGAATCCGGCCTCCAATAGCTTTGCTAGCTCCTCTCCCATGGCCTGTCTCTTAGGTCCGGAAAAACGCCGAAGAGCTTGTTTGACAGGTTTGAATCCTTTTAGGATATTTAAGTTGTGCTCGGCCAGCCTGTGTGGGATTCCTGGCATGTCTGAAGGGTGCCAGGCAAAAATGTCTCAGTTCTCTCGTAGGAACTCTCGTAGTGCGGCATCTACATCAGGGTTTAACTGTGCCCCGATGGAAGCTGTTTTATTGGGGTCCGTTGGATGGACCTGGAATTTGACTATTTCGTCCGCCAGTTTAAAGGAGGTGGACTTGGATCTTTTGTCGAGTACCACATCGTCCCTATTCACTGTAGAGCACAGCGCAGTCAGTTCCTCAGCCGCTAGGGCTTTAGATAGTGCCTCGAGGGCCAGTGCGGCTGTCTTGTTTTCGGCGCGGAGTGCTATGTCCTGATCACTAGCGAGAGTGATGATCCCGTTAGGCCCGGGCATCTTGAGCTTCATGTACCCGTAATGGGGTATTGCTTGGAAGATTGTAAACGCTTCCCGCCCTAGCAGAGCGTGATAACCGCTGCTGAACGGAGCCACATGGAACGTGACCTCTTCGGACCTGTAATTATCCGGCGTGCCGAACACCACATCTAGTGTGATTTTTCCTGTACAGCGGGCTTCCTGACTGGGGATTATTCCTCTAAAGGTTGTGCTGCTTCGCTCAATGCGGTTCCAGTCTATTTCCATTTTTTGAAGGGTTTCCTCATAAATGAGGTTCAATCCGCTGCCGCCGTCCATGAGTACCTTGGTAAGACGAAAGTCGTCCACTATTGGACTGAGGACCAATGCGGCTGGTGCTCGGGCTGTTCAGAATTTAGGTTCATCACTAGCGTTAAAGGTAATAGCCGTGTCACTCCATGGGTTTATTGTTGCTACTTGGTAGACTTCGGCAAGGCTGCGGAGTGTCCTTTTTCGCATATTATTTGATGCGAAAGTCTCGAAGACTGTTAATACCGTATTGGTGTCTCTGGGGTGGCTTTCTGTGGCCTCCGAAATTAGGAGATCTTCACCAATTTTGGCCACCTGCCGGAGTATCCAACATGCTCTAAGGCTGTGAGTTGGTGTGGCGTCCTCTGTACTGTGAATTTTACAGGGTCCATTAAGCCATCCTTCCAGTACGGTTCCATGCCCTGTAGAGGGTTTTTGCTTTTTGGTGTTTGACCCGGGTGTCTGGCGATGATGCACCCTTTTATTTCGGACTGGGTTTGTATTCAGGGCCGGATCGTCCCAAAATTTTATTTTGGTTTTCCAGGCGCTTTCCGTCGCACAGTACTTTCGTACAATGGACGCTAAGTCAGCGAAGCGTGTAATATCACGGCGACTTATGGCGTTGAGGATTCCCTTGTCCGTGCAATTATTCCAGAAGATTGAGATTGCGTCTTCCTCGTGGCAGTCCCTTATCCTGTTCCTAACCAGGAGGAATCTGGCCCAGTAATGATGTATTGTTTCATCGGGCTCTTGCCTAATTTGGGATAGATCGCTTATGTTCGAGTGGGTGGGTGGAATTAAATCCGAAGCCTCACCCAATCTGAGGCTCAGAGGCCGAGGAATTTCCGAACTCGAAAATTTGGATTCCTGGATGTTGTCCAATGAATCCAGCCCGTCGCCTGACTCTAAGTTCAGGTCTTGAGTGATATCCTCCCCTCCGCGGGTATCCGGCTTGGAGGGATCGGGAATCCGGACATAGCTAGTCCTTAAGATAGATGAAGGGTCGCCGCACTGTCCCTCTACCATGGCAACGTGATGGGTGACTTGGGGAGAGTTAATCTCTCTCAGATCGGGTTTAGGCCCAATCTGGTCGTAATCCGTAGTGACTCACAGGGCGGCGATGCGATCCAAGAGCTCGTTTATGGAGGAGAGCTCCATTGGATCTAACTGCTCGGCTAGTTCCGAGCTGGCATGTAGATTGTTTTCAATGGCTCGAGAGGTCATCATCGGCGAAGAAGCCGAATAGGCGGTCATAAGAAAACCACCTAGCCGGAGGGTTTGGACGACAGCCAAAGCTCCCTTAGAAACGGTGTCGTCTTTAAAGACGGGGCGAGGCATCCTTCCTGATGGCGACGACATAGAGGAACTCTCAATGAAAGCACCAATGTCGGTGTCAAAACCGGCGGATCTCGGGTAGGGGGTCCCAAACTGTGCGTCTAGGCCCGATGGTAACAAGAGGCAAGGGGCATAAAGTTTTACCTAGGTTCAGGCCCTCTTGACGGAGGTAAAACCCTACGTCCTGCTTGATTAATATTTATGATATGGGTAGTACAAGAGTAGATCTACCATGAGATCGGAGAGGCTAAACCCTAGAAGCTAGCCTATGGTATGATTGTTTTTCTGTATGTTGTCCTATGGACTAAAACCCTTCGGTTTATATAGACACCGGAGAGGGTTAGGGTTACACAAAGTCGGTTACAATGGTAGGAGATCTACATATCCTTATTGCCAAGCTTGCCTTCCACGCCAAGGAAAGGCCCTTCCGGACACGGGACGAAGTCTTCAATCTTGTATCTTCATAGTCCAGGAGTCCGGCTGAAGGTATAGTCCGGCCATCCGGACACCCCCTAATCCAGGACTCCCTCAGCTAGGGTTACACAGAGTCAGTTACAATGGTAGGAGATCTACATATCCGTATCGCAAGCTTCCCTTCCACGCCAAGGAAAGTCCCTTCCGGACACGGGACGAAGTCTTCAATCTTGTATCTTCATAGTCTAGGAGTCCGGCCGAAGATATAGTCCGGCTATCCGGACACCCCCTAATCCAGGACTCCCTCACTTGGAGCGTTAATTTATTTTGTTAGAATTTGCTTGATGTTATTTATAACAATGTTTTGCATCTTTTATTTCAATAAAAGTGGCATTGATAGCCTTTACTATGCCTATTTTAGAAGTCCACATGTTGCTGTTTGCAAACAGAAAGTTTACCGCTGCTGCAATAATTCCCTAGAAAATTCATAATGTGATAAAATGTTCAAACCTTTTGCATATTAAGCTTTGATAAATTTACTACAGTGGGAATTTTCTTTCATAATTTTTGGAGCTAGGGAAGTATGGATGTTGCTGCATTTTTTACAGACTGTCCTGTTTAGGCAGATTGATGTTATGTTTGCATTGTTTGCATATGTTTGCTTCTTTAATGATTCTATTTGAGGATAGGACTATTAAATATGCAGAGGCATTTAGTATGCAATGTTGAATAATAATTTTAGTGATTTTCTACAGTAGAGTATGATAAGGTTTTTGCAATGGTTTATACTAACTTATCTCACGAGTCCTTGTTGAGTTTTGTGTGGATGAAGCTTTTGAGATTTAGGGAGACCGTGATATGAGAGGAATTAAGGAGACACAAAAGCTCAAGCTTGGGGATTCCCAAGGCACCCCAAGATAATATTTCAAGAAGTCTCAAGAGTCTAAGCTTGGGGATGCCCCGGTTGGCATCCCACCTTTCTTCTTCAACAACTATCAGTTAGTATCGATTGATCGTAAGTTTTTGCTTCTTCACATGACGTTTGCTATTCTTAGATGTCATTTTATTATGTTTTCCTTGCTGTTTGAATAAAATACCAAGATCTGAAATTCTTAAATGTTAGAGAGTCTTCACATAGTTGCATAATTATTCGACTACTCATTGATCTTCACTTATATCTTTCAGAGTAGTTTGTCATTTGCTCTAGTGCTTCACTTATATCTTTTTAGAGCACGGTGGTGGTTTTATTTTGAAGAAATAGATGAACTCTCGTGCTTCACTTATATTATTTTGAGAGTCTTTAGAACAGCATGGTAGTTTGCTTTGGTTATGGAACTAGTCCTAATATGATGGGCATCCAAGAGGGATATAATAAAAACTTTCATATAAAGTGCATTGAATACTATGAGAAGTTTGATACTTGATGATTGTTTTGAGACATGAAGATGGTGATATTAGAGTCATGCTTGTTGAGTAGTTGTGAATTTGAGAAATACTTGTGTTGAAGTTTGTGATTCTCGTAGCATGCACGTATGGTGAACCGTTATGTGATGAAGTCGGAGCATGATTTATTTATTGATTGTCTTCCTTATGAGTGGTGGTCGGGGACGAGCGATGGTCTTTTCCTACCAATCTATCCCCCTAGGAGCATGCGCGTAGTACTTTGTTTCATAACTAATAGATTTTTGCAATAAGTATGTGAGTTCTTTATGACTAATGTTGAGTCCATGGATTATACACACTCTCACCCTTCCACCATTGCTAGCCTCTCTAGTACCGTGCAACTTTTGCCGGTACCATAAACCCACCATATACCTTCCTCAAAACAGCCATCATACCTACCTATTATGGCATTTCCATAGCCATTCCGAGATATATTGCCATGCAACTTTCCACCATCATGACACACATCATCATTGTCATATTGCTTTGCATGATCATGTAGTTGACATCGTATTTGTGGCAAAGCCACCGTTCATAATTCTTCCATACATGTCACTCATGAGTCATTGCACATCCCGGTACACCGTCGGAGGCATTCATATAGAGTCATATCATGTCCTAAGTACCGAGTTGTAATTCTTGAGTTGTAAGAAAATAAAAGTGTGATGATCATCATTATTAGAGCATTGTCCCAGTGAGGAAAGGACGATGGAGACTATGATTCCCCCACAAGTCGGGATGAGACTCCAGACGAAAAAAAAGAGGCCAAAGAAGCCCAAATAAAAAAAGAGGCCATAAAAAAGAGAAGGCCCAAATAAAAAAAATAAAAAATATATAAAAAATGAGAGAAAAAGAGAGAATGGACAATGCTACTATCCTTTTACCACACTTGTGCTTCAAAGTAGCACCATAATCTTCATGATAAAGAGTCTCCTATGTTGTCACTTTCATATACTAGTGGGAATATGTCATTATAGAACTTGTCTTGTATATTCCAATGATGGGCTTCCTCAAAATGCCTTAGGTCTTCATGAGCAAGCAAGTTGGATGCACACCCACTAGTTTCTTTTCTTGAGCTTTCATACACTTATAGCTCTAGTGCATCCGTTGCATGGCAATCCCTACTCACTCACATTGATATCTATTGATGGGCGTCTCCATAGCGCGTTGATACGCCTAGTTGATGTGAGACTATCTTTTCCCTTTTTGTCTTCTCCACAACCACCATTCTATTCCACCTATAGTGCTATGTCCATGGCTCACGCTCATGTATTGCGTGAAGATTGAAAAAGTTTGAGAACATCAAAAGTATGAAACAATTGCTTGGCTTGTCATCGGGGTTGTGCATGATTTAAATATTTTGTGTGGTGAAGATAGAGCATAGCCAGACTATATGATTTTGTAGGGATAGCTTTCTTCGGCCATGTTATTTTGAGAAGACATGATTACTTGGTTAGTATGCTTGAAGTATTATTATTTTTATGTCAATATTAAACTTTTATCTTGAATCTTATGGATCTAAATATTCTTGCCACAATAAAGAGAATTACATGGATAAATGTGTTAGGTAGCATTCCACATCAAAAAAATCTGTTTTTATCATTTACCTACTCGAGGATGAGTAGGAATTAAGCTTGGGGGTGCTGATACGTCTCCAACGTATCTATAATTTTTTATTATTCCATGCTATTATATTATCAATCTTGGATGTTTTATATGCATTTATATGCTATTTTCTATGATTTTTGGGACTAACCTATTAACCCAGAGCCCAGTGCCAGTTTCTGTTTTTTCCTTGTTTTAGAGTATCGCGGAAAAGGAAAATCAAACGGAGTCCAATTGACCTGAAACTTCACGGAACTTATTTTTGGAACAAAAGCAACCCGGGAGACTTGGAGTCCACGTAAGGGAAGCTTCGAGGAGGCCACGAGGTAGGGGGCGCGCCCACCCCCCTGGGCGTGCCCTCCACCCTCGTGGGCCCCTTTGGCGTACTTCTTTCGCCTATATATCTCCATATACCCTAAAACGATCGGGGAGCAGAATAGATCGGGAGTTCCGCCGCCAGAAGCCTCCGTAGCCACCGAAAACCAATCTAGACCCATTTCGGCACCCTGCCGGAGGGAGGAATCCCTCTCCGGTGGCCATCTTCATCATCCCGGTGCTCTCCATGACGAGGAGGGAGTAGTTCTCCCTCGGGGCTGAGGGTATGTACCAGTAGCTATGTGTTTGATCTCTCTCTCTCGTGTTCTTGAGGTGATACGATCTTGATGTATCGTGAGCTTTGCTATTATAGTTGGATCTTATGATGTCTTCTCCCCCCTCTACTCTCTTGTAGTGGATTGAGTTTCCCCTTTGAAGTTATCTTATCGGACTAAGTCTTCAAAGATTTGGGAACACTTGATGTATGTCTTGCCGTGCGTATCTGTGGTGACAATGGGATACCACGTGATTCACTTGATGTATGTTTTGGTGATCAACTTGCGGGTTCCGCCCATGAACCTATGCATATAGGTTGGCACACGTTTTCGTCGTGATTCTTCGGTAGAAACTTTGGGGCGCTCTTTGAGGTTCTATGTGTTGGTTGAATAGATGAATCTGAGATTGTGTGATGCATATCGTATAATCATACCCACGGATACTTGAGGTGACATTGGAGTATCTAGGTGACATTAGGGTTTTGGTTGATTTGTGTCTTAAGTTGTTATTCTAGTATGAACTCTAGGGCTGTTTGTGACACTTATAGGAATAGCCCAACGGATTGATTGGAAAGAATAACTTTGAGGTGGTTTCGTACCCTACCATAATCTCTTCGTTCGTTCTCCACTATTAGTGACTTTGGAGTGACTCTTTGTTGCATGTTGAGGGATAGTTATGTGATCCAATTATGTTATTATTGTTGAGGGAACTTGCACTAGCGAAAGTATGAACCCTAGGCCTTGTTTCAACGCATTGCAATACCGTTTACGCTCACTTTTATCATTAGTTACCTTGCTGTTTTTATATTTTCAGATTATGAAAACCATTATCTACTATCCATATTGCACTTGTATCACCCTCTCTTCGCCGAACTAGTGCATCTATAAAATTTACCATTGTATTGGGTGTGTTGGGGACACAAGAGTTTGTTATTTGGTTGCAGGGTTGCTTGAGAGAGACCATCTTCATCCTACGCCTCCTACGGATTGATAAACCTTAGGTCATCCACTTGAGGGAAATTTGCTACTGTCCTACAAACCTCTGCACTTGGAGGCCCAACCACGTCTACAAGAAGAAGGTTGTGTAGTAGACATCAGCACCATGCGGAGCGAAGAAGCAGCTGGACGCAAGACGAAGTCTGTCATGCCTATCTATCGACGTCTCTCAACGAGAAACCTCGGGTGCTCCCCAAACATAGAGAGGTTCCTCTCAGCAAATCATCTTAGCTTGCTCAGCAGGTCGAGACAGAAATGGACATCTAGATTCCTTCTAATCACATCCACGAATATGTTGGTTGAGACTAGCGACCATTCCGTCCGGAACTCCCTAGCCAGTTCGTCTGCTATTCATGCCAACCGTGGGTGCTGCACTGGGTTTGCGCTCCCGAATGTGAGTGTCTTGAAGAGGTAGCTGAACTCCTCATACTTCAAGGTGATGAGGAAGACCGGCTTCAAGGTTCCGAGTCGCCCTAAACTTGTAAGCCGACAGATGATCACCTTGCTTCCACTATTCGTGCTTGGCAAGGTTGAACGGAACTTGGCCCAATCCTCTTCGCTGACATCTGAGACAACCTCATCAAGCACCAGTATCTTCATTGACAAAAGGCTATGATCATGGTCTAGTAATCTCTTTTTTTAGAAAAGGAGGATGACCCCCGGCCTCTGCATCTGGAAGATGCATGCGGCCATTTTATTGATTATTCTCGAGGACCTTACAAAGTAGAACAACAATATGCCTGAATCCGTCATCTTGGAAACATCTGCCACTGCTCCTATCCATATGATGAAGGGGTGCAAGCCGGGCCACATACCCAGACCTCTCACCTAAGCCTAACATCTAAAGCCGGAGGCCCCGACCGAGCCATCTACATAGTCTGCTAATCTACTCCACCTCCAGCTTGTGAAAGGATAGGATTCCACACTGATCCAGATGGTCCTGGAAAGTCAGTGCGGCTGATGTTTTCATGCATCACGGAGATGATGATTGATCTTGGCTTTGCTCGGCAACTTTCTTTGACCCTGCTCTTCTCCTGTCCGCAAGGCTTGCCGTGGCAAAATGGCTTGCATAAAATGGGTAGTAATATAAGAAATGAAAATATCATGGCATAAAGGTCCATCACAATTCATAGAAGGTTGAGTAAGCCAATCAAACGCCCTAAATTGCCAGCTAAACACCATATGTGCTAACTAAATGAGGCAACTACCAGTTTCTAGTCGTATGTAACAATAGGAGTTAACCAAAGGGAGAGAGAACCAACGAGACTGGGAATGACAGGCTGACCTCACGTCGTCAGACGGACGTCGCGAGAACCAGTGTTGGACTCACGGCCATTCCGTCGAACAGCAACCGGCCACCGGTGTTGACGCGGGAGACTGGCTCCTCGCTAACATGGTCGGCCCTCCTGAGGACCAGTATTGGCCTCATAGCCATTTCGTCGAACACTATCCGGGCACCAGAGAGGTGCCACAGAGTGAATGATGCAGAGTCGTCGGGAGACAGGAGAGAGTAGCCATGACGAAGCATTGAGCGAGGGCTTCACATGCGGCGCACTATTTAGTGAGAATCGCGGCGAGGCGATGCCGCCACGCCATGCCAGGAGGCCAGAGGTCTAGCGCGAGGAGAGTGTAGCAATGACGGTGTCACACACAGCGACACATAGAATAGGGGGAATCGATGGAAATTACTTGCAACTATCAAAATTGGGGGTGATTATGCGTCACAATACTGAAAGTTCGGCGGCCTCAATTATTTTTCTTCTCCTTTTCCATCGAATTGACATCACGGTGGGAAAAAAAGCAAATTGCTCAAACCCTGCCTAATTATCATTAGTAAACTAAACCGTAAACAAAAACAAAATCAAAATCAAAATAAATAAAAGCAAAAGTTTTCCTAAAAAGAAATTGTTAATACATTCAACATTCTTTTGAAGACGCTCCAATGACATCGGGTTGTCCTTAGAGAGGGGAAATTGCACATGTACCCCTAACTATGACCTTAGACTCTGATTGTGGGGTATCATAATCTGAGGAAGCTATTTAGCCCGATGAGCAGGATGAAAGTGAGGATAATGTGGAGATTGAGTACAATTGCTTGATGATTTGTACATTTCTCCTGTGCTCCTAAGTTGATCATAATCAAATAAAGGATATCCAAATTAATTCACTTGAGCGCTTACATGTGGGTCGAGTTGCTAGTATGTTGAACAAGCCCAAAAGTCAATGTATTGTTAATGGTCCAATAAAGAAGAAATGTATGGCAACATCTATGGTGAATAGGAAAATTTATAGGAAAGATATGGAAACATCTATGGTCCAATCACTACAAGAACCCTGTTAATACGTGACGGTATAAATCCGTCATGGACCAGTGTTAAATCGTCAAGGAAGAACACGCATGACGGATTTGAAATCTATCATGTATATCGCGTCATAATTTGACCACAATGCTATCCTTGACGGATCTGTGAAACCGTCACTGATTCATGACAACTTTTGACCGTCATGGATGGCACTTACCTGACATGCTCATAACGGCGTTAACTTTTCTACCACGTCATCATTTGACATGGATCTGATGTGGCAGCCCATGAACTTAGCAGCCCAATTAAAATTACGGCCCATTATTTTCCATCTCAATGCAAGACCTACCCCCCATGTAGTCGGCCCAATTGGAATTTCAGCACATTAAATTTCAAATTGGTCCAAGCCCGACTAATTTTAGCCATATAGATTAGCCCATCTCGCAATTCTCTTGGTCCATGATTTTTTTTTATTTTAAGCCAATATTTTTTTAAGAAAATACATGCTATGTGATTAAATAAAAGGAAAAAACCAAAAAAAATTACACACACCAGATGATACCACGTGGAGGAGCAAAAACACAAGAAACTTCAATGTACAAACAAGTGCTAGAGAACACTCTATGCTACTTTACAGTCACTGCCGCCCAGCGCATAATAGACATCAACCGTGGGTCAATCCCATGCCATCCTGGACACAGATCCAGCCACCCCTGCCGACATCATTGAAGGAAAGCCAGCATATCGCCTCAACATATGCTCCCGAGGAACGGCGCGACGTTGCCTGCACATAGACAAACCGTAAGACTAACTCAAAAAATCAAAAGTATGGGTTGAAGCATGGGTTTTCATCCATACACAAAACTGTACCAAAGGTAAAGTGAACCGTGCATGTCAGCTTCAAATAATGGTATTTTTACTGTGACACCAATGCAGCACAAGCTAGCAACTAAAAATGTTTTCAGGATAACATAACATCACGTTCGAAATATCAAACAGGAAAAGTAACAGTAGCACGGAAATGGATGATAAAAGATCCTGGTACATATATTCTTTCCCTTTCTTAATTTCACAATACAACGTTAAGTTGCAATAGAGAGCAAATCAGTTCCATGGTTTGGTTCTATATATAGGTTGGTAGAAAAAATGCTAGTCAATGCAAAAGGGTCCAGTCAGTTAGCTAGTCATTCATAAAGTACAATCATGTGAAAAAAGAAGAGGAATAACAAGCCGCCTGACAATGATGCATACAGTATTATGAGATCTGAGATGTTCGTGAAAACAACACAAAATGATAAAATTGGACATGATTAAGACCATAGTGAAATCCAATGATGGACAGAAAGAAAAGCAATCCGAATATAGTGAGTTCCCTATTGTGTTGAGATGATTATATAGAAACAAATCATGTCGCTGCTGGCCATATCAAACATTTACGGATAGGGAGAAAGTGGCAGCTTTGGTGCCGCTGCTGTACCTTGGATGCGCAGCGAGCACGCAGCCGCACCTGTACCCAGTTCCCTGGGACCTTGAGAACCTGTACCCATTGTTGACCGTCGTCCTCCCTGCGGTTTGGCCTCAAGAGATTTCTTCCACCTCTTGAGAAACCAGAAAATGAAATGCAAGATCATATCAAAATTGTACGGAAGAAAAATATATAGTCAACGTAACCAGTGTGACAAGTTGAAGGAAAATATAAGACAAATTGCGATATTTATTTCTCACCAAAAAAATAACAAGAAAAGATATCTAGTCAGTCCAATTTAACAAAATCTGGACAGTAGCACAAGTATTTAACTGAAGATGTAGCAGGCAATCAAATGAATATATGGTGAAGATGAATAAAATGAGGCACTCAACAACTTAGGCATGGGGTCCCGGTCGTTGATGGAGAGCGTTTGATGCTCCAAATCAAACAAACAAACAAATATGTTTAGCTCACCAAGAACAGGAGCACTAACCAAACAATCCCTATCTAGTAGAAATTTTAGGCAGTGACCAGTGAGTAGATGAGTTAAAAAGTAAGAAATATGAATATTTTGTGTAAGGTAAACATAAAAACATTTTTTTGGTAGGACTAAAGAGCTCTTGAATGTTCTAAAGCGCAAAGAATTAGGTATACTATCCAGTAGGACTAGTGTCCAGCAAGCATTGACAGGACACATATGTCATTAACAAAATGATAAGAGTATCAGGATCATTATGGTCTTGCTAAAGTGCCATGTTTGTTCTTTCTGCTTCATGGCTATCCTAAACAATGTTGGACTTAATCACGATTAGGTTAGCTTGTCCGGTACAGACTATTCATCCTGAGCCAAGTCGGTCATGTACTAGTAGAATATAGGTTCTGTATATATTGTACGTGGCTGCCCTGTAAACGTAAGTCAGATCAATATAGAAAGAAAAGCAAAGGTTCGACACGGGCCTTTAGCCATCATCTCGGCGTCTCTGTGTTGGTTCGTGTTCGCGTGTGTGCGTGCTAAACTAGCTCGTATCAGGCAAGCCGGCGGCTTGCAGTTTTGTACGTGTGTGTGCTAGCGTCCAAGAGAAAATCGATCCAGCAGTTTGCTAGGCTGCTTCGGTGTTACGTGCACTTCGGCTACGTCTACGTCTCCAACGAGTTACTTGGCAAGCTCGGAAAGTAATCGAGCTGTCTCGTACGCGTGTATCGCTAGAAAGTACTCGGCTACATCGGCGTGAGGTCGGGCCTGTGCCAACAAACAACCCCCTTCAAAACATGAAGAAGAATAAAAAGCTAGTAAGGCGAAAATGCAGCAAACCAAGATGGTTGGTTAAACGCTTCAACTAAAATCTAGTTGGGCTGGAATCTAAATGCAGTCTGTACACATTGCTTGCACATGTCAAATGAGCGATGAATGAATTATTTTTGCAGTACAGCAAGCAAACACTCCGTTCACAAAAGAAGAAAGTCTGGTTTTACACAAGCAATGGTTAAAGGTTGAATGTTCAGTGGCACAAATAACATAACAGTAAACAAAGACGCCAATTGTGGCATCAGATTGGCAGCAATATTTAATCTTACTTGGGCATGAAGAGCTATGTATAAATTGAACCAAGCAAATGGATCAATTTGGCCTAAGCGGGACCAACTGTGAAAAATAAGTTGAAAGCTAGCTCGGTTGATAAATTTGTTATAGCTAAAACAAAACAAAAATAGGGCCTTAACCATCCATCTCTCTCTCTGAAACCAACCATCCATGCATGTACAAAGTAAACTGAAACCAAATCCAATCTGCTCCATGGATAGGATAGGATCAGATTGGACCAAAGCAAACTAGTTTGCTAGCTAGGCAGGGGGAGGTAAACTAAAATGCTGCAAAGGGGAAGGAAGGTCGTTCGTCTTACCACCACGTTGGTACAGGGGCGCCGGATATGGCTGGCCGTTGCGGATCTGAAGAAACAATGGCGGAAGGGACACCTTACTTGCTCCATTGCGGCGTCCCTGCATCTATTGAGCTGCAGCTACGTGGGGAAGGAAATCAGGGAAGGAGATCAAATCAAATCAAATAGAAAAGATGGGCAAGGGCTGACCTTGAAGCGCAGCCATGTGTGTGCTCACGCAGCTCTCATGGCCTCCATTGATGGACGGTCAATCTGGGAAGGAAGGAAGCAGCCTCCCATGTTGACCTCCACCATGGGATCCTTGACGAGGCCCTCTTCTCAGTCATGGGAGGAAGATGGCTAGGGAGGAGAGGACGCTGGTTGTGGCCGTGGCAGATCTGGCCGCCGCCCGACCCGCATTAACGGCATCGGCGCCGCGTGCACTAGGTTCGCCTTCAGGGGCGTCCCGCCTCTGGGAATGAGGCTATCGTCGCATTGGTTGGCGGATCTACTCCTGGAAGATGGCCATGGATGAGGAGGTGGCGGCGGCCATGGATGGGGAGGGTGGGGGATCTAGAAGAGGACAGTGAGAACAGGGGAGTTGGGGCGGACAAAGGAGAAGGAAGAACTGGGCAGAGATCCACAGGGGAGTCGGGGAGGATAGAGTTGATTGCTTGCCGTTGGATCACATAAGAGGAGACGGTCTGGATTTGTGATCCGTGGGACGGTTACCTCAACCAATCACAACGTGAGTTTTCCCTCACGTTGGATTGCCACATCAGCACCATCCATCCATGACGGTCCGAATGGTGCATACAAACTAAAAATATAGGCCCAGTCAGTCGATCCATGACGGTTTCCGTGACGGTCCCTCTTTATCTGTCATAATTGGGCTACCGGTTTGGGGGGCCATCCTCATGTTGCTAATATATGACGGATTTTGTGACAAACCTGGTAAAACTGTCATAATTTGTGACAGTTTTCGAGAATGTCACCAGAATACTGTCATGGATTAACAGGTTTTTTGTAGTGAATAAACAAGAAAGGTATGGAAACATCTGTGGTCCAATTTATACCCCATCTAGATTAGAGGATTGGGTAGGGGTCACTTGATTCGCACTTCTTCGACCAGGCATTCATGCGTTACCTGAAGTGTTTCTTGTTGTAGAACTAAACAATTTGATGCTAATTATGTGATTGCTTATGATGCGTTTGAATACATCCCACTCATATGTCAAACCGATATGTGCAATCCATGTGTAAAGTGTGTGCGAGTCTAGTAGGCTACTAATTTTCCCCCACAATTGCCCACACCAAAAGGAATTAATAAGATTGAATTGTGATTGTTTTTATAAAGAGAAAATATTTATATTGAAAAGATATCGATTACATCTGACCTCTACAGCAACACACGACTCAAGAGCTACTAAAGACACTGAGGATGCACACACAAATTATTACAAAAGGAAGGTGCGAAGTGATCAATGGAACAACTACAGTAAACGATAGCAACAACAACGACATGTGTTAGGATAGGTTCTCCAACAACGCACCAGCTTTGCCATCGCTGGACCCAATCAATGAGACCAGATCATGCGTTTTTATCCCGAAGAGGAGTCTGAGTAAACTCCATACAATGCCTTCAATAAGGGAATGCTATGTGAACGACACCATTGTCAGATCCAACCAATGAAGGTTTAACATAGAGTATTAACATGTTAAGAACATACTTAGCATGTAATATCATGGTTGACATTTCACATACGTTGTCGGTGTCAAAACCGGCGGATCTCGGGTAGTGGGTCCCGAACTGTGCGTCTAGGCAGGATGGTAACAGGAGGCAGGGAACACGATGTTTTACCCAGGTTCGGGCCCTCTTGATGGAGGTAAAACCCTACGTCCTGCTTGATTAATATTGATGATATGGGTAGTACAAGAGTAGATCTACCACGAGATCAAGGAGGCTAAACCCTAGAAGCTAGCCTATGGTATGATTGTTGTATATGGAGTTGATTGCCTACAGACTACAACCCTCCGGTCTATATAGACACCGGATAGGGTTAGGGTTACATAAAGTCGGTCACAATGGTAGGATATCTTGAATATCCGCATCGCCAAGCTTGCCTTCCACGCCAAGGAAAGTCCCATCCGGACACGGGACGAAGTCTTCAATCTTGTATCTTCATAGTCCAGGAGTCCGGCTGAAGGTATAGTCCGGCTACCCGAACACCCCCTAATCCAGGACTCCCTCGGTAGCCCCTAAACCAGGCTTCAATGACGACGAGTCCAGCGCACAAATTGTCTTCGGCATTGCAAGGCGGGTTCCTCCTCCAAGTCCTTCATAGAAGATTGTAAACACCAAGAGTAGTGTCCGGCTCTGCAAAATAAGCTTCCACATATTGCCATAGAGAGAATGATATAAACACAAATCAAATCTGCTGACATATTCCGCAGTGCGTCATCACACTACGGCCAAGTCCTTTACTCGAATCGTTTTTACTTTTCCACCTCAGCATGTTTCGTGAGGCGGTTTCCTTGGCATGTCTTGTAAAAGCAGAGATCGTGTACCCCCTTTACGGGATTCTCATCAATACGGACGTGGGTAATCCAATCGCGCCACTTATCACGGCGCTTGGGAAGCAAGCGAGTTTTACTAGGAAGGTGGGGACGCACAACCGCATCTGCCCATATAAGGGGATAAGGATCCACATGTTTACCTACGCCTTCTTCCTCCTTTGCCTATCCATCTCCTGCGCACTCGAGCTCCAGCGCCCAAGCCCGCACTTCCCACCTCAACCTTCTCCAGTAATGTCCGGAGCGGGAGGCAAGTGGATGGTCTCCTCCGTCACGGAGGGCCATGTCAAAAAGCTAAGGAAGGCCGGATACTTGTCCAAAGACATCGCGCACCGGCTTCCCGAGGAGGGGCAGCTTCTCCCCACCCCAAGGCCCCATGAGAGGGTAGTGTTCCTTCCCCACTTCCTCCGCGGACTGGGTTTTCCACTCCACCCATTTGTCCGGGGGCTCATGCTTTACTATGGCCTGGATTTCCACAATCTGGCCCCGAACTTCATCCTCAACATCTCGGCGTTTATCGTCGTGTGCGAGGCTTTCCTCCGCATCCGCCCCCATTTCGGCCTCTAGCTCAAGACCTTCAATGTCAAGCCCAAGGTTGTGCGCGACAGCCAGGCGGAGTGCGGAGGCACCATGGCGGGCAAGATGGCCAACGTCCTATGGCTTGAGGGCTCCTTCGTGGAGACCCTAAAGGGGTGGCAATCGTGGTGGTTTTACATCACCGAGCCGCGCGATCCGAAATGGATCGCAGCCCCCGAGTTCCGATCCGCACCCCCCACGTGGCTTATGTCCTGGAAAGAGACGGGCCTGTCGTGGGGCGACGAAAAAGAGGTGACCGGACTGCAGACATGCATCCAGTCCCTGGTGAGCAAGCCGATCAAGCTCGTCAATGTAGTCCAGGTTATGCTCGTCCGCCGGATCCTCCCGTGTCAACAACGGGACTTCAATCTGTGGGAGTTCGACCCGGCGCAGCACCAAACCCTTAACAGGCTCTTCGACACGACGTATGAAGACGTCTGGAAAGTGCTAACCAAAGGCGCCGAGGCTCCCACATCCGCTTCCGAGGACCGCGGATACAGCTCGCGGCGTCACGCTAGCGAGGTAAGCTATTTTCACCTTTTACAGGATGTTAAGTTTTTTCATAGTCTGACTCTATGCGGGATCTAAACTCCCTCACCTTTGACAGGGTTGGCAGGCGCAGTCCGGATCGATTAACTGTCTGGCTCCCTTGCCCGAAGACCCAGCCCCTGCTCTCCTAGTGAAGCTGCTGGTTCCGGCGCCTTATGTGGTGCCGGAGAAGAAGGCCAAGAAGAGAAGGCCACGGGGACTCGAAAGAGTGCCCGTAATGTGGTGGTGTCGGACTCGTCATCCGACGAGTCCGAGACTCTCTCCTCCCGTGAGAACGAGGAGGAGGAAGAAGAAAACTCTCCCCCTCCAGCGGGAGGAGGAAAGAAAAGGAAGGCCGCCCCAACGGGGAAGGCCGAAGGGTCCAGGAAGGGGAAGACCCCTCCGCCGAACTACTCCCCCGACGCCAAAGAGGATGAAGAGGAGTGGCTAGATAGGGCCAAGCGTCCGGCGAAATCGTAAGTATTCGGATATCAGAGTAACTCATGATGTTCCTTTGTCGCACAGCTTTCCCTAATGTCGAACATAATTATGCAGCCCGCCCCAGGCCGAACTCAACGAGTCGTCGAGCGGCTCCCTGGATTCATCGGACGTGAACTCAATTCCGCCCGCTGTCTCCCCCCGCACTGCGGACGATGCCGAAGTGGCGTCGCAACGAGCTCCGGGGTAGGAGGAGGTGGTCCTGGAGGAGCCACAAGGCGACCTCTCGGACCCCAGGAGTAAAGGGGACAAGACCCCCTAGGGCTCCAAGTCCGGCTTTGTGCCGGACACCGCGCCGGAATCTTCAACAGTTCCGGACCGTGGTAGGCGAACTCCTTCCAAGAGGAGCAAGCCTTCTGAGCCGGCGGCCTCCTTCCAACCGGAGGTGCCGGACAATCTGCTTGAGGTGCTTGACGGCGCCTCCATCGACGAGGAGCACCGTACTATTATGAGTACGGTGATCGAGAAGGTTCAGACCGCCAAGAGCGGACTGACTAAAGCTTGCGCTAGCCTTCTAACAGGCTTCGAGGTAAGTAGACATATATAAAAATAGTACCGCATAGACAGTAGCTCCTGATGCTCTGTTTGGCGTTCGGAAAGAAAAGCCGAATAGAGGATCTAGTAAATTTCGCAGGAGTCTAACAATAAAGAGTCAATATGCGTGTGCAGGCTTCGCTACTATCCACCGCCGCACTGACTGCGGAGGTGGGTGTCCTGAAATAGGACCTCAAGCGGACCGAGCAAGAGCTCGGCCTTGCCAAGCGGCAGCTCAAGGAAAAAGAGGGTAGGAAATACCTTACAGAAAAAGTGCCTATAGAGAGGCATGATTGCAAAAAATAACAGGATTGCACTGCTTATTATAGGGGCCACGACTAAGGTGGCGACCCTCAAGCAGGCGTTGTCCGAGGCCGAAAAGAAAACGGCCGCGGAGCGCACCGAGCGAGAGAAACTTGGGGCTCAGGTCGGCGAGGTGCAGCAAGAGCTTCAGGCTCTCATGAAAAAACATGAGAGTTTGGAGCTTGAGTCAAAGACCCAAGCGTCCAAGCTCGCGGCGGCCCTTGAGACTGCCAAGTCTGCCAAGGCTGAAGCCCAAAAGGCCCTCCAAGAGTTGGAGGAGATGAAGAAGATAGCAGCGGGTAAGTCATTCTTTATGCAAAGCAAAAATATAAAAGTAAACTACTTGTTACTTACCCGAATCCGGAGTTCTCCAGGGGCATTCGCAGATCTTCCCCGCAGCGTATCCGACGCCGCCGCATTCTACCGAGCTGAAGAGGGCAGCTCGACGGAGAAGGTGTTCTGGTCTCAGTATGCTGAGGCCAGACACCCTGTGCCCTTGAGCGACCAGCTGAAACAGCTGGTCGAGCTCCGCAAGGCGGCCGAACAGGCCATGAAGGGCTTCATAGTTCGGTTGTGGCCTGGAGAGGCCCTGCCTGGGAGCTACTTCGGGCTGGTGTGGCGGCTGGTGGAGGCCTGTCCAAGGCTCGAGGTCATCAAGCGCTCTGTCTGCATCGAAGGTGCCCGTCGGGCCCTTGCTCGTGCAAAGGAGCACTAGGGTAAGCTGGACGGTGAGAAGCTTGTGAAGGACGGGCCGTGGCCGGGGAAGGAGCATCGCAAGCCCGAGAACTATTACAAGGATGTTCTTGCGGGTGCCCGCCTTGTGGCGGATGAATGTACCAAGGATGTAATTTTTGAATAAAGTCGCTCGTTTTTATCCTGTGCGCTGAAAACTTGTTCATAGGCGCTTAAGCAATGCTTGTTGAATTTAAAATATTATTTTCTGTGCAGCCGTTTATCAAAAAATTGAGAGATGGCCAGTCGTCGGCTTCTGCCCCCATGCCACTAGTGCTGGGGTGTTCGGGATAAACCTGAGCGCTCTTTTTCCCATAGTTGGGTCCTTCGAGGGAGGCGCTCAGCACAACGAACCAGGCAATCGGACTATAATGCTTGAACACTCTCACTTAGCCATAGAACTTTATAATTTTAAATTTTGGCGAAGCCCCTAGATCGGAAGACCGAGTTCGGGGCGCTATCCACGCCTTGGCCGGACAAATCCGGCTCCTCGCTCGAAGCGGCATAAGTCTTTAGGGACTCGAAAAACCTCTCGAACAGCGACCGGTCTCTCGCCTCATCATGACAGTCAGTTTTAGCTTTCTCCACTGAGGTGCTTAACCCAGCTCAACCGGGGCACAATCGCAGTGGTTCTCCTAGTGCTACCTTAGCCGATATAGCGGAACATAAGGCACCAAAACATAGGAGCCGGGCAAACCCAACTATTGACCCAAATCATGATTCGGAGCCGATGCATATAGTGTTATAAGTTTGGGGTGCCGCACTTGTGAAAGTGTACGGACTTCTCACACCATATTAAAGGGTACTGAAGCCCCTGGTGTACTTGCCGTACCACAGTGTACGGGTGCAACATGTCATTAATGAACATATATAAAAGAGAGTAATGCAGAAAATAGACAAAAGCTATGCATTGTTTATATAAAGGCTGCTGTCAGAGCAGAACGATACAAGTGGTATTATAAGATAAAGATATTGGACTATTTAACATGTCCTAGCCAGGGGCAGGCCGCGGAATTGTATTCAAAACAGGTATACTGCTCGTAATAGAGACCACCTAGGGGTTCCATAATGCGGCATGGCTTGTCTGCCTCCCTGGATCTTGCATCGATTGTGCGGCAGTCGAATTGCCGAACAGGTCGTCCGAAGTATGGAGTCCTAAAAGTAAGAAAAAAAATAAAAAAAAATAAAAAAAGAATCCGGCAGCCCCTAGTACGTTTTAAGCCGTATTTTGGGCG
Organism: Triticum dicoccoides; assembly: GCF_002162155.2. Classification (NCBI taxonomy): domain Eukaryota; kingdom Viridiplantae; phylum Streptophyta; class Magnoliopsida; order Poales; family Poaceae; genus Triticum; species Triticum dicoccoides. Next base: position 577,298,228 of record NC_041386.1, on the reverse strand, counting down.
TGCCGTTATTGTGCCCCTTCCCCTGTGCCCATGGTATTTCAAGGGCGTAGTTATGTACGCGAGGTACTGGTTTCGCTATGTCGCGACAGCTGTGGTTGGGGCCGCATTGCTACGCTTGCTCAGAGTGTGCCAGGCGGCCCTGCTGTGGGTTACTCCGGGCGCGCTTGGCAGTGTCTGACTTCTTAATGGCCGGACTGGAGAATTGCCTGAGAAGGCTACTTTGTACCTCCGCTGCGAGAGCCGCCGTATGCTCCTCCGTACAGAGGGAGCGTTCGGTGTTTCCGTTGACCGTAATTACTCCTTGAGGGCCTGGCATCTTGAGCTTGAGATATGCGTAGTGCGGCACCGCATTGAACTTTGTGAATGCGATTCGTCCGAGCAGGGCGTGATAGCCACTGTGAAACGGGACTATATCGAAGATTAACTCTTTGCTTCGGAAATTGTCCGGGGATCCGAAGACCACGTCAAGTGTTACTGAGCCTGTACAGTTGGCTTCTACACCTGGTATAACACCTTTAAAGGTTGTTCTTGTGGGCTTAATCCTTGAGGGATCTATGCCCATTTTCCGCATTGTATCCTGATAAAGCAGGTTCAGGCTACTGCCGCCGTCCATGAGGACTCTTGTGAGATGAAATCCGTCGATGATTGGGTCGAGAACCAATGCGGCGAAGCCGCCATGACGAATGCTAGTGGGATGGTCCCTTCGATCAAAAGTGATCGGGCAGGAGGACCATGGGTTGAACTTTGGGGCGACAGGCTCTATCGCGTATACGTCCCGTAGCGCACGCTTCCGCTCCCGCTTGGGAATGTGGGTTGCGTATATCATATTCACCATCCGCACTTGTGGGGGAAAGCCCTTCTGTCCATTGTTGTTCGGCGGCTTGGGCTCCTCGTCGTCGCTGTGCAACCCCTTGTCTCTGTTTTCGGCCCTTAACTTGCCTGCCTGCTTGAACACCCAACAATCCCTGTTAGTGTGATTGGCTGGCTTTTCGGGGGTGCCATGTATCTGACACAAGCGATCGAGTATTCAGTCCAAACCGGACGGGCCCTGAGTATTCTTTTTGAATGGCTTTTTCCGCTGACCGGATTTATAGCCTTTGAATCCGGCATTGACTGCTGTTTCTTCATTGCTGTCGCTGTTAACGCGGCGTTTTTGCTTATTCCGACGTGTCCTGCCACTTTTGTCCTTGGTATGAATTACCAGGGTTCTTTGATAAGTTGTTACTGCGAGCTAGCCAGCAGTCTTCTCCCGCGCAAAAGCGGGTCATGAGTGTCGTGAGGGCTGCCATGGATTTCGGCTTTTCCTGTCCCAGGTGCCGGGCAAGCCACTCGCCGTGGATGTTATGCTTGAAGGCTGCTAGGGCCTCTGCGTCCGGACAGCCGATTATCTGGTTTTTCTTTGTTAGGAACCGTGTCCAGAATTGTCTGGCCGATTCCCCTGGCTGCTGAATTATGTGGCTTAAGTCGTCGACATCCAGCGGTCGCACGTAAGTGCCCTGGAAGTTGTCGAGGAATGTGGCTTCCAGGTCCTCCCAAGAACCTATTGAGTCTGCTGGCAAGCTGTTAAGCCAATGCTGGGCTGGTCCTTTAAGTTTGAGCGGGAGGTATTTGATGGCGTGTAGATCATCGCCGCGTGCCATGTGGATGTGAAGGAGATAATCCTCGATCCATACCGCCGGATCTGTTGTGCCATCGTATGATTCTATATTTACGGGTTTGAAACCCTCTAAGATTTTATGATCCATTACTTCATTCGTGAAGCATAGCGGGTGTGCGGCGCCTCTGTACTGGGCTATATCACGACGCAGCTCGGAAGAGCTATGACTGTTGTGTTTGGCCCGGCCGGATTTGTTGTATCCGGAGTGAAGATCATTGTCACATGCTGTAGGGCGCTTGCGCGATCCGTGGGTCGATCTTGTTTGTCTTACCTTATCCTCCAGTATGTCTCGCAGGTCGGGCGCATTTTCCCGTGCCTTAGTTGAGCGGCGTCGGGGTATGGCTTGGGTGGAGGGCTGAGAGGCCTCTTTGTCGCTGCCGCGAGGTGGCCGGTCTGCCATGTCATGCGCTGGTGATGTAGGTGCTTCCTCCTCTGATCGGGGTAGCGGCTTGCGCTTCGGGTAACTCTTGGAGGGGAGTTTGAGTTCATACTCTTCGGCCGCAAGGACTTCAGTCCATCTATCAGCTAGCAAATCTTGGGCAGCTCTAAGCTGTTGCTGCTTTTTCTTGAGGCTGCTTGCCGTGGCTAAAAGCCTGCGTTTAAAACGCTCTTGTTCGGCGGGGTCTGATGGTATGACGAATTCGCCGTCATCGAGGCTTGCCTCGTCTTCGGAGGGAGGCGTATAGTTATCATCCTAGACCTCTCGGTCTGCCGCTCTTTCATGAGGGCTGGCTTCTCCATCTTCCTGTGCCGAATCTTGCTGAGGTGGGTGTTCTTCGGCGCTATCCGGGGTAGTATTATCTCCCGTGCCGGAATCACCGTTTTTGCTTTGGCGGGATTTAGAGCGGCGCTGCTGACGCCAGCGCTTTGGCTGTTTCTTGGGGGCGTCATCCCCCACTGTTCCATCGCCATCTCCATCTTTTGGAGTATCCACCATATATATGTCATATGACGAGGTGGCCTTCCAGCGCCCTACAGGTGCTGGTTCCTGTTCGTGTCCTACATCGTCGTCCATGCCGTCGATGTCTTCGGAGCTGAAGTCAAGCATGTCGGTTAGATCGTCGATAGTGGCTACAAAGTGGGTGGTGGGTGGGCTTTGAATTTCCTCATCGCCCGTATCCCACCCTCGCTGACCGTAGTCCGGCCAGGGCTCTCCTGATAAAGAGAGAGACTTAAGAGAATTCAGGATGTCGCCAAAAGGCGAACGCTGAAAGATGTCGGCGGCGGTGAACTCCATTATCGGCGCCCAATCGGATTCGATTGGCAGGGGCACGGGGGGTTCGGAGTCCGGGGAGGAGTCCGGATCCTCGGAGTCACGGGTCGTGCAGAGTGCGGGGCTAGCGTTCGGCTCGATCGCTTTTGGGATCGCAGCCCCCGAGGTGACGTCCAACCGCTCATCCTCTATTGGTGCAATAGGCTCCGAGTTAGGGGTCAGAACCGATGTGTGTGCGGCCTCCATGACACTGTCCGGGGGCAGAGCTAGATCATGCCTCTCGAGATAGTGCGGCGCGCTTGGCCGTGGCTCGAGTCCGTCGAAGATCAAGTCTCCTCGAATGTCAGTCGTGTAGTTTAAGCTTCCAAACCTGACTTGATGGCCAGGGGCGTAGCTTTCGATCTGCTCCAGGTGGCCGAGCGAATTGGCCCGCAGAGCGAAGCGGCCGAAGACGAAGATCTGTCCGGGGAGCAAAGTCTCACCCTGGACCGCATCGTTGTTGATGATCAAAGGAGCCATCGGGCCTAAAGGCGACGACACAGAGAAACTCTCAATGAAAGCACCAATGTCGGTGTCAAACCCGGCGGCTCTCGGGTAGTGGGTCCCGAACTGTGCGTCTAGGCCGGATGGTAACAGGAGGCAGGGAACATGATGTTTTACCCAAGTTCGGGCCCTCTTGATGGAGGTAAAACCCTACGTCCTGCTTGATTAATATTGATGATATGGGTAGTACAAGAGTAGATCTACCACGAGATCAAGGAGGCTAAACTCTAGAAGCTAGCCTATGGTATGATTGTTGTATATGGAGTTGATTGCCTACGGACTACAACCCTCCGGTTTATATTGACAACGGATAGGGTTAGGGTTACATAAAGTCGATCACAATGGTAGGAGATCTTGAATATCCGCATCGCCAAGCTTGCCTTCCACGCCAAGGAAAGTCCCATCCGGACACGGGACGAAGTCTTCAATCTTGTATCTTCATAGTCCAGGAGTCCAGCTGAAGGTATAGTCCGGCTACCCGAACACCCCCTAATCCAGGACTCCCTCAGTAGCCCCTGAACTAGGCTTCAATGACGACGAGTCCGGCACGCAAATTGTCTTCGGCATTGCAAGGCGGGTTCCTCCTCCAAGTCCTTCATAGAAGATTGTAAACACCAAGAGTAGTGTCCGGTCTGCAAAATAAGCTTCCACATATTGCCATAGAGAGAATGATATAAACACAAAACAAATCTGCTGACGTATTCCGCAGTGCGTCATCACACTACGGCCAAGTCCTTTACTCGAATCGTTTTTACTTTTCCACCTCAACATGTTTCGCGAGGCGGTTTCCTTGGCATGTCTTGTCAAAGCAGAGATCGTGTACCCCCTTTACGGGATTCTCATCAATACGGACGTGGGTAATCCAATCGCGCCACTTATCACGGCGCTTGGGAGGCAAGTGAGTTTTACTAGGCAGGTGGGGACGCACAACCGCATCCTCCCATATAAGGGGTTAAGGATCCACCTTTTTACCTACGCCTTCTTCCTCCTTTGCCTATCCATCTCCTGCGCACTCGAGCTCCAGCGCCCAAGCCCGCACTTCCCACCTCAACCTTCTCCAGTAATGTACGGAGCGGGAGGCAAGTGGATGGTCTCCTCCGTCACGGAGGGCCATGTCAAAATGCTAAGGAAGGCCGGATACTTGTCCAAAGACATCGCGCACCGGCTTCCCGAGGAGGGGCAGCTTCTCCCCACCCCAAGGCCCCATGAGAGTGTAGTATTCCTTCCCCACTTCCTTCGCGGACTGGGTTTTCCACTCCACCCATTTGTCCGGGGGCTCATGTTTTACTATGGCCTGGATTTCCACGATCTGGCCCCGAACTTCGTCCTCAACATCTCGGCGTTTATCGTCGTGTGCGAGGCTTTCCTCCGCATCCGCCCCCATTTCGGCCTCTGGCTCAAGACCTTCAACATCAAGCCCAAGGTTGTGCGCGACAGCCAGGCGGAGTGCGGAGGCGCCATGGCGGGCAAGATGGCCAACGTCCTATGGCTTGAGGGCTCCTTCGTGGAGACCCTAAAGGGGTGGCAATCGTGGTGGTTTTACATCACCGAGCCGCGCGATCCGAAATGGATCGCAGCCCCCGAGTTCCGATCCGCACCCCCCACGTGGCTTATGTCCTGGAAAGAGACGGGCCTGTCGTGGGGCGACGAAAAAGAGGTGACCGGACTGCAGACATGCATCCAGTCCCTGGTGAGCAAGCCGATCAAGCTCGTCAATGTAGTCCAGGTTATGCTCGTCCGCCGGATCCTCCCGTGTCAACAACGGGACTTCAATCTGTGGGAGTTCGACCCGGCGCAGCACCAAACCCTTAACAGGCTCTTCGACACGACGTATGAAGACGTCTGGAAAGTGCTAACCAAAGGCGCCGAGGCTCCCACATCCGCTTCCGAGGACCGCGGATACAGCTCGCGGCGTCACGCTAGCGAGGTAAGCTATTTTCACCTTTTACAGGATGTTAAGTTTTTTCATAGTCTGACTCTATGCGGGATCTAAACTCCCTCACCTTTGATAGGATTGGCAGGCGCAGTCCGGATCGATTAACTGTCCGGCTCCCTTGCCCGAAGACCCAGCCCCTGCTCTCCTAGTGAAGCTGCTGGTTCCGGCGCCTTATGTGGTGTCGAAGAAGAAGGCCAAGAAGAAGAAGGCCACGGGGACTCGAAAGAGTGCCCGTAATGTGGTGGTGTCGGACTCGTCATCCGACGAGCCCGAGACGCTCTCCTCCCGTGAGAACGAGGAGGAGGAAGAAGAAAACTCTCCCCCTCCAGTGGGGGAGGAAAGAAAAGGAAGGCCGCCCCATCGGGGGAGGCCGAAGGGTCCAGGAAGAGGAAGACCCCTCCGCCGAACTACTCCCCCGACGCCGAAGAGGATGAAGAGGAGTGGCCAGATAGGGCCAAGCATCCGGCGAAATCGTAAGTATTTGGATATCAGAGTAACTCATGATGTTCCTTTATCGCACAGCTTTCCCTAATGTCGAACATAATTATGCAGCCCACCCCGGGCCGAACTCAACGAGTCATCGAGTGGCTCCCTGGATTCATCGGACGTGAACTCAGTTCTGCCCGCTGTCTCCCCCTGCACTGCGGACGACGCTGAAGTGGTGTCGCAACGAGCTCCGGGGCAGGAGGAGGTGGTCCTGGAGGAGCCGCAAGGCGACCTCCCGGACCCCAGGAGTAAAGGGGACAAGACCCCCCCAGGGCTACAAGTCCGGCTTTGTGCCGGACACCGCGCCGGAATCTTCAACAGTTTCGGACCGCGGTAGGCGAACTCCTTCCAAGAGGAGCAAGCCTTCTGAGCCGGCGGCCTCCGTCCAACCGGAGGTGCCAGACAATCTGCTTGAGGTGCTTGACGGCGCCTCCATCGACGAGAAGCACCATACTATTATGAGTACGGTGATCCAGAAGGTTCAGTCCGCCAAGAGCGGACTGACTGAAGCTTGCGCTAGCCTTCTAACAGGCTTCGAGGTAAGTAAACATATATAAAAATAGTACCGCATAGACAGTAGCCCCTGATGCTCTGTTTGGCGTTCGGAAAGAAAAGCCGAATAGAGGATCTAGTAAATTTCGCAGGAGTCTAACAATAAAGAGTCAATATGCGCGTGCAGGCTTCGCTGCTATCCACCGCCGCACTGACTGCGGAGGTGGGTATCCTGAAATAGGATCTCAAGCGGACTGAGCAAAAGCTCGGCCTTGCCAAGCGGCAGCTCGAGGAAAAAGAAGGTAGGAAATACCTTACAGAAAAAGTGCCTATAGAGAGGCGTGATTGCAAAAAATAACAGGATTGCACTGCTTATTATAGGGGCCATGACTGAGGTGGCGACCCTCAAGCAGGCACGGTCCGAGGCCGAAAAGAAAACGGCCGCGGAGCGCACCGAGCGAGAGAAACTTGGGGCTCAGGTCGGCGAGGTGCAGCAAGAGCTTCAGGCTCTCATGAAAAAACATGAGAGTTTGGAGCTTGAGTCAAAGACCCAAGCGTCCGAGCTTGCGGCGGCCCTTGAGACTGCCAAGTCTGCCAAGGCCGAAGCCCAAACGGCCCTCCAAGAGTTGGAGGAGATGAAGAAGATAGCAGCAGGTAAGGCATTCTTTATGCAAAGCAGAAATATAAAAGTAAACTACTTGTTACTTACCCGAATCCGGAGTTCTCCATGGGCATTCGCAGATCTTCCCCGCAGCGTATCCGACGCCACCGCATTCTACCGAGCTGAAGAGGGCAGCTCGACGGAGAAGGTGTTCTGGTCTTAGTATGCTGAGGCCGGACACCCTGTGCCCTTGAGCGACCAGCTGAAACAGCTGGTCAAGCTCCACAAGGCGACCGAACAGGCCATGAAGGGCTTCATAGTTCGGCTGTGGCCTGGAGAGGCCCTGCCTGGGAGCTACTTCGGGCTGGTGCGGCGGCTGGTGGAGGCCTGTCCAAGGCTCGAGGTCATCAAGCGCTCCGTCTGCATCAAAGGTGCCCGTCGGGCCCTTGCCCGTGCAAAGGTGCACTGGGGTAAGCTGGACGGTGAGAAGCTTGTGAAGGACGGGCCGCCGCTGGGGAAGGAGCATCGCAAGCCCGAGAACTATTACAAGGATGTTCTTGCGGGTGCCTCCCTTGTGGCGGATGAATGTACCAAGGATGTAATTTTTGAATAAACTCGCTCGTTTTTATCGTGTGCGCTGAAAACTTGTTCATAGGCGCTTAAGCAATGCTTGTTGAATTTAAAATATTATTTTTTGTGCAGCTGTTTATCAAAAAATTGAGAGATGGCCAGTCGTCGGCTTCTGCCCCCATGCCACTAGTGCTGGGGTGTTCGGGATAAACCTGAGCGCTCTTTTTCCCATAGTTGGGTCCTTCGAGGGAGGCGCTCAGCACAACGAACCAGGCAATCGGACTATAATGCTTGAACACTCTCACTTAGCCATAGAACTTTATAATTTTAAATTTCGGTGAAGCCCCTAGATCGGAAGACCGAGTTCGGGACGCTATCCACGCCTTGGCCGGACAAATCCGGCTCCTCGCTGAAGTGGCATAAGTCTTTAGGGACTCGAAAAACCTCTCGAACAGCGACCGGTCTCTCGCCTCATCATGACAGTCAGTTTTAGCTTTCTCCATTGAGGTGCTTAACCCAGCTCAACCGGGGCACAATCGCAGTGGTTCTCCTAGTGCTACCTTAGCCGATATAGCGGAACGTAAGGCACCAAAACATAGGAGCCGGGCAAACCCAACTATTGACCCAAATCATGATTCGGAGCCGATGCATATAGTGCTATAAGTTCGGGGTGCCGCACTTGTGAAAGTGTACGGACTTCTCACACCATATTAAAGGGTACTAAATCCCCTGGCGTACTTGCCGTACCACAGTGTACGGGTGCAACATGTCATTAATGAACATATATAGAAGAGAGTAATGCAGAAAATAGACAAAAGCTATGCATTGTTTATATAAAGGCTGTTGTCAGAGCAGAACGATACAAGTGGTATTATAAGGTAAAGATATTGGACTATTTAACATGTCCTAGCCAGGGGCAGGCCGCGGAATTGTATTCAAAACAGGTATACTGCTCGTAATAGAGACCACCTGGGGGTTCCATAATGCGGCATGGCTTGTCTGCCTCCCTGGATCTTGCATCGTTTGTGCGGCAGTCGAATTGCCGAACAGGTCGTCCGAAGTATGGAGTCCTAAAAGTAAGAAAAAATAAAAAAAAAATAAAAAAAGAATCCGGCAGCCCCTAGTATGTTTTAAGCCGTATTTTGGGCGTGCCGTTATTGTGCCCCTTCCCCTGTGCCCATGGTATTTCAAGGGCGTAGTTATGTACGCGAGGTACTGGTTTCGCTATGTTGCGACAGCTGGGGTTGGGGCCGCATTGCTATGCTTGCTCAGAGTGTGTCAGGCGGTCCTGCTATGGGTTACTCCGGGCGCGCTTGGCAGTGTCTGACTTCTTAATGGCCGGACTGGAGAATTACCTGAGAAGGCTACTTTGTACCTCCGCTGCGAGAGCCGCTGTATGCTCCTCCGTACGGAGGGAGCGTTCGGTGTTTCCGTTGACCGTAATTACTCCTCGAGGGCCTGGCATCTTGAGCTTGAGATATGCGTAGTGCGGCACCGCATTGAACTTTGCGAATGCGGTTCGTCCGAGCAGGGCGTGATAGCCACTGCGAAACGGGACTATATCGAAGATTAACTCTTCGCTTCGGAAATTGTCCGGGGATCCGAAGACCACGTCAAGTGTTACTGAGCCTGTACAGTTGGCTTCTACACCTGGTATAACGCCTTTAAAGGTCATTCTTGTGGGCTTAATCCTTGAGGGATCTATGCCCATTTTTCGCAATGTATCCTGATAAAGCAGGTTCAGGCTACTGCCGCCGTCCACGAGGACTCTTGTGAGATGAAATCCATCGATGATTGGGTCGAGAACCAATGCGGCGAAGCCGCCATGATGGATGCTAGTCGGATGGTCCCTTCGATCAAAAGTGATCGGGCAGGAGGACCATGGGTTGAACTTTGGGGCGACTGGCTCTATCGCGTATACGTCCCGTAGCGCACGCTTCCGCTCCCGCTTGGGAATGTGGGTTGCGTATATCATATTCACCGTCCGCACTTGTGGGGGAAAGCCCTTCTGTCCATTGTTGTTCGGCGGCTTGGGCTCTTCGTCGTCACTGTGCAGCTCCTTGTCTCTGTTTTCGGCCCTTAACTTGCATGCCTGCTTGAACACCCAACAATCCCTGTTAGTGTGATTGGTTAGCTTTTCGGGGGTGCCATGTATCTGGCACAAGCGATCGAGTATTCGGTCCAAACTGGACGGGCCCTAAGTATTCTTTTTGAATGGCTTTTTCCGCTGACCGGATTTATAGCCTTTGGATCTGGCATTGACTGCCGTGTCTTCATTGCTGTCGCTGTTAACGCGGCGTTTTTGCTTATTCCGACGTGTCCTGCCACTTTTGTCCTTGGTATCCGAATTACCAGGGTTCTTTGATAAGTTGTTACTGCGAGCTAGCCAGCTGTCTTCTCCCGCGCAAAAGTGGGTCATGAGTGTCGTGAGGGCTGCCATGGATTTCGGCTTTTCCTGTCGCAGGTGCCTGGCAAGCCACTCGTCGCGGATGTTATGCTTGAAGGCTGCTAGGGCCTCTGCGTCCGGACAGTCAACTATCTGGTTTTTCTTTGTTAGGAACCGTGTCCAGAATTGTCTTGCCGATTCCCCTGGCTGCTAAATTATGTGGCTTAAGTCGTCGGCATCCGGCGGTCCCTGGAAGTTGTTGAGGAATGCGGCATCCAGGTCCTCCGAAGAACCGACTGAGTCTGCTGGCAAGCTGTTAAGCCAATGTCGGGCCGGTCCTTTAAGTTTGAGCAGGAGGTATTTGATGGCGTGTAGATCATCGCCGCGTGCCATGTGGATGTGAAGGAGATAATCCTTGATCCATACCGCCAGATCTGTTGTGCCATCATATGATTCGATGTTTATGGGTTTGAAACCCTTTGGGATTTTATGATTCATTACTTCATTCGTGAAGCATAGTGGGTGTGCGGCGCCTCTGTACTGGGCTATATCACGACGCAGCTCGGAAGAGCTATGTCTGCTGTGTTCGGCCCGGCCGGATTTGTTGTATCCGGAGTGAAGATCATTGTCACATGCCGTAGGGCTCCTGCGCGATCCGTAGGTCGATCTTGTTTGTCTTGCCTTATCCTCCAGTATGTCTCGCAGGTCGGGCGCATTTTCCCGTGCCTTAGTTGAGCGACGTCGGGGCATGGCTTGGGTGGAGGGCCGAGAGGCCTCTTTGTCGCGGCCGTGAGGTGGCCGGTCTGCCATGTCATGCGCTGGTGATGTAGGTGCTTCCTCCTCTGATCGGGGTAGCGGCCTGCGCTTCGGGTAACTCTTGGAGGGGCATTCGAGTTCATACTCTTCGGCCGCAAGGACTTCAGTCCATCTGTCAGCTAGCAAATCTTGGGCAGCTCTAAGCTGTTGCTGCTTTTTCTTGAGGCTGCTTGCCATGGCTAAAAGCCTGCGTTTGAAACGCTGTTGTTCGGCGGGGTCTGATGGTATGACGAATTCGTCGTCATCGAGGCTTGCCTCGTCTTCGGAGGGAGGCGTATAGTTATCATCCTCGACCTCTCGGTCTGCCGCTCTCTCATGAGGGCTGGCTTCTCCATCTTCCTGTGCCGAATCTTGCTGAGGTGGGTGTTCTTCGGCGCTATCCGGGGTAGTATTATCTCCCGTGCCGGAATCACCGTTTTTGCTTTGGCGGGATTTAGAGCGGCGCTGCTGACGCCAGCGCTTTGGCTGTTTCTTGGGGGCGTCATCCCCCACTGTTCCATCGCCATCTCCATCTTTTGGAGTATCCACCATATATATGTCATATGACGAGGTGGCCTTCCAGTGCCCTACAGGTGCTGGTTCCTGTTCGTCTCCTACATCGTCGTCCATGCCGTCGATGTCTTCGGAGCTGAAGTCAAGCATGTCGGTTAGATCGTCGACAGTCGCTACAAAGTGGGTGGTGGGTGGGCTTTGAATTTCCTCATCGCCCGTATCCCACCCTCGCTGACCGTACTCCGGCCAGGGCTCTCCTGATAAAGAGAGAGACTTAAGAGAATTCAGTCACCAAAAGGCGAAAGCTGAAAGATGTCTGCGGCGGTGAACTCCATTATCGGCGCCCAATCGGATTCGATTGGCAGGGGCGCGGGGGGTTTGGAGTCCGGGGAGGAGTCCGGATCCTCGGAGTCACGGGTCGTGCAGAGTGCGGGGCTAGCGTTCGGCTCGGTCGCTTTTGGGATCGCAGCCCCCGAGGTGACGTCCAACCGCTCATCCTCGATTGGTGCAATAGGCTCCGAGTTAGGGGTCGGAACCGATGCGTGTGCGGCCTCCATGACATTGTTCGGGGGCAGAGCTACATCATGCCTCTCGAGATAGTGCGGCGCGCTTGGCCGTGGCTCGAGTCCGTCAAAGATCAAGTCTCCGCGGATGTCACCCGTGTAGTTTAAGCTTCCAAACCTGACTTGATGGCCAGGGGCGTAGCTTTCGATCTGCTCCAGGTGGCCAAGCGAATTGGCCCGCAGAGCGAAGCCGCCGAAGACGAAGATCTGTCCGGGGAGCAAAGTCTCACCCTGGACCACATCGTTGTTGATGATCAAAGGAGCCATCGGGCCTAAAGGCGACGACACAGAGGAACTCTCAATGAAAGCACCAATGTCGGTGTCAAAACCGGCGGATCTTGGGTAGTGGGTCCCGAACTGTGCGTCTAGGCCGGATGGTAATAGGAGGCAGGGAACACGATGTTTTTCCCAGGTTCGGGCCCTCTTGATGGAGGTAAAACCCTACGTCCTGCTTGATTAATATTGATGATATGGGTAGTACAAGAGTAGATCTACCACGAGATCAAGGAGGCTAAACCCTAGAAGCTAGCCTATGGTATGATTGTTGTATATGGAGTTGATTGCCTATGGACTACAACCCTCCGGTTTATATAGACACCGGATAGGGTTAGGGTTACATAAAGTCGGTCACAATGGTAGGAGATCTTGAATATCCGCATCGCCAAGCTTGCCTTCCACGCCAAGGAAAGTCCCATCCGGACACGGGACGAAGTCTTCAATCTTGTATCTTCATAGTCCAGGAGTCCGGCTGAAGGTATAGTCCGGCTACCCGAACACCCCCTAATCCAGGACTCCCTCATACGCCAACACAGAATTTTGGATATGATATTTTTCTTGTATCATGCTAAAAGTATATATAATATAAAAAGTTGTAAGTCTTAGATATTCTTCTTGCATGCTACATTTATACTTCTGCATGTATTAGTTGTCAAAGTTTTAGAGCAAATCTAGTAGGTAACATGTTCTTTTTCTTATAAAGGGTGTTCAAGAAAAAGAAATCTTTATGAGGTTCATCCTGATCTTCAACCATGATAGAAAACAACATTTTAGTATTTCTCCATGCAGAGAACAATGGAAAGACGAAGTTTGAGGCTCTTATGTCTCATCTTCACCAACTTTGTCAACCTAATTGCCAATTGGCACACCGATGGAGTGATACTATATATAAGGCCGCCCTTTGCTCAAGGTAATTAATGTGTTTCTTCCATTGTCACCTCATAGATTAGCTAGGATAGCCATTCTTACTGCAGTTGGAAAACCAATCCCAAGCATCAAATACTCCTTCCCTTCACATTGGGCTGCATTGCATAGGCTAATTCATGTGTTGGCTGAGCTTCATGCATGAGACGGTGGTTTTGGATTGATTACACCTTACTTTCTCACATGGTTTCACTTGAATTAATCAATTACTCTCCTCTACCTTGGTATCTAAGAACGTACCAGAACAAGTTCTACCCTGGTATTACCCTCAAGTTTTTAATACAAGTCATGTTAGGAACTAGTTTAGATTGATTACAACTCCTAGATCTACAAGATTGACGATCAATATCGACTTGGAAATGCCATTGCATTGAACTGGCAATATCATAAGAGATCTCTAAATTACTTGCCCTTGTGGGTTATTGATCAAAGAACTCATATGAGCACGCGTACGAGGCTCATCGAATCAGTAATTTCAAAAAATGTAATTGTATAAGGTGATATTGATGCATTTCTAAGTTGTTTAAATGCAACACTCATATTTTTTAATAACCCTACACACCTAATCCAAAACCTCTAGATCAGAAAATTATATATCTTTCATATATGTATGACCATCCATGATATGTAGTTAAAGAAATAGTCGAAGGCATAATGTCAACGGAGCTTATGGTCCACCTAACATATAGCATGTGGAATGGAAACCTAACTAACAATTTTTAGATGAATGACTGGGCTATCACATATCCCGTACTCCCTGACATGGAGTACTTCAAGTAGTCGCATATATTTTGGTCCACTAAAAAGTTGCTAAAAATTGAAGGAAGAAAACAACACAATACTACAACAAATTTCAAGTCCAAGCTCCATTAATTTTTTGAGAAACAAAAAAGAAAATTTGAAGATTAATATTATTGTCCATGCTCCAAATTTATGGACCAAATTGGAATAACAACTATTCCAAATTAGATTTGTCTTCCTCTTTTGCATCTAGTTATGTGTAACAAATCTGGCCTTGATCTTTGTGACATGACTAGTATGTGTTATGTGTCAATTTCGCCAACTATATTTTTCATGAATTTTTGGTCAAGGTTTTTATACCAGGAGTACTCCACGTCTGAGAGTACACGATACATTCTCAATGTCCTAGCTAGCCAATTTTGAGCTAGGAGAAGTAGGTGACAAACATGCAAGGGATGATTAATTCTGGTGTTTGGGGTCGGTGCAGAAGAACAGAAACTCATGTGCCGGAGAGCTCACAAAGGTACTATATATGGTTGTCATACCTCATGGTAAGCGAGCAGGCATAAAAGGGATGAACGTGAGGCTTGGGCACTTGAGCACCTACATTTTTCCCTTTTGCTTCAAGGAAGCTAGCAACAGATATGGGCATGGGTGGCATAGGGACATCATCCCACTGTTGGGGAACGTAGTAATAATTCAAAATTTTCCTATTTGTCAACAAGATAAATCTAGGAGATGCTATGAACGAGAGAGAGGGAGTGCATCTTCATACCCTTGAAGATCGCTAAGCGGAAGCGTTACAAGAACGCGGTTGATGGAGTCGTACTCGCGGCGATTCAAATCGTGGAAGATCCGATCCAAGCGCCGAACGAACGGCGCCTTCACGTTCAACACACGTACAGCTCGGGGACGTATCCTCCTCCTTGATCCAGCAAGGGCAGAGTAGAAGTTGAGGGAGAGCTCTGGCAGCGCAACGGTGTGGTGGTGGAGCTTGCGGTTCTCCGGCAGGGCATCGCCAAGCACTACAGAGGAGGAGGAGGTGTTGGAGGGTGGAGAGCTGCGCAAGGGGGAGGGTGCGGCTACCCTCCCACCCCCTCACTATTTATAGGGGAAGGGAAGAGGGGGCCGGGCCCCCTAGATGCATCTAGAGGGGGGCAAGGGGGGACTTGCCCCCCAAGTTGGTGGGGGGTGCCCCCACCCCCTAGGGTTCCCAACCCTAGTGTGACGCCCCCGATTCAATCGTACACTAATCATGCATGCAAATGTGTACGATCAAGATCAGGGACTCACGGGAAGATATCACAACACAACTCTACAAATAAAATAAGTCATACAAGCATCATAATACAAGCCAGGGGCCTCGAGGGATCGAATACAAGTGCTCGATCATAGACGAGTCAGCGGAAGCAAAAATATCTGAGTACAGACATAAGTTAAACAAGTTTGCCTTAAGAAGGCTAGCACAAACTGGGATACAGATCGAAAGAGGCGCAGGCCTCCTGCCTGGGATCCTCCTAAACTACTCCAGGTCGTCGTTAGCGGCCTGCACGTAGTAGTAGGCACCTCCAGTGTAGTAGGAATCATCGTCGACGGCGGCGTCTGGCTCCAGGGCTCCAGCATCTGGTTGCGACAACCAGGTAGAAGGGAAAGGGGAAAAGAGGGAGAAAAGCAACCGTGAGTACTCATCCAAAGTACTCGCAAGCAAGGAGCTACACTACATATGCATGGGTATATGTGTAAAGGGCCATATCGGTGGACTGAACTGCAGAATGCCAGAATAAGAGGGGGATAGCTAATCCTGTCGAAGACTACGCTTCTGGCAGCCTCCGTCTTGCAGCATGTAGAAGAGAGTAGATTGAAGTCCCCCAAGTAGCATCTCTAAGTAGCATCTCCAAGTGGCATCGCAGTAGCATAATCCTACCCGGCGATCCTCCCCTCGTCGCCCTGTGGAAAAGCGATCACCGGGTTGTCTGTGGAACTTGGAAGGGTGTGTTTTATTAAGTATCCGGTTCTAGTTGTCATAAGGTCAAGGTATAACTCCAAGTCGTCCTGTTACCGAAGATCACGGCTATTCGAATATATTAACTTCCCTGCAGGGGTGCACCACATAACCCAACAGGCTTGATCCCATTTGGCCGGACACACTTTCCTGGGTCATGCCCGGCCGCAAAAGATCAACACGTCGTAGCCCCACCTAGGCACAACAGAGAGGCCAGCACGCCGGTCTAAACCTAAGCGCGCAGGGGTCTGGGCCCATCGCCCTGAGCACACCTGCACGTTGCGTGGGCGGCCGGAAGCAGACCTAGCCTAGCAGGCGTTCCAGTCCAATCCGGCGCGCGCCGCTCCGTCGCTGACGTCTGAAGTGCTTCGGCTGATACCACGACATCGGGATACCCATAACTACTCCCACGTAGATGGTTAGTGCGTATAGGCTTGTAGCCGACTCAGATCAAACACCAAGATCTCGTTAAGCGTGTTAAGCATCCGCGAACGCCGAACAGGGCCAGGCCCACCTGTCTCCTAGGTGGTCTCAACCTGCCCTGTCGCTCCGCCACAAAGTAACAGTCGAGGGCCGTCGGGAACCCAGGCCCACCTCTACCGGGATGGAGCCACCTGTCCTTTCAGCCCCCTCGTCAGAATCACTTGCGGGTACTCAATGAGCTGACCCGACTTTAGTCACCATCTGTATAGTATGTATGTATGTATAGTATATACCCGTGATCACCTCCCAAGTGATCACGGCCCGATAGTATAGCAAGGCAGACTGACAAGAATGTAGGGCCAATGATGATAAACTAGCATCCTATACTAAGCATTTAGGATTGCAGGTAAGGTATCAACAAATGTAGCGACAATGTCAGGCTATGCATCAGAATAGGATTAACGAAAGCAGTAACATGCTACACTACTCTAATGCAAGCAGTATAGATGAGAATGGGCGATATTTGGTGATCAAGGGGGGGGGGCTTGCCTGGTTGCTCAGACAAGAAGGAGGGGTCGTCGGTGACGTAGCCGTCCACAGGGGCATCAGCATCGTCACGGGGGCTACCGGAGAGAAGAGGGGGGAGAAACAGTAAATACATAGCAAGCAAGTGCATAACAGGTCAACAAGCAGAGCTAGACGTGTTCTAACGCGGTATGAGGTGATACCGGTGAAGGGGGGAAACATCCGGGAAAGTACCCCTAGTGTTTCGTGTTTTCGGACAGATGAACCGGAGGTGAAATGTTGCAGGTTCTCTATGCTAGGGACGCGTGGCGGACGAACGGGCTGCGTATCCGGATTCGTCTCGTCGTTCTGAGCAACTTTCATGTTGAAAATATTTTAATCCGAGTTACGGATTAAAAGATATGATTTTTTAAAGATTTTATTAATTTCTGGAATTCAATCAATTAATTATTTAATTCGAAAAATGGAATTATGACGTCAGCATGATGCCATGCTGACGTCAGCAGTCAACAGGGTTGACTAGGTCAACCCTGACATGTGGGTCCCGTTCGTCATACACTGTTAACTAATTATCTTAGTTAAGTTTAATTAACAGTAGTTAATTAGGTTAATTAGTCATTAGGTTTAATTAATCAGGATTAATTAAATTAATTATTTACTTAATTAATTAATTTTATTCATTATTATTTTTATTAATTATATTTATCTAAATTCTTTTTCTTTTCTTTTTTTTAAACGTTCTGGGGGGGTGGGGCCCCCATGTCATAGGCAGGGGCCGGTCCAGTCAGCCTGGCTGACCGAGTCAACAGACCGGCCGGGCCCCTAGGGCCCACGATTCAGTGACCCAGGGGTGGCCCCGGGTCGGCCACGTCAGCAGCCGGCGTTGGGGGCTCCGGTGGGCGTCCGCGGCGGAGGGGGCGCCGGACTTCGCCGGAATCGTCGCCCGGCGGCCAAAAGGGGCCGCGGGTGGGTGCGTTCGAATGGGGAGAGGACGCCGCGTCCATTGGTGGCAAGGCCACGGCCGGACTCGGCCGGAAACGGCGCCGGCGAGCGGCGGAGGCGGCGGGGT
>NC_041386.1:577273735-577280119 GCF_002162155.2 Triticum dicoccoides | reverse complement strand
GGGGCGACGGGATCGGGCGGAGCCGATCCAGATCGGCGCGGGGAGGGAGGAGGAGGGGATCGGGGGGGCGAATGGGTGCGGCTAGGGTTTGCCGACCGGGGGAGGGGGGATAAGGGAGTGAGGGGGTGGGCCGGGCCAGGGGGCTGGCCGGCTGGCCAGGTGGGCTTGGCCCAGTTGGGCCAGGGGGGGTTCCCTTTTTCTCCTTTTGTTTTATTTTTCTTTTCTTATTTTTCCTTTTCCGTTTTAATTCATTTAATAATATCCAGACACTTTACAAAAATGTGTGCACCCCACCATAATTAACTTTGTAATATTAGACAACCCCCGAACATTTTAGTTTTAATTCCTGAAAACTTTTATTGTCATTATAATCTTGAATTTTAATTTCGAAACCGTTTCGATCTAACCCGTGGTTAACTACAGTGACAGAGGTGACGTGGCACCATCAAGTGAGATTACTGTAGCATGATTATCCGGGTGTTACAAATCTCCTCCACTACAAGAAATCTCGTCCCGAGATTTAGGAGGGGAGTAAGGGGGGAAGGTCTGGTAACGAATAAAGCAGGTCTTCTCATCCTGGCTTGCTCTTCTCGAAGAAGTTGATTCATTACATTGATGTATTCAGTCCTCTGCTTCAGGTCATCATGATGAAGTTTGTCGTCCTCCCTTCGGTAACTCCATCGTACCTACGTAAAAATTAAGGGGGTATTCCGGGAGAACGAACCTCTACCAGGTTGACTATCTGGTCGATATCATCGAGGAAGGTGGCAGAAAGTAACTCTCGAATTGAAACTTAAGGAAATATCGAGAGCAAAGTAATGAGGTTTCATGGGAAGTTTCGAGCGAGCAGGCAACCGTTCGATGCCTGAAACAAGGCGTGAAAGGGGCTCAAAGCAATCGGGAATAAGTATTGCGTCCGGCAACAGATTTGATGATCCCTCGGAAAATGGCTCGTGAATTACATACGAGGTCACACGCGAGGAACAACCTTGGGAACAAGGGGTGTAGGAGAGTCAGGTTTCGATCCAGTGGACCTGTGGGTTACGGGCCCACCATGTGGGTTAAGAGTAGGAAGGGCATTGACATCTTACATGGTCATGACAGTAAGGCATGTCAGAGGGTAGCCTGTCAATTATATGTCAGCAACAATGTCGGTACCAAGGGCGAGGGACGAAGAGAACCACCTTCCTGCTCGTTGAACGAGGCGGACCAATAGGCAAAGTTCTCGTCCATCGGCGGTTACCGGAAGTCATCAACAGTAGAAATAGGGTTACACCAGACAGGAAGGTACACCGAGGTGTTTACCTAAGCAGGGGATTACCACTGCTCGGTTAAGTAGTTTACAAGAAAGTTTGAACAAAACAACGGGAAGGAAAATGTGTTTAAACACATATTTCAGGGGTATATCCTTCCCAAGGGCAAGCAAAGCATGATATCCATGACGGGATATAACGTAGCAAACCCCTTTAGAAAGGGGAAGAGAATTCCATGCCATTATCCATACAACGGTGTTCGGATAATTGAGCAAGAAACATTTAGCATTGGGCTTCAAATGCTCTTGTTGAAAATCAGAGTACCATTGACATGCTTCGAGATAGCATTGACATGGTCTTCAGGTGAAGATCAGACTTTGGAAACTCGAAGGATCCATCAGGAATAACTTGTAGAATAAGTCTTACAATTTCCTCATGGATGAATGGATAACCTTGCTGAAAAGGAATCTATAATGATAGGTCCTCCAGCCGGGGGGGGGTGCTAGGCATGACATCATGTTAGCGGGTCATCAAAGGATCAACATCATAACTCTTGGAAAGGTGTCCCAACCCTCATATCTGACCGAGATTCAGATCCGATTGGTGTCAGGATACCTCAGACTTAGGATACCTGAGAATAAAAGGTGCAACACAAATCGACGAAATGACATTGCAAGATTCTCGGGAAATGAACTATGGGAGCGGGTTCTTGAAGCAATAGTTCATCATTAAACCAAGTTGAGGATGAGGAGGTGGCTGATGGACTCAGTGACAGTCCATTGAGATTTTCAAAAGATGGATTTCCACAATTATGTGAACAAGGAAATAACATTTGTCAGTTCAGATAATATAATGAGGTATACTCAAGGAGAACATACCCAATTAAACATTGGTTGAAAGGTGCGCCCGAAATATGGGTTGGGTTGCACGACCAATGTCAGAATGGTGGTTCAATAATCAATAGCCTAAGAATGAACTTTCGACCATTAACTTCAAAGAAATAGGGTTGCTAGAAGGAAAGAATCCAAACAACACCGTCCACTTGTTGGAATTAACACGGGGACCAAGAAATGAACGAAGATGGCAAGAAGCATTTTGATATCAAGAATTCTTAAGAGGTGGTGAAATTCTCACCACATTCTTGACAAAAAGAGATGGTAATACTTCCGAGGTAAGGAAGATCAAATGCTGGGTAGTAAGGAAATCAAGGTATAACACCAAGCATGAACAAGCTTGTGTTGGTGGGAAGGCAATAAAGTGGTCGATGATAATACAATTCATCGAGGGCAAGGATGGTATTTCTCATCATGAATTCAATTGATATCATGGATGAGCTCAGAATGTTGATGATCACGACACCTTTGTCGCGAGAGTTCATGAAGATGTAATCGATCGGCGACGACATCAAGTCAAAGTAATGATGAAGTGAAAGGTTATTGGAACCAAGGGTACGACACAAACTCGAAACCAAGCTTGTTGTTCAAGGCGAAATGATATGACGATGAGGATCGATGTAAGGTTAGTTCATCGTCGAAAATTGTGCTCCGAGAAGAAGGACCGGGTAGCACAGTTAAAATCATCACGACAATGATATAGCCAAACAGGCTAGGAATGGCATGATCGGGTACAAACTCGTATTTATAGAAGCTTACTAAAGAGTTGTTGAACCGTAGTGCGGACTCGGTTCAGTTATCGGTGTCTTTGAGTGTTTAATAACTCCGAGCCCATGAAAAATTGTAATCGGTGAATATGTAGTACTTGATGAAGAACTCATAAGAAATTATGCAGTTCCAAGATAATCTCGAGATACCAGGTGGTAATACGCGACGACAGATCAAACTAGAAGTTGAACTGGGGTATTGCTCTATATAGAAGACAAGTGCTTAAACTTGCACAGGACATGATATTTAAAGGAGAACATGGTCAGAACCACGATTGCAAAAAGGCCAGATCTCAGATATAAGATGAACTTATACCAAGGAAATAATTTATTTAAGAGAAGCTTTAATGATAAGATCTACATCGTGTCCATGGGCAAGAACACAAGTTCAAGGTCGACTCCCATTTCTCCAATGCATAACCTTTCATTCACTTCTCACGTTCGAGGAAGTTGCAATGTTGAAATTTTATCTGGTGAAACACCAGAAGAGTATGACTCATGAAAACTTTCGGGTTCACGCGGTTTAGAGAAGGCATATGTTCAACCCATAGGGGCTTCTTAGAAACATATACCACAAGTTTCAAGAGTAAATAACACAAGCCCGAAAGCAGAGCATGGTTGGCGAAGCAGAGGATACAACTTAACAAAGGCATTATGTATCAGGGGAAGAACTCACAAGGTGATCAAATATGAAGGACACTGTCAGATAACAATCCAACAAAGGACTTGATGGTCCATAAAGGATCTAATACGAGTATCGGTACTCAACTAGAGGAAGCAGATTATAGAAACAACTGACTAACTCAATTGTCAAATGCAAAGGAATTATGATTTCCATATCAAGGGATCAGAAGCAATGCTCTGATTAGGGGTGGACAAGTTGAATAGCCTTAGGGTACAATCCACGATAATTGGATTGGTCGAGAACCAATTCCAGTTAAAAGAATGTAAGCTCAGCCGGAAAGGTAATTTATAAGGATCAATGATGATTGCGTGTATTTGCAACATATTGAGTCAACAGACTCAAAATGATAATGACAAGGAATGTCAATAAGATTTCTATACTTATGGGATTAATCATAATGAAAGCAAACAAGAAATTCCAGAGCAATAGGTTGTTGAGGATTTTCGGAATATCGGGTGGTATTTCGAAGACTTTTGTGTAACACATGAACAACTGGGGGATGGGCGGATACTCGATAAATGCGAGAATTAACCGTAGGGGTATTCAAGTGACAAGAACAGCAAGGCAGTAAGCTCAAAGGATTATCGAAACAACGACGAGTTTTTCAGGTTATCTTGTAATAACAAGACCAACTGGGGATGAATGTAAGAATAACAACTGCAAGTAGTTATCGATAAGGGTTTGCGGGGAATTGCAAACGCGATGAACACAAGTTCTCGGGTTAACAGCGGAGAGCATCTTCAGGGTCTTCTGGTGCAGCAGACGATCATCAGTAACAAGGGGCTCTCCGGGTGAAAGTGATAACGAGATCCTATTGTTAGATTTAGTAAACTTCATTTAACCCAAATAGAGGAGAGATCAGAGTCCTAGAGTAAAGGTCGAGGAGTAAAAGATCCTACTACCACCCAATGGCGACGTGGGCCCGTAAGGCACACAGCCAAGTTAGTAAAAGTTTTGCAATGTCTAGACTCGACTTCGGCCAAGGAGTGTGGAAGGGGGATTCCTACAGGCAGTCGGCTCTGATACCAACTTGTGACGCCCCCGATTCAATCGTACACTAATCATGCACGCAAATGTGTACGATCAAGATCAGGGACTCACGGGAAGATATCACAACACAACTCTACAAATAAAATAAGTCATACAAGCATCATAATACAAGCCAGGGGCCTCGAGGGCTCGAATACAAGTGCTCGATCATAGACGAGTCAGTGGAAGCAACAATATCTGAGTACAGACATAAGTTAAACAAGTTTGCCTTAAGAAGGCTAGCACAAACTGGGATACAGATCGAAAGAGGCGCAGGCCTCCTGCCTGGGATCCTCCTAAACTACTCCAGGTCGTCGTTAGCGGCCTGCACGTAGTAGTAGGCACCTCCAGTGTAGTAGGAATCATCATCGACGGCGGCGTCTGGCTCCAGGGCTCCAGCATCTGGTTGCGACAACCAAGTAGAATGGAAAGGGGAAAAGAGGGAGAAAAGCAACCGTGAGTACTCATCCAAAGTACTCGCAAGCAAGGAGCTACACTACATATGCATGGGTATATGTGTAAAGGGCCATATCGGTGGACTGAACTGCAGAATGCCAGAATAAGAGGGGGATAGCTAATCCTGTCGAATACTACGCTTCTGGCAGCCTCCGTCTTGCAGCATGTAGAAGAGAGTAGATTGAAGTCCCCCAAGTAGCATCTCCAAGTAGCATCTCCAAGTGGCATCGCAGTAGCATAATCCTACCCGGCGATCCTCCCCTCGTCGCCCTGTGGAAAAGCGATCACCGGGTTGTCTGTGGAACTTGGAAGGGTGTGTTTTATTAAGTATCCGGTTCTAGTTGTCATAAGGTCAAGGTACAACTCCAAGTAATCCTGTTATCGAAGATCACGGCTATTCGAATAGATTAACTTCCCTGCAGGGGTGCACCACATAACCCAACACGCTTGATCCCATTTGGCCGGACACACTTTCCTGGGTCATGCCCGGCCGCGAAAGATCAACACGTCGCAGCCCCACCTAGGCACAACAGAGAGGCCAGCATGCCGGTCTAAACCTAAGCGCGCAGGGGTCTGGGCCCATCGCCCTGAGCACACCTGCACGTTGCGTGGGCGGCCGAAAGCAGACCTAGCCTAGCAGGCGTTCAGTCCAATCCGGCGCGCGCCGCTCCGTCGCTGACGTCTGAAGTGCTTCGGCTGATACCACGACGTCGGGATACCCATAACTACTCCCACGTAGATGGTTAGTGCGTATAGGCTTGTAGCCGACTCAGATCAAATACCAAGATCTCGTTAAGCGTGTTAAGTATCCACGAACGCCGAACAGGGCCAGGCCCACCTGTCTCCTAGGTGGTCTCAACCTGCCATGTCGCTCCGCCACAAAGTAACAGTCGAGGGTCGTCGGGAACCCAGGCCCACCTCTACCGGGATGGAGCCACCTGTCCTTTCAGCCCCCTTGTCAGAATCACTTGCGGGTACTCAATGAGCTGACCCGACTTTAGTCACCATCTGTATAGTATGTATGTATGTATAGTATATACCCGTGATCACCTCCCAAGTGATCACGGCCCGATAGTATAGCAAGGCAGACTGACAAGAATGTAGGGCCAATGATGATAAACTAGCATCCTATACTAAGCATTTAGGATTGCAGGTAAGGTATCAACAAATGTAGCGACAATGTCAGGCTATGCATCAGAATAGGATTAACGAAAGCAGTAACATGCTACACTACTCTAATGCAAGCAGTATAGATGAGAATGGGCGATATTTGGTGATCAAGGGGGGGGGGGCTTGCCTGG
>NC_041386.1:577272613-577273552 GCF_002162155.2 Triticum dicoccoides | reverse complement strand
AGGTCAACAAGCAGAGCTAGACGTGTTCTAACGCGGTATGAGGTGATACCGGTGAAGGGGGGAAACATCCGGGAAAGTACCCCTAGTGTTTCGTGTTTTCGGACAGATGAACCGGAGGTGAAATGTTGCAGGTTCTCTATGCTAGGGACGCGTGGCGGACGAACGGGCTGCGTATCCGGATTCGTCTCGTCGTTCTGAGCAACTTTCATGTTGAAAATATTTTAATCCGAGTTACGGATTAAAAGATATGATTTTTTAAAGATTTTATTAATTTCTGGAATTCAATCAATTAATTATTTAATTCGAAAAATGGAATTATGACGTCAGCATGATGCCATGCTGACGTCAGCAGTCAACAGGGTTGACTAGGTCAACCCTGACATGTGGGTCCCGTTCGTCATACACTGTTAACTAATTATCTTAGTTAAGTTTAATTAACAGTAGTTAATTAGGTTAATTAGTCATTAGGTTTAATTAATCAAGATTAATTAAATTAATTATTTACTTAATTAATTAATTTTATTCATTATTATTTTTATTAATTATATTTATCTAAATTCTTTTTCTTTTCTTTTTTTTTAAACGTTCTGGGGGGTGGGGCCCCCATGTCATAGGCAGGGGCCGGTCCAGTCAGCCTGGCTGACCGAGTCAACAGACCGGCCGGGCCCCTAGGGCCCACGGTTCAGTGACCCAGGGGTGGCCCCGGGTCGGCCACGTCGGCAGCCGGCGTTGGGGGCTCCGGTGGGCGTCCGCGGCGGAGGGGGCGCCGGACTTCGCCGGAATCGTCGCCCGGCGGCCAAAAGGGGCCGCGGGTGGGTGCGTTCGAATGGGGAGAGGACGCCGCGTCCATTGGTGGCAAGGCCACGGCCGGACTCGGCCGGAAATGGCGCCGGCGAGCGGCGGAGGCGGCGGGGTGGTTCGGGTCTTCGTCGACAGCGC
>NC_041386.1:577115436-577272113 GCF_002162155.2 Triticum dicoccoides | reverse complement strand
GGAGCCGATCCAGATCGGCGCGGGGAGGGAGGAGGAGGGGATCGGGGGGGGCGAATGGGTGCGGCTAGGGTTTGCCGACCGGGGGAGGGGGGGATAAGGGAGTGAGGGGGTGGGCCGGGCCAGGGGGCTGGCCGGCTGGCCAGGTGGGCTTGGCCCAGTTGGGCCGGGGGGGGTTCCCTTTTTCTCCTTTTGTTTTATTTTTCTTTTCTTATTTTTCCTTTTCCGTTTTAATTCATTTAATAATATCCAGACACTTTACAAAAATGTGTGCACCCCACCATAATTAACTTTGTAATGTTAGACAACCCCCGAACATTTTAATTTTAATTCCTGAAAACTTTTATTGTCATTATAATCTTGAATTTTAATTTCGAAACCGTTTCGATCTAACCCGTGGTTAACTAGAGTGACAGAGGTGACGTGGCACCATCACATGAGATTACTGTAGCATGATTATCCGGGTGTTACACCTAGGCACCTTGGGCCCTTGGGCGCGCAGCAGCCCACTAGGGGTCTGGTTCCCACCCATACTCGGCCCACTAAGTCCTCCGGGGCAGGTGGCCCCATCCGGTGGACCCCCGGACACCTTTCGGTGGTCCCGGTACAATACCGATAACCTTTGAAACCATTCCGACGACTGAAACTGGACTTCCCATATATAAATCTTCACCTCTGGACCATTCCGGAACTCCTCGTGACATACGGGATCTCATCCGGGACTCCGAAAAATCTTCGGTAACAACATACAATTTCCCATAACAACTCTAGCATCACCAAACCTTAAGTGTGTAGACCCTACGGGTTCGGGAACCATGTAGGCATGACCGAGACATCTCTCCCGCCAATAACCAACAACGGGATCTGGATACCCATGTTGGCTCCCACATGTTCCATGATGATCTCATCTGTTGAACAACAATGTCAGGGATTCAATCAATCCCGTATACAATTCCCTTTGCCCATCGGTATGTTACTTGCCCGAGATTCGATCATCGGTATTCCCATAGCTCGTTCAATCTCGTTACCAGCAAGTATCTTTACTCGTTCCGTAACGCATGATCCTGTGGCTAAATCCTTAGTCACATTGAGCTCATTATGATGATGCATTACTGAGTGGGCCCAGAGATACCTCTTCGTCATACGGAGTGACAAATCCCAGTCTCGATTCATGCCAACCCAACAGACACTTTCGTAGATACCTATAGTGCACCTTTATAGCCACTCAGTTACGTTGTGACATTTGATACACCCAAGGCATTCCTACGGTATCTAGGAGTTGCACAATCTCATAGTCTAAGGAAATGATACTTGACATTAGAAAAGCTCTAGCAAACGAACTACCCGATCTCGTGCTATGCTTAGGATTGGGTCTTGTCCATCACATCATTCTCCTAATGATGTGATCCCGTTATCAACGACATCCAATGTCCATGGTCAGGAAACCACAACCATCTATTCATCAACGAGTTAGTCAACTAGAGGCTTATTACGGACATGTTGTGGTCTATGTATTCACACATGTATTACGGTTTCCAGTTAATACAATTATAGCATGAACAATAGACAATTATCATGAACAAGGAAATATAATAATAACTATTTTATTATTGCCTCTAGGGCATATTTCCAATAGTCTTCCACTTGCACTAGAGTCAATAATCTAGTTACATTGTGATGAATCAAACACCCATAGAGTTTTGGTGCTGATCATGTTTTGCTCGTGGAAGAGGTTTAGTCAATGGATCTACGACATTCAGTTTCGTATGTACTTTACAAATATCTATGTGTCCATGTTGAATATATTCACGAATGGAGTTGAAGCAACGCTTGATGTGTCTGGTCTTCCTGTGAAACCTGGGCTCCTTGGCAAGGGCAATAGCTCTAGTGTTGTCACAAAAGAGAGTCATCGGTCTCGACGCATTAGGAATCGCTCCTAGGTCGGTGATAAACTCCTTCATCCAGACTGCTTCCTGCGTTGCCTCCGAGGCAGCTATGTACTCTACTTCACATGTAGATCCCGCCACGATGCTTTGATTGCAACTACACCAGCTAACTGCCCCACCATTGAAAATACACACGTATTCGGTTTGTGAATTTGAGTCATCCAGATCTGTGTCAAAGCTAGCATCGACGTAACCCTTTACGACGAGCTCTTCGGCACCTCCATAAATGAGAAACATATCCTTAGTCCTTTTCAGGTACTTTAGGATATTCTTGACTGCTGTCCAGTGTTCCATTCCGGGATCACTTTGGTACCTTCCTACCAAACTTACGACAAGGTTCACATCAGGTTTGGTACATAGCATGTCATACATAATAGAGCCTATGGATGAGGCATAGGGGATGACACTCATCTTTTTTCTATCTTCTGCTGAGGTTGGGCATTGAGCTATGCTCAATCTCACACCTTGCAACACAGGCAAGAACCCCTTCTTGGACTGATCCATATTGAACTTCTTCAATATCTTGTCAAGGTATGTGCTTTGTGAAAGACCAATGAGGCGTCTCGATCTATCTCTATAGATCTTGATGCCTAATATGTAAGCAGCTTCTCCAAGGTCCTTCATTGAAAAACACTTATTCAAGTAGGCCTTTATGCTTTCCAAAAGTTCTATATCATTTCCCATCAATAGTATGTCATCCACATATAATATGAGAAATGCTACAAAGCTCCCACTCACTTTCTTGTAAATACAGGCTTCTCCATAAGTCTGTATAAAACCAAATGCTTTGATCATTTCATCAAAGTGAATGTTCCAACTCCGAGATGCTTGCACCAACCCATAGATGGAGCGCTAGAGCCTGCATACTTTGGCAGCATTCTTAGGATCGACAAAACCTTCCGGCTGCATCATATACAATTCTTCCTTAAGAAAACCGTTAAGGAATGCCGTTTTGATGTCCATTTGCCAGATCTCATAATCATAGAATGCAGCAATTGCTAACATGATTCGGACGGACTTCAGCTTCGCTACGGGTGAGAAGGTCTCATCATAGTCAACCCCTTGAACTTGTCGATAACCCTTAACGACAAGCAGAGCCTTATAGACGGTCACATTTCCATCCGCGTCAGTCTTCTTCTTAAAGATCCACTTATTCTCTATGGCATGCCGATCATCGGGCAAGTCCACCATTTCCATACTTTGTTTTCATA
This sequence comes from Triticum dicoccoides, assembly GCF_002162155.2. NCBI lineage: Eukaryota > Viridiplantae > Streptophyta > Magnoliopsida > Poales > Poaceae > Triticum > Triticum dicoccoides. Next base: position 577,268,959 of record NC_041386.1, on the reverse strand, counting down.
CATGGATCCTATCTCGGATTTCATGGCTTCAAGCCATTTGTTCGAATCTGGGCCCGACATCGTTTCTTCATAGTTCAAAGGTTCACCGTTCTCTAACAACATGATTTCTAGGACAGGGTTGCTGTACCACTCTGGTGCGGAACGTGTCCTCGTGGACCTACGAAGTTCAGTCGCAACTTGATCTCAAGTTTCATGATCATCATCATTAATGTCCTCTCTAGTCGGTGGAGGCACCACAGAAACATTTTCTTGTGCTGCGCTACTCTCCGGTTCAAGAGGGGGGTACCTCATCAAGTTCTACTTTCCTCCCACTTACTTCTTTCGAGAGAAACTCTTTCTCCAAAAAGGATCCATTCTTGGCAACAAAGATCTTTCCTTCGGATCTGAGGTAGAAGGTATACCCAATAGTTTCATTAGGGTATCCTATGAAGACGCACTTTTCCAATTCGGGTTCGAACTTTTCAAGTTGAAGTTTCTTGACATAAGCATCGCATCCCCAAACTTTCAGAAATGACAGCTTAGGTTTCTTCCCAAACCATAATTCATACGGCGTCATCTCAACAGATTTAGATGGTTCCCTATTTAAAGTGAATTGCGGCAGTCTCAAAAGCATAACCCCGAAATGATAGCAGTAGATCGGTAAGAGACATCATAGATCGCACCATATCCAATAGAGTGCGATTACGACTTTCGGACACACCATTTCGCTGAGGTGTTCCAGGCGGCGTGAGTTGTGAAACAATTCCACATTTCCTTAAGTGCATGCCAAACGTGTGACTCAAATATTCTCCTCCATGATCTGATCGTAAGAACTTTATTTTCCTGTCATGTTGATTCTCTACCCCGCTCTGAAATTCCTTGAACTTTTCAAAGGTCTCGGACTTGTGTTTCATTAAGTAGACATACCCATATCTACTTAAGTCATCGGTGAGGGTGAGAACATAATGATAGCCACCGCGAGCCTCAACACTCATTTGACCGCATATCAATATGTATTCTTTCCAACAAGTTGGTTGCTCACTCCATTGTTTTGGAGAATGGAGTCTTGGTCATGTTGCCCATGAGGCATGGTTCGCACATGTCAAATGATTCATAATCCAGAGACTCCAAAAGTCCATCTGCATGGAGTTTCTTCATGCGTTTGACACCAATGTGACCAAGGCAGCAGTGCCACAGGTATGTGGGACTATCATTATCAGCCTTACATCTTTTCGCATTCACACTATGAATATGTGTAACATCACGTTCGAGATTCAATAAAAATAAACCATTGACCAGCGGGGCATGACCATAAAGCATATCTCTCATATAAATAGAACAACCATTATTCTCAGATTTAAATGAGTAGCCATCTCATATTAAACGAGATCCAGATACAATGTTCATGCTCAAAGCTGGCACTAAATAACAATTATTGAGGTTTAAAACTAATCCCGAAGGTAGATGTAGAGGTAGCGTGTGAAAGTGCTAGTGATGACTAGAGGGGGGTGAATAGGCGATTTTTATGAAAGTCTTCAAAACATGGAGGTTTCGAAGACAAACGATAGAAATAAACCTATTACCATACAGCGGAAGGTAGAATACACTAGGCAAACCATAGTCAAGTATTCAATGAAGTGAAAGCATAATGACTAATAGCAGCTAGGCAGTAAAGATCAGGTAGGAAGATATTGTGAAGCCAATCAGAACAAGTAGTCACTCAGTGAAGACAAAAGATAATGCAATCATACAATGACTTCACAAGGACCAACAGTAAGCAAAGGGAAGGGAAGGATGAAACCAGTGACTCATTGAAGACAATGATTTTTTGGACCAGTTCCAGTTGCTGTGACAACTGTACGTCTGGTTAGGGAGGCTGAGATTCAACTCAGAAGACCTCGTCTTCACCTTATTCCCCTTGAGCTAAGGACACCCAGTCCTCGCCCAATCACTCTGGTAAGTCTTCAAGGTAGACTTCCAAACCTTCACAGACTTCGTTCACCGGCGATCCACAATGACTCTTGGATGCTCAAAACGCGACGCCTAACCGGCTGGAGGATTCACAGTCCTCAAGTGTAATAAGTCTTCAGATCACACAGACAGGAAGACTTAAGTGATGCCTAACACTCTTTGGCTCTGGGTATTTAGGGCTTTATCCTCGCAAGGAATTCTCTCTCAAAGGCTTCGAGGTGGGTTGCTCTCAAACGACAAAAGCCGTACTCTAACTCTGAGCAGCCAACCATTTATGATTGTAGGGGTGGGTTATTTATAGCCACTAGGCAACCCGACCTGATTTGTCCGAAATGACCCTGGATCACTAAGGAACTGACACGTGTTCCAACGGTCAGATTTTAAACACACACGGCAACTTTACTTGGGCTACAAGCAAAGCTGACTTATCCAACTCTGGACAAGATTTGCTCTCATAGTCTTCACTCGAAGACATAGGATTTTGGTTAAGCATCACTTCAGTCATTCTGACTGGTTCTCTTGGACCCCACTTAACAGTATGGTGGTTCCTATGACTCAACAAAGAAGAAAAAGAACGATGAAAGAACTAAGTCTTCGTGCTCCATAGTCTTCATGCGATGTCTTCTCTTGTCATAGTCTTCAATGTGAATGTCTTCACATACCACCTTTGTCTTCAATGTCTTCTTACATTTTTAGGGGTCATCTCTGGTAGGAAAACCGAATCAATGAGGGACTTCTACCTGTGTTATCCTGCAATTCTCACAAACACATTAGTCCCTCAACTAGGTTTGTCGTCAATACTCCAAAACCAACTAGGGGTGGCACTAGATGCACTTACAGTGTGCCGACGGCGATCACATCTACCTTGGAACCATTCTCGACGCGCATCATCACCTCGTCCTTCGCCAGTCTCCGCTTATTCGGCAGCTCTTGTTTTGAGTTACAAATATGAGCAACCGCACCGGTATCAAATACCCAGGAGCTACTATGAGCGCTGGTAAGGTACACATCAATAACATGTATATCATATATACCTTTGGCGTTGCCGGCCTTCTTATCCGCTAAGTACTTGAGGCAGTTCCGCTTCCAGTGACCATTTCCCTTGCAATAAAAGCACTCAGTCTCAGGCTTGGGTCCATTCTTTGGCTTCTTCCCAGCAACTGACTTACCGGGTGTGGCAACTCCCTTGCCGTCCTTCTTGAAGTTCTTCTTACCCTTGCCTTTCTTGAAACTAGTGGTATTATTCACCATCAACAATTGATGTTCCTTTTTGATCTCCACCTCCGCTGATTTCAACATCAAATATAACTCAGGAATGGACTTCTCCATCCCTTGCATATTGTAGTTCATCACAAAGCTCTTGTAGCTAGGTAGAAACGATTGGAGGATTATATCAATGACTGAGTCATCTGGAAGATTAACTCCCAACTGAGACAAGTGGTTGTGCAACCCAGACATTTTGAGTATATGCTCGGTGACAGAACTTTTTTCCTCCATCTTACAACTGTAGAACCTGTCGGAGACTTCATATCTCTCGACCCGGGCATGAGCTTGGAAAACCATTTTCAGCTCTTGGAACATCTCATATGCTCCATGCTGCTCAAAACGCTTTTGGAGCCCCGATTCTAAGTTGTAAAGCATGTCGCACTGAGCCAGGGAGTAATCATCACTACGCGACTGTCAGGCGTTCATAACGTCTTGAGTTGCTGGGAAAATGGGTGCGTCACATAGAGGTGCTTCAAGGACATATGCTTTCTTGGCAGCTATGAGGATGATCCTCAAGTTACATACCCATTTCGTCTTTCATCTTGGTTTTCTCTAGGAACGCGTTGAAGTTGAGGGAAACATTAGCGTGGGCCATTGGATCTACAAGATAGATTGTAAAGACAATTTTAGACTAAGTTCATGATAATTAAGTAAATCTAATCAAATTATTTAATGAACTCCCACTCATATAGACATCCCTCTAGTCATCTAAGTGATACATGATCCAAATCGACTAGGCCGTGTCCAATCATCACGTGAGACGGACTAGTCATCAACGGTGAACATCTACATGTTGATCGCATCTACTATACGACTCATGTTTGAACTTTCGGTCTGTACATGCTAGGCTCGTCAAGTCAACCTAAGTGTTTCGCATGTGTAAATCTGGCTTACACCCGTTGTATGCGAACGTTAGAATCTATCACACCTGATCATCATGCCGTGCTTCGAAACAACGAACCTTTGCAACGGTGCACAGTTAGGGGGAACACATTTATTGAAATTTTAGTGAGGGATCATCTTATTTATGTTACCATCATTCTAAGAAAATAAGATGTAAACATGACAAACATCACATGCAAATCATAAAGTGACATGATATGGCCAATATCATCTTGCACTTTTGATCTCCATCTTCGAGGCGCGACATGATCACCATCGTCACCGGCATGACACCATGATCTCCATCACCGTGTCTTCATGAAGTTGTCTCGCCAATTATTACTTCTACTACTGTGGCTAACGTTTAGCAATAAAGAAAAGTAATTACATGGCGTTTTCGTTGACATGCAGGTCATACAATAAATTAAGACAACTCCTGTGGCTCCTACCGGTTGTCATACTCATCAACATGCAAGTCGTGATTCCTACTACAAGAACATGATCAATCTCATACATCACATATATAATTTATCACATCCTTTGAGCCATATCACATCACATAGCATACCGTGCAAAAACAAGTTAGACGTCCTCTAATTATTGTTACATGTCTTACGTGGCTGCTATGGGTTTCTAGCAAGAACGTTTCTTACCTACACAAAAGGCACGACGGTGATATGCCAATTGCTATTTACCCTTCATAAGGACCCTCTTCATCGAATCCGATCCGACTATAGTGGGAGAGACAGACGCCCGCTAGCCACCTTATGCAACAAGTGCATGTCAATCGGTGGAACCTGTCTCACGTAAGCATACGTCTAAGGTCGGTCCAGGCCGCTTCATCCCACAATGCCGCCGAATCAAGATAAGAGTAGTAACGGTAAGCAAATTGAACAAATCATCACCCACAACTACTTGTGTTCTACTCGTGCATAGAATCTACGCATAGACCTAACTCATGATGCCACTGTTGGGGAACGTAGTAATAATTCAAAATTTTCCTACATTTCACCAAGATCAATCTAGGAGATGCTAGCAATGAGAGATAGGGAGTGCATCTTCATACCCTTGAAGATTGCTAAGCGGAAGCAATACAAGAGCGCGGTTGATGGAGTCGTACTCATGGCGATTCAAATCACGAAAGATCCGATCCAAGCGCCGAACGGACGGCGCCTCCGCGTTCAACACACGTACAGCCCGGGGACGTCTCCTCCTTCTTGATCCAGCAAGGGGTAAGGAGAAGTTGAGGGAGAGCTCTGGTAGCACAATGGCGTGGTGGTGGAGCTTGCGGTTCTCCGACAGGGCTTCGCCAAGCACTACGGAGGAGGAGGAGGTGTTGGAGGGTAGAGGGCTGCGCAAGGGGGAGGATGCGGCTACCCTCCCACCCCCTCACTATTTATAGGGGAAGGGAAGAGGGGGCCGGCCCCCCTAGATGCATCTAGAGGGGGCGGCGGCCAAGGGGGGACTTGCCCCCCAAGTTGGTGGGGGGCCGCCCCCACCCCCTAGGGTTCCCAACCCTAGGCACCTTGGGCCCATGCGGGGCGCACCATCCCACTAGGGGGCTGGTTCCCACCATATTCAGCCCACTAAGTCCTTCGGGGCGGGTGGCCCCACCCGGTGGACCCCTGGACACCTTTCGGTGGTCCGGGTACAATACCGATAACCTCCGGAACCATTCCGGCGACTGAAACTGGACTTCCCAAATATAAATCTTCATCATCGGACCATTCTGGAACTCCTTGTGACGTCTTGGATCTCATCCGGGACTCCGAACAATCTTCGGTAACCACATACAATTTCCCATAACAACTCTAGCGTCACCGAACCTTAAGTGTGTAGACCCTACGGTTTCGGGACCCATGCAGACATGACCAAGAAATCTCTCCGGCCAATAACCAACAGCGGGATCTGGATACCCATGTTGGCTCCCACGTGTTCCATGATGATCTCATCAGATGAACCACAGTGTCGGGGATTCAATCAATCTTGTATACAATTCCCTTTGTCCATCGGTATGTTACTCGCCCGAGATTCGATCCTCGGTATCCCCATACATCGTTCAATCTTGTTACCGGCAAGTCTCTTTACTCGTTTCATAACGCATGCTCCCGTGGCTAACTCCTTAGTCACATTGAGCTCATTTTGACGATGCATTACCGAGTGGGCCCAGAGATACCTCTCCGTCATACGGAGTGACAAATCCCAGTCTCGATTCGTGCCAACCCAACAGACACTTTCGGAGATACCTGTAGTGCACCTTTATAGACACCCAGTTACGCTATGATGTTTGATACACCCAAAGCATTTCTATGGTATCCGGGAGTTGCACAATCTCATGGTCTAAGGAAATGATACTTGACATTAGAAAAGCTCTAGCAAACGAACTACACGATCTTGTGCTATGCTTAGGATTGGGTCTTGTCCATCACATCATTTTTCTAATGATGTGATCCCGTTATCAACGACATCCAATATCCATGATCAGGAAACCACAACCATCTATTGATCAACGAGCTAGTCAACTAGAGCCTTACTAGGGACATATTGTGGTCTATGTATTCACACATGTATTACAGTTTCCGGTTAATACAATTATAGCATGAACAATAGACAATTATCATGAACAAGGAAATATAATAATAACTATTTTGTTATTGCCTCTAGGCATATTTCCAACACCCAATGCTATGATCTTTGACCATGGAGTTTAGTGAGCCGGTGGGTCCGCATGACAAACCCTAAAAGATGCATATGCGGCTGATCTGGTGCATGTGTATGTCTTCAATCATCTTGCTGTTCTTACAAATGTAGGAGAGCTTCAACGGATTGCAATCCTCAAGAGCTTCCGGAAAGTTGTCGTTCGTTAGAGAATCTTCAACACTAACTGATGCAAAATACCACCTATTGTTGTTTTACGCATGCCTTGAGAAAAACTACTTGATATTCCGTAGATGTGTATGTCAAGAAGAAATTATAGTCATACTACTACGGTTGGTCCACTTAAATATTTGAAATGGGTTTATTTATAATATTCTTCTACGTACCATTCTTTCTGCAAAGTTTTCTATATACCGGCCATGTTTCGGTCTTCTTGGTAGTTTTCACATGTATGTAGGCAGTTCAGTTGTACTCTGTTTTATTATTATAAAAGCATGTCCAATGCAGACGCTAAGGACAGGTGCCGAGACTGATTTACTGGCCGTCGTGTCCAGTTCCCGTTCAATCCTAGGATTTAATCTTGTGTCGATGCACACGAAGTCGTTCGACGCTACACTCAAACTTTTTGGTGCGACCATCATGGACAACCCCTTTTTTCGTCGTTGTGTTGGAGAGAACCAGGCACTATCTCATTGTTTCAATCAGGTAAGTGCATGCATAACATATAATTAGCATTGTAGTTATAGACTCCGAACAATCTTCGGTAACCATATACAATTTTCCATAACAACTCTAGCATCATCGAACCTTAAGTGTGTAGACCCTACGGGTTCTGGAACCATGCAGACATGATCAAGAAATCTCTCTGGCCAATAACCAACAGCGGGATCTGGATACCCATGTTGGCTCCCACATGTTCCACGATGATCTCATCAGATGAACCATATTGTCGGGGATTCAATCAATCATGTATGCAATTCCCTTTGTCCATAGGTATGTTACTTGCCCGAGATTCGATCGTCGGTATCTCCATACATCGTTCAATCTTGTTACCGGCTAGTCTCTTTACTCGTTCTGTAACGCATGATCCCGTGGCTAACTCCTTAGTCACATTGCGCTCATTTTGATGATGCATTACCGAGTGGGCCCAGAGATACCTCTCTGTCATACGGAGTGACAAATCCCAGTCTCGATTCGTGCCAACCCAACAAACACTTTCGGAGATACCTGTAGTGCACCTTTATAGCCACCCAGTTACGTTGTGATGTTTGATACACCCAAAGCATTCCTACGGTATCCGGGAGTTGCACAATCTCATGGTCTAAGGAAATGATACTTGACATTAGAAAAGCTTTAGCAAACGAACTACACGATCTTGTGCCATGCTTAGGATTGGGTCTTGTTCATCACATCATTTTACTAATGATGTGATCCCGTTATCAACGACATCGAATGTCCATGGTCAGGAAATCACAACCATCTATTGATCAACGAGCTAGTCAATTAGAGACTTACTAGAGACATATTGTGGTCTATGTATTCACACATGTATTACGGTTTCCGGTTAATACAATTATAGCATGAACAATAGACAATTATCATGAACAAGAAAATATAATAATAACTATTTTGTTATTGCCTCTAGAGCATATTTCCAACACCCAATGCTATGATCTTTGACCATGGAGTTTAGTGAGCCGGTGGGTCCGCATGACAAACCCGAAAAGATGCATATGCAGCTGATCTGGTGCATGTGTATGTCTTCAATCATCTTGCTGTTCTTACAAATGTAGGAGAGCTTCAACGGATTGCAATCCTCAAGAGCTTCCGGAAAGTCGTCGTTCGTTAGAGAATCTTCAACACTAACTAATGCAAAATACCACCTATTGTTGACTTGTTGTTTTACGCATGCCTTAAGAAAAACTACTTGATATTCCATAGATGTGTATGTCAAGAAGAAATTATAAAGTCATACTACTACGGTTGGTACACTTAAAGATTTGAAATGGATTTATTTGTAATATTCTTGTATGTACCATTCTTTCTGCAAAGTTTTCTATATACCGGTCATGTTTCGGTCTTCTTGGTAATTTTCACATGTATGTAGGCAGTTCAGTTGTACTCTATTTTATTATTTATAAAAGCATGTCCAATGCAGACGCTAAGGACAGGTGCTGAGACGGATTTACTGGCCGTCATGTCCAGTTCCCGTTCAATCCTAGGATTTAATCTTGTGTCGACGCACACGAAGTTGTTCGACGCTACACTCAAACTTTTTGGTGCGACCATCATGGACAACCCCTTTTTTTCGTCGCTGCGTATTTTCAATATTCAACACAGCCTTCGCATTCTAGTTATGACTTGTAAGAGTGCATAGTGTGTGCGTATATATACGCGCTGTGTGCGTATATATACGCGCGCACACACACACACGGTCCATACTCCATAGAATATCCAATGCCTTCCCCGTGTGTTAAGCTACAGACATGTGCCTAGCTAGCAAGGTTTCCAACAGTCACTGGCTAGGCAGACATTTACAGTACATTGGGCATGAGAGGCATTAGGAAGCCAACTTTCCCATGCTACAAAGGAAGTCCCACTGCATATCAGCTACCAGCTTAGTCAGGTTTAATTTGTTCTGTGGCAATTTTCACTAATGGGGACTGTAGAAGATACGCAACAGAAAGACGACATTAGTCCAGCTGCATGTTGGGTTCGATGAGTACTAGTTCTCCTCTAGGTGGTTGGGATAGCACGGAGATCTAGGTAGCAATTTTGGAAAAGATAACTCTAAATTGTGCATTCCTGTTGTCTTCATAGGTTGACCAACAACCACTAGAGTTAGATGGAACTCATTTACAGAGTTTGTGACATGACCTACAACAGACTTGAGAAGTCAACATCATGTTCCAGCTAAATTAATAGAAATAAGCACGCTAACAACATTTACGATGTAAAAAATTTACATGGAAAAATAGGTGTTTATGGTCCATGAATGTTTTTTTCTTACGAGAGTGGTTCTTCTACACCCACTCTCGGTGCACCCATGGTGCACCCACGCAAGAAAACATATCAAAATATTTCAAAAAAATCTGAAACTTTGTGGAAATGATCATCAACAAATATTAGAGAGGCTTGCAAAATTTGATGGTCAAATAACATTCGAGAAACTCTCTACAAAAAAGACAAAATTACAAAATCTGCTCAAACAGTGTACTTACATTTTGACTAATTTTCAGTGAATTTGTCTTTTTTGTACAGACCTCCTCGAATGTTATTTGACCACCAAATTTTGCAAGTCTCTCTAACATTTGTTGATGATCATTTCCACAAAGTTTCAAATTTTTTTTGAAATGTTTTGCTATGTTTTCTTGCGTGGGTGTGGGTGTAGCCACTACTTTCCCTTTTCTTATAAGCTTGTATTACAATGTTTGGCGGCGAAACGAAGGCACGCGGCCAGAGAGCTTCACAGATGGACCGCCAAGAGAACTGAATTGCATTAAAGAGCAAACCCAATTAGGAAAGTGTTCCTTTTCTTATAAAGGGTATTAAAAAGAAATATTTATGAAGTTCACCTGATCTTCAACCATGCTGGAAAAAACATTTCAGTATTTCTCTATGTACCCAACCATGGAAAGACAAAGTTTGAGGCTCTTGTGTCTCATGTCACCAACTTTGTCAACCTAATTGCTTATTGGCACACCGATGGAGGGATAATATACTCTTGATCTTGCTGCACTTGGAGTTTGTAGTCATGACTCATGAGTATCCGTCCCTTAGCCAAAAAGCCCCCTAGAACTGATGACTTGCTCGCCATGTGTCTACCAATGTATTACTCCCTCTCGTCCTTTTTACTCTGCACATTGCCGAAAGTCAAACTTTGCTAAGTTTGACCAAATTTATATTAAAATTATTAGCATCCATAATACCTAATAAATATAATATGAAAATATATTCCAAGATGAATCTAATAATATTGGTGTTGTTATGTGAATGTCTATAATTTTTTATATAAACTTGGTCAAAGTTGGATGAGATTGACTTCGGACAAACCTAATATGCAGAGTAAAAAGGACCGGAGGGAGTACGATGGCAAGAGGACGTGATGTTTTATTATAGCAGCTACATACTCCCTTCCTTTTTACATAAAAGATCACTATGGGAACTTAAAATTGCACAAATATAAGGTCGCTCTTCTTGCTAAAGGTAGTTAATGTGTTTTTTTCCATTGTCGCCTCGTAGATTAACTAGGATAGACATTCTTACTGCAGTTCGAAAACCAATACCAAGCTTCAAATACTCCCTGACTTCACATTGGGCCACATTGCTTAGGCAAATTCATGTGTTGGTTGAGCTTCGTGCACGAGGTAACAGTTTTGGATAATTAATCCTTACTTTCTCACGTGGTTGCACCTGCATTAATCAATTCCTCTACTCTACCCTGGTATCTAAGAACACACTAGAACTGCTTCTGCTGCCTTGGTATTACCCTCAAGTTGCTAATACAAGCCATGTTAGGAACTAGTTTAGATTGATTGGGACTCCTAGATCTACAAGATTGATGATCTATATCAACTTATCAATGCCATTACATTGAAATGGCAGTATCATAAGAGATCTATAAATTGCTTGCCCTTGTGGGTTATTGATCAAAGAACTCGTATGAGTATACGTACGAGGCTCATTGAATCAACGATATCACAAAAAGTACCCGTATAAGGTTATATTGATCTATGTCTAAGCCGTTTAAATGTAACACTCAAAATGTCTAATGACCTACGCGCCTTATCCAAAACCTCTAGATCAAATAACGATATGACCATCCATGATATGCAGTTAAAGAAACAATCGAAGGCACAATGTCAACAGAGCTTATGACCCACCTAACGTGTAGCAGGTGGAACGCAAACCTAACTAAAAATGTTTAGATGAATGACCGGGGTATCCCATATCCCGTACTCCCTGACATGGAGCACTCAAAATACTACCATATATTTTGGTCCATTAAAAAGTTGCTAAAAATCTGAAGGAAGAAAACAACACAATACTACAATAGATTTCAAGTTCAGGCTCCATAATTGTTCGAGAAAGAAAAAGAAAATTCCAAGATTAATACTACTTTCCATGCTCCAAATTTATGGACCAAATTGGAATAGGTACTATTCCAAAAGAGATTTCTCTTCTTTTTTTTTGTTTCTAGTTATGTGTTACAAATCTGGATTGATCTTTGTGACATGACTAGTATGTGTTATATGTCGATTTCGCCAAACTTTTTTTTACGTGAAATTTGGATTGAGGTTTTTATACTAGAGTACTCCATGTCTCAAAGTACACGATACATTCTCAATGTCGTGGCTAGCCAATTTTAAAGTAGGAGAGGTAGGTGACAAGAAGACATGGGATGATTAATTGTGACGTTTGGGGTTGGTGCACAAGACGAGAAACTCGTCTCCAACAAGCCCGTGAAGGGTAATATATATGCCAGTCATATCTCAAGATAAGCAAGCATACAAGAAGGGATGTACCTGAACATCAGAGTACTTGAGCACCTATATTTTTTCCTTTTGCTTCAAGCAAGCTAGCAACAGATACGGGCATGGGTGGCATAGGAACATCACCCCACAGCTATGATCTTCGACCATGGAGTTTAGCAAGCCAGCGAGTTCGCATGACCAACTTTGCAAGATGCATATCACCCATATGTTGCTGATCACGAAGATGAGCTGGCTGTGGTCACAGCCGTCGGAGAGCTTAAAAATACTTACATTCTTAAGAGCTTGTGTCAAATCGTCCTTAGCTCAAGTTGTTCTAGATGTGCTCTGGGAAAAGTGTATGGCATTCCATACATGAGTTTGGTAAGAAAGGCGTCGGCGGAAGGCCCTGGCGTTATCGTAGTGCGATATCGTTGAAGCAGGTGGGCAGTCGATCTTTACGGATAATGATCCTTATTGGGAGGATATGTGGCTCGATACCTTAGACCAGACGAGCGAGGATGATGATGATGATGATGAGGAGGAGGAGGAGGAGGAGGAGGACGAGGACGACTGAAAGTAGGTTGTAGTTGCACTATCTAGTCGTTTTTTATTTATGTCGTTGCACCGTAGTTTTATCTATCTATGCTATGGAACTATGTAAAATATCTATGTATCGTTTTTATCTATGAATTATGTATCGTTTTTATTTTTAAAAAATATGTACGCAATGTTTGTGCGATAGCGCGCGCCGCATTTTAGCGCGGCTGCTGGAGCCAGCGCTGCCCGCCGCGTTTTTTCAGGCGATGGGCGCGCTGCAAAGCACTTTTTAGCGCGCCGCGCGTTGGGCGGCTGTTGAAGATACTTTTATGGTCAGTACCCGAAATAAACAATTCCTAGACTTCTGGGTGATGAGATGGCTATGGGTTTCTACGGTGGTGAAACTTTTGTATAGTAAATTTGCCTTAGCAACAAACATAATCGTCCAACAGGAACTGAGAAAATTTATTAGAATCCCACGGCTCCATAAGTAGACTCTGTATTGATTGTATCGATCGTATTTCAGGCACAATTCATGCTACCGATTTAATTTATGCACACGGTGGCGCCTCATCATACCTTTTATCTTTGAGCAATAAAGAATCAAGGCATATTTTCAGTCTTTAATACAGACTTTGCATTCTAGTTATGACTTGTAAGAGTGTATAGTGTGTGTGTGTGTGTGTGTGTGTGTGTGTGTGTGTGTGTGTGTGTGTGTGTGTGTGTGTGTGTACGCACGCACACATTCCATAGAATATTCAATGCCTTGCCCGTGTTAAGCTACATACATGTGCCTAGCTAGCAATGTTTCCAACAGTCACTGGTTAGGAAGACATTTACAGTACATTGGGCATGAGAGGCATTAGGAAGCCAACTTTCCCATGCTACAAAGGAAGTCCCCCTGCATATTAGATCCAAACTTAGTCGGGTTTAATTTGTTCTGTGGCAATGTTCAGTAATTGGGACTATAGAAGATATGCAACAGAAAGTTGACATTAGTCCAGCTGCATGTTGTGTTTTGCAAGTACTAGCTTTTGTCTAGGAGGTTGAGATAGGATGGAGATATTAACAAGAGAAAATTGCCTCTATACCATCGACAATCTCAGCAATGGCTCATTTGCCATCCAACAAAGCTCCAATGCTTATATACCAAACATAAACAGATTCTATTGCTTATATACCACTAGCAGTTAGTCTACCGTTATCTTAGTCCGGCAAGTGACCAAAATGACTGTCCTGCCCTCAATGGCAAATAAGCACAAGTGTAAAACATGTCTAGAAAAAAATTTGACAACATTCCCCTGTATTTTCAACATTCCAGCACAAATATAATGACTATCTAACAATTCCAGCATATAAATAGTTCCAGCAATAGACCAATACTCAAGAAAATCCACATCATTTAGAAGAGATTCAGCAAACACCATATTAAATCTTAGACGACCAGTACCAAGTTCACATCATCCAGAACCAAAATACTACAACCAAAATATGTTGTTCACACAAGCAAGTCTCTGAATAAAATAGCATAACCATGAAGAGGTGCGATACATAAATAATACGCGAGATTTTAGAAAATTTCATAGTTTCAACTTTTTTTTTGCTTCGACCGGCCATTGCTTGGCTGTTAGGCGCAGCTCTCTTCTTGCTTTGAGTGCCCATTGCAGGGCTGTCAGGCGCAGCAGATATGACCTTTGATCTACATCAAATTTTTTGATTACATACTATGGAACACTCACAGAATATAAGTAAATTTGGTGCAGTTTTCATACCTTCTAGATTTAGAGCTAGTCTTCAGTGATGTCGACTTGGCAACATCGTCTTCAATTGCATCACCTGGACATGAAAGTAGAGCTAGTGCAGTTCCATTTTCACTTGGACACGGAAGCAGAGGTAGTGTACCATCAGTTGCTTGATCTGATGTTGTACAAATACCTTTTGTAATGGGTTTTTTCTTTCTTTTGTCCCTGCATGAGTTTCATATATTAGCTTAAGTAAGACAAGAGTAAGGTGGAACAGAAATCTCGTATTGAAATAGCAAGTACCTTTTTTGCTTTGCTACTTCTGCATACTCTTCTAGTGCTTCAGGAGCAGCATCTTTGCAGCTTTGCCATCTATGCCCATAAGATTTGCAAATTGGACACTGGTGCTGGCCTGTCTTTCCCTTCCCCTTGCTATTCTCAGCACCACTTTTGTGCCTTTGTACCTTTGGCCTCCCAGGGGCCCTCCTAAGGATTGGGGGATTCAGGAAGAATTCTTTGTTCACTCTAGGCCATTGAGACATGTCGGTTAGGCCAAGAAGAATTCTTTGTCATAAGCAATTTCTGGAATAGCGTCCGGTCTAGCATCTTCCGCAACCCATTCCTCATCATCACTGCTATCCTCAACATAATCATTATTTGGTATATCTTTTTCTCTGACCTCATCATCACTATCGGAACGAACACTGCAAATTGAGTATTGGTCCTCCTCATCTACACCAACATGTTCATATTCTTCATGCAGATTGTCAAGATATGTATCTATTAGGCATACACTAGCTTCATCAATGACATTACTTGATTGACTAGGCAGTGCTATAGATGGTGTTTGGTTCGAAGGAGTAAATGGAACATTGACATTATCACTTCTCTCTGAATATTTGATGATCAAATGGCCACTTCTATTCTGATCAAAACAGTCAAACATGGAAGAGAGGGCTGCCTCACTCCCCACCTCGCCGGAATCCCCGATGCTAGGGTTCTGGTCGACATGGCTGCTGGGAGAGGTTGGCGCTGCTAGCCCCCGTGTGTTGGTCGTCGAAGAGGCAATGGAAGAGAGGGCTAGAGGCGCGGCGGCGATGGTGGCGTGCGACAGGGGCTGGGGAAGCGCTGCCGGCGGTTCCGCCATGAACCGGCGCCTGGATAACGTCGGAGATGTATGGACGAGAAGCATGGGGAAGCGCCGGCGAGAGTTTCTCCATGATTCGGCACCGACGGGGTATGGGGGAGCGGCGGTTGGGGCTTTGGTGGCGCCGGTGGGGGTTCGGCCATTGCGGCTCGCTGGAGGCCGGCGCGTGTGCGTGGATTGGGGATGATGGGGCGCGTGCATTGAGTCGTGGAGATGGGAAGGGTCCGGTGCGTGCATGAGTTTTTTTTCTAAACCAAGGGTAAAATTGGAATTTGTGAGAAATCTGACAGGAAAACGGAGACTATCTAATGGCAGACTAACGACAATGGCAAATAAGCAATAGAATTTGTTTGTTTCTGGTATATAAGCACTGGAGCTTTGTTGGATGGCAAATGAGCCATTGCTGAGGTTGTCGATGGTATAGAAGCAATTTTCTCTATTAACAACGGTGTATACAACAACCAGTGCTCCTCCTTCTCCAAGAAATAAAGCTAGGGTTTCTGCCTCTCGCCGGCGCCGCCGCAGGTCCGCCTCGTCTTTGGTGGCCCTAGGACCATGGGGGCACGGTGGATCCTGCCAAGGGCCGGCGAGAGGGCTCTGTTTTCAGTCGTTTTTCCTGTCTTGTTAGGGTTTGTGTCCTGCTCAGGAAGGTGAGACGGCGGCGGCTCCCTAAAGATGGAATAAAGGTCTCCCCGCCAAGCCCCCATTCCGGCGGTGTATCTAACATCGTTGGTGGGCGTGTGGTGGTGTGTCTCTGGCGGATCTATCTTTGGTGGATTTTCTCGGATCTCGTCGTTGTTCGTCTACGTTCGTGTGTCTTCGGGTTGAACCCTTCCAACCTACGTCATTCTTCATCGGCGGCGGTTGCTATTCTGGTGCGCTGGTCCTATGGGGCCTTAGCACGACGACTTCCCGACTGTCTACTACAACAAATTGTGCCTGACTCTGACGATGGAGGGGTGATGACGGCGGCGCGCCTTCGGCTCGCTTCAGTGCTTCTAGTCGTTGCTAGGTGTTCTACGGATCTGGATGTAATTTTTATTTCTAGTGTTCGTTGTACTGTCATGATTGAAGATGAATAGATTAGAAGTTTTTTCGCAAAAATAGAGATAGGATGGAGATCTGGGTAGCAATTTTGGTAAAGATAACTTTGAATATATTCATTTATGTTGTTTTCATAGGTTGACCAACAACCACTAGAATTATAAGGAACTCTTTCATAGAGTTGGTGACATGATCTACCACGGACTCGAGAAGTAAACATCATGTTCCAACTAAATTAATAGGAATAAGCACCCTAACGATATTTATGATGTGCAAGGAAAATTTACAGGGAAAAATAGGTGTTTATGGTCCATGAATGTTTTTTTCTTATAAACTTGTATCACAATGTTTTGGTGGTGAGTCGAAAGCACACGGCCAAGACCTTCACAGACAACTGCTAAGAGAACTGAATTGCATTAAAGAGCATATCCAGTAGGGCAAGTGTTTTTTTTATAAAGAGTCTTTAAAAAAAAAGAAATCTTCATGAGGTTCATCCTGATCTTCAACCATGCTGGAAAAAACATTTCAGTATTTCTCTATGTAGCAAACCATGGAAAGATGGAGTTTGAGGCTCTCGTGTCTCATCTTAACCAACTTCGTCAACCTAATTGCTAATTGGCATCGATGGAGTGAGAATATACTCGATCTTGTTGCACTTGGGGTTTGTAGTCACGAGTTGTCCGTCATTTAGCCAATAAGCCCCCCTAGAATTGACGACTTGGTCGCCATGCTCTACCAATGTATTACGATGGCAAGAGGACGTGATGTTTTTTATAGGAGCTACATAACCCCTTTCTTTTTATATAGAATATCACTATGGGAACTTGACAATTGCACAAATATAAGGCCACTCCTTTTGCTCAAGGTAATTAATGTGTTTTTTCCATTGTCACCTAGTAAATTAACCAGGATATCCATTTTTACCGCAGTTGGAAAAACAATCCCAAGCATCAAATATTCCTTCTCTTCACATTGGGCCGCATTGCATAGGCAAATTCATGTGTTGGCTGAGCTTCGTACACGAGGCAGCAGTTTCGAATCAATGATATCACAAAAAGTACTTATATAAGGTTATATTGACGTATTTCAAAGTCGTTTAAATGTAACACTCAAAATGTCTAATGACCTACGCGCCTTATCCAAGACCTCTAGATCAGAAAACGATATGCTTCTTTCGTATCTGTACTACCATCCATGATATGCAGTTAAAGAAACAGTAGAAGGCATAATTTCAGCAGATCTTATGGCCCACCTAATCTATAGCAGGTGGAACAAAAACCTAACTACTCACTCCGTCACATAATATAAGAGTGTCGTATCCCGTTCTCACTGATATGGAGTACTCCAAATACTCCCATACATTTTGGTCCATTAAAAAGTTGCTAAAAATTCCGAAGGAAGAAAACAACAAAATACTACAACAGATTGCAAGTCCAAGCTCTATTAATTGTTTGAGAAACAAAAAGGAAAATCCAAGATTAATACTCCCTCCGTTTTTAATTACTCTGCATATTAGATTTTACTGAAGTCAAACTTCATAAAGTTTGACCAAGTTTATAGAAAATATATGAACATTTACAATAACAAATCTATATGATGTGAAAGTATATTCAATAATGAATCTAACGGTACTGATTTGTTATTGTATCCCCCCCCCATCCTTTTTAGTCCGCGTATTACATTTGTGTCAAGTCAAACTTTGCAAAGTTTGACCAAATTTATATTAAAAAAATATCAACATCTACAATACCAAATATATATACTATGAAACTACAGTTCACAATGAATCTAAAAATATTTATTTGGCATTGTGAAGGTCGATACCTTTTACTATAAACTTGGTCAAAGTAGAGATACTTTGACTTCGGACAAAACTTATATGCAGACTAAAAAGGACCAGAGGGAGTATGTTAATACTTTTGTTTATAAACTTTGTCAAAGTTAACAAAGTTTGACTTTGACCAAAGCTAATATATGGAGTAAATAAAAACAGAGGGCTAATTCCCATGCTCCAAATTTATGGACCAAATTGGAACAACTAATATTCCAAATTAGATTTGTCTTCCTTCTTTTGTTTCTAGTTATGTGTTACAAATCTGGACTTGATCTTTGTGACATGACTAGTATGAGTTATATGTCGATTTCCCAACTAATTTTTTTCATAAATTTTGGATTGAGGTTTTTATACTAGGAGTACTCCATGTCTCAGAGTACACGGTGCATTTTCAATGTCGTGGCAAGCCAATTTTAAGGTAGGAGAGGTAGGTGACAAGCAGACATGGAACCATTAATTGTGGTGTTTGGAGTCGATGCACAAGAAGAGAAACTCATGTCCCAACAAGCCCATAAGGCCTTGTTTGGTGGAGGAGGTTTGGGGAGGTTTGGAGGGGAATATCCCTGCAAAGCCCAAAATCCCCAGAAATCCTTATCAGCCCATTTGACACACGGGGATTGATCAGGCCAACCTCCTTTGATCCCCACGAATCCCTCCCAATCCACGTGGTACAGAAAACTCCCGGAGCCACCCGTGGAACATAGGAGAGTTGGACGCTTGCTGTGTTGCTGTTGTTGTAGGAGGTTTAACCAAATAGAGGGATTTATGAGGAGGGATTAGTGGAAAATTGAGGGGATTGGGTGGAGGAGAGGGATTAACCAAATCCTCTCAAATCCCCATCCACTTTGGGCTGCAAAATCTCTCTTGTCAAACGAGGCCTAAAGGGTAATATATATATATATATATATATATATATATATATATATATATATATATATATATATATATATATATATATATATATATATGCCAGTCATATATCAAGATAAGCAAGCGTGCAAGAAGGGATGGACTTAGGGGCGCTTGAGCATCTACATTTTCCCCCTTTGCTTCAAGCAAGCTAGCAACCAGATATGGGCATGGGTGGCTGATACGTCTCCAACGTATCTATAATTTTTGATTATTTCATGCTATTATATTGTCTGTTTTGGATGTTTAATGGGCTTTAGCTTACCTTTTTATATTATTTTTGGACTAACCTACTAACCAAAGGCCCAATGCAAATTGCTGTTTTTGCCTATTTCAGTGTTTCGCAGAAAAGAAATATCAAACAGAATGAAACCTTCGGGAGAGTTATTTTTTGAACAAACATGATCCAGGAGACTTGGAGTGGACGTCAAGAAAGAAGCAAGGAGGCCACGAGGCAAGGAGGCGTGCCCCCACCCTCGTGGGCCCCTCGCGGCTCCACCAACGTACTTCTTCCTCCTATATATACCCATATACCCCGAAAACATCCAGGAGCACCACGAAACCCTATTTCCACCGTCGCAACCTTCTGTACCCGTGAGATCCCATCTTGGGGCCTTTTTCGGCGCTCTGCCGGAGGGGGAATTGATTATGGAGGGCTTCTACATCAACATCATAGCCTCTTTGATGATGTGTGAGTAGTTTACCACATACCTTTGGGTCCATAGTTATTAGCTAGATGGCTTCTTCTCTATCTTTGGATCACAATACAAAGTTCTCCTTGATTCTCTTAGAGATCTATTCGATGTAATTCTTTTTGCAGTGTGTTTGTCGAGATCCGATGAATTGTGGGTTTATGATCCAGATTATCTACGAACAATATTTGATTCTTCTTTGAAATCTTTTATGCATGATTTAAATATCTTTGCAAGTCTCTTTGAATTATCAGTTTGGTTTGGCCTACTAGATTGATCGTTCTTGCAATGGGAGAGTGCTTAGCTTTGGGTTCAATCTTGTGGTGTCATTTCCCAGTGACAGCAGGGGCAGCAAGGCACGTATTGTATTTTTGCCATCGAGGATAAAAAGATGGGGTTTATATCATATTGCTTGAGTTTATCCCTCTACATAATGTCATCTTGCCTAATGTGTTACTCTATTCTTATGAACTTAATACTCTATATGTATACTGGATAGCGGTCGATGCGTGGAGTAATAGTAGTAGATGCAGAATCGTTTCGGTCTATTTGTCGCGGACGTGATGCCTATATACATGATCATGCCTAGATATTCTCATAAGTATTCGCTTTTCTATCAATTGCTCGACAGTAATTTGTTCACCCACTGTAGAATTTGCTCTCTTGAGAGAAGCCACTAGTGAAACCTATGGCCCCCGGGTCTATCTTCCATCATATTATTTCCATATCAATTTGCTATTTCTATTACCGTTTATTTTGCAATCTTTATTTCCAATCTATATCATAAAAATACCAAAAATATTTATCTTATTATCTCTATCAGATCTCAATTTCGTAAATGACCGTGAAGGGATTGACAACCCCTTTATCGCGTTGGTTGCGAGGTTCTTGTTTGTTTGTGCAAGTACTAGGTGACTTGTGTGTTACCTCCTACTGGTTGATACCTTGGTTCTCAAAAACTTAGGAAAATACTTACGCTACTGTGCTGGATCACCCTTTCCTCTTCAAGGGAAAACCAATGCATGCTCAAGAGGTAGCAAGAAGGGTTTCTGGCGCCGTTGCCGCGGAGGTTGCACCAAGTCAAGTCAAGATTTGATCTCCCGTCAATGAGCCATTTCTGGCGGCGTTGCCGGGGAGGTTGCATCAAGTCAAGACATACCAAGTACCCATCACAAACTCTTATTCCTCGCATTACATTATTTGCCATTTGCCTCTCGTTTTCCTCTTCCCCACTTCACCCTTGCCGTTTTATTCACCCTCTTTTCCGCTCGCCTCTTTTCCGTTGTATCTTTTCGCTTGCTTCTTGTGTATTCGTGTGTTAGATCGTTGGTTTTTCTATTATGGCTAGACCTTCTATCATCGTTAGTACTCCCGATCATGAAGTTCTTAATTTTAAACAAAGGGAGGGAGAAAATTTAAAGATGCTTGGTACAGAATTTGCAATGCTCAGAATAGATCCACTAGGAAGCAATCCACTTCCGTTCTTCTTCGCAATTTTTGTGTAGGCATCACCCCTTGGAATAGATATATTCTTGATACCATTACCGAAGGGAATTTCTTGGGTAGCCATACTTTTGATTCTTATAATTCTATGATAGATTTGTTTGGCTCACCACCTCTCTTGGTTAATGGAACTATTTTAACTTTGGAACATGTGATGCAAAGGCTTGAAATTACTGAAAATAAAGTTGCCACAGTAGGGTTGATTGAGAATTTGGATAAAAAGATCCACAACCAGATTACCCAATATGGATCTAAGGTAGGAGTTACTCTGAAATTTTTTAAAGAAAAAAACCCATAGTCAACGAAAAAATATATCAAGATTCCACAAGAATTGATAAACTTGAGGATATTATTACCAACTTAGGGTCTGTCTTCTATTCTGTGAAAAATACTCCAAATCCTCCTACTACCAGAGTTGCCAAGTTTATGTATGTGCCTAAAAATAAAAAGGGTGAATCTTCTAGTAAGCAAAATGCGGATCTTAAAGCAATAAGTGTTCACCCCAACTTTTTCACTATCATTAAGGAACCTTTTGCTACAAATGATTTTCTTGATTTCTGGCCTAGGAGTTTGATCATTAATAAAAAAATAAGGAAACTCCTAAGGGTTATAAGTGTTCTATTGAAGAATTTCCTACCAAAGATGGCAATACCTAAATCTATTCTTGTTTTTATGCCTAGCTAGCGGCGTTAAACGATAGCGCTTGTTGGGAGGCAACCCAATTTTATTTTTGTTTCTTGTTTTTCTTCCTGTTTAGTAATAAATAATTCATCTAGCTTATGTTTAGATGTGGTTTTATGCTTTTAATTAGTGTTTGTGCCAAGTAGAACCTTTGGGAAGACTTGGGGGAAGTCTTTGTGATCTTGCTGTAAAAAACAGAAACTTTAGCGCTCATGAGAGTTGTTGCCATTTTTTACTGAAGAGTGCAATTAGGTTGATTATTTTTGCAGATGATTAATAGACAAATTCATCACGTCCACCCATTTATTTCAGAATTTTTGGGGTTACAGAAGTATTCTAAACCTACAGATTACTACAAACTGTTCTGTTTTTGACAGATTCTGTTTTTCTTGTGTTGTTTGCTTATTTTGATGAATCTATGGCTACTATCGGGGGGTATGAACCATAGAGAATTTGGAATATAGTAGGTTTAACACCAATATAAATAAAAATGAGTTCATTATAGTACCTTGAAGTGGTGGTTTATTTTCTTATACTAACGGAGCTCATGAGATTTTCTGTTGAGGTTTTGTGTTGTGAAGTTTTTAAGTTTTGGGTAAAGATTTGATGGATTTTGGAATAAAGAGTGGCAAGAGACTAAGCTTGGGGATGTCCAAGGCACCCAAGGTAAAATTCAATGACAACCAAAATCCTAAGCTTGGGAATGCTCCGGAAGGCATCCCCTCTTTCGTCTTCGTCTATCGATAACTTTACTTGAGGCTATATTTTTATTCACCACATGATATGTGTTTTGCTTGGAGAGTCTTGTACGATTTGAGTATTTTCTTTTTAGTTTACCATAATCATCCTTGTTGTACACACCTTTTGGGAGAGACACACATGAATCGGAATTTATTAGAATACTCTATGTGCTTCACTTATATCTTTTGAGCTAGATAATTTTGCTCTAGTACTTTACTTATATCTTTTTAGAGCATGATGGTTGACGGTGTCCTGAACTAGGGGGTACTCATCACATCGTCTCCCGATCAGTTGGATTGGGCTGAGGACCCCCATGGCCGCATACTCATGGGCCAGTTCGGACAGCTGCCGCATACAAGGAAGATTCTACAAGACTTGGCGATCAAGACAAGGACTCCACCCCACCGGCGTATTCGGCTAGGACTCTTGTTATCCTAGGTCTCTGGTGCATTATATAAACTGAGGCCAGGCTAGTCGATAGAGATATACAACAATCATACCATAGACTAGCTTCTAGGGTTTTAGCCTCTACGATCTCGTGGTAGATCAACTCTTGTAACACGCATATCATCAATATCAATAAAGCAGGACGTAGGGTATTACCTCCATCAAGAGGGCCCGAACCTGGGTAAACATCGTGTCCCCTGCCTCCTGTTACCATCGATCCTAAACGCACAGTTCGGGACCTCCTACCCGAGATCTGCCGGTTTTGATACCGACATTGGTGCTTTCATTGAGAGTTCCGCTATGTGATCGACAAAAGGATCGATGGCTCGTCTGCAGGTCAACTGCGATGCCGGCATCTTCGTCGCCGGCTCGACTGGTCACCTTGGCTCGACCGAGGACCATGCTCCATCTCCGATCGTCATGTTCGGACGAGGGTCTTCATCAACATCAACTCCGATCTCTATCAAGATCATGGAGGAATCATCCATGGAGCTCGGGGGCTCAACGTCAACATTGCCCTCAGGCGACCGTGCTGTTTTTCCGAATAGCAAACTTGTATCCGCTGCCACCTCCTCTTAGAGCATCGCTTTGACGATATCTTTGGTGGAATTGTGCGTAATTGAGTCTACAACAACCGTGGAAAATTTCGTCAAGTTCCGATGGAGGAATCTCCGACAATCTACGTTATATCGGAGCCCTGACAAATCTGGATGGGAATCTGGACGAGTGTAGGGCGTGCTCTCCAGAGCCCAGCTCGGAGGTCCTTTGGAAGATCCAACCGTTCATCTCCTGCGGAAATCCCATATCTACCAGCCCTCCAAATTTCAGCTCGATCCAACGGTTCAAACTCCGGGAAACTTCCGATGAGTGGACCAATTTTTGGATCTGTTTTCTGCGTGAATACGGATCCGACCCGAATTCATGTTTCTTTATGAACATGATATTGGACAACCTTTTTTAAGGAATTTTCTTCTATGGTATTGTGCGTTGTTTTTAAACACGTACCCATAAAATTTTAAGCCTCCTTCGAGGTAATCTTCACCATCACGCTGGTGTCAAACTAGTCCGGCGGTATTGCTCCACGGTTGCCGACCTGCGCTACACAAGTCGCCGCTTTATTGAGCCGAGCTCAATTTCTTCGATCATCATCTCGGCAAGCCGAACAAGAGTTCGGCACCGCGAAGGATAAATCATACCAACATCGCCGCCCCACGGACTACACGGAGCGGGCATACCGGCATCGCCGCACGGTCACTTCATCAAGCCGGCATCGACCACGTCATGACCTGCATCAGCAGGGCCGCACTATTGCTTCTTCAAGCTGGTGTCCATCACGCCGACCTACTTCGACTCATCGGCTGACATCAAGGCTTCGACATCTCGGCTGAACCGGAGCTTCGCCATCTCTTCATCAACCTACTCCGGAGACTTCGGCGTCACTAGCCGACCAGCTCCGTCATGTTAGCTGGACCGAGGGCTTTGCCTCGGCGAGCCAACCTTTGCCAGCATAGCCATACCATCGCTTTATCGCCATTCAGGCAATGGGTGTGCAGATCGAGTCTCAATTTTGGGAATCACCTTTCTTCGGATTGCTACAACAAATAAACCAGGTGATATTAATCCTAGTATTTTTTGCTTGTTTGGGTTTATTTTTCCCAAGGAATTATTACTCTGGTTTGTACATCATCCGTACACAGGTCTATCAAATGATGGCCGCATTAACGACGGTCGCGTGGTGGTTTGGTCAGTTTCCGTACATAGTCCGGCGAACGCCGCATCCGGAACTCGGACCGACCTATGAATTCAGGCTTTGCCACGCCTTTACCACATCATGCCAACGCCCTGCATCGACATTGACTTCGGCGCCAGGCCATATTTCTTTTATTACTCACTTTGCATAAATTATTTATTATGCAACAATTTTTTTTAATTATTATTATTACTATTATCTCCGGTTCGCACTACTTTTTGTGCACAGGAAAATGATCCGGGGACTTCGGCATCACTCTGCCGGTCTGCATTGACTGTGCTATGTCACCACTTCGGCGTGTCGAGCTCTCCGCTCCGCCACCTCGGGACCGACTTGGGGGATAGAACCTTGTCCCGCATCAAGCTCGGACCGCGTCATCAATGCCGAACACATTAACCAGCTAAGTCGCTTTCATGCTCAAAGTTTTAATTTTTAACTTGTGTTCGGTTCGACCAAGCATTATACTTTTTTGGGAAAAAGTTGCTTGTAAAAAATTTCCTTATCCAAACTTTGTTTGTGACCCACATATTCAAATACCCCGTTTATTTGGGGGCTTCCTTTATGAAGCTTTTCCTCTTGCATATGATTATACTTGTACGGCTTCGTTCCTTGTTCGTGTATTACGCCACAATATGCACCATATTGACTTAAGCGATTTGCAAGTTGGGTTGCCTGGCTCCTGTGCTTACCCCTATGTTCCCGATTGTTCGGCTAGGGAGTAAAGGGAGCACCTCTGCGATTGTCACGACCGGGTCCTCCGAGCTTTGACCTCAGACAGGGTGAAGCTAAAAGCTAGCGCTCTTATTGTTTTCAATCATGGTCGGCACACAACGGAACTCATGAGTACAAAAAATCTATTGCACAAGTCTCATAGTAATAATGAGCACCAAAGAAAGGTATCGGTGGGGGTACTATTTTCTTCGAAGATGCTTCTTACACTTCGTCTGTAATATAGCATAAGTTCCCTAAGCGCGCTTTGTCTGTTACAGCCTTATGGCCCGGTTGCCTGGTTATCGGAAGCACTGTCGATATTCTCGACAGGTGGAGTACATAACACTTTTCGGTCCTTGACCGAAGAGGGAGAAGCCGACGGTCGGTTAAGACGCGTTTAAAGTTCGGTTGAACAAAGATATGATATAAGTACTTCGGTACATACAATCATTATACATAAAATCTTTTATCCAAGTCACTTGGGGGCTCTTAAAATTTATATGAGCTATTTTATAGTAAATGTGTTTTCTTCTTGGTCGTTGCAAAGGCTTTTTCTATCACTCCTTTTTCGACGTGAGTGTGTGGTCAATAGCTAGATAACCCATTTTCTCTCTAGTGACCGCTCGAGTTTAGTTCGGTAAACTGGTCTAACGAGAAGCACTCCGCCTTCGGGATAGGAGGCTGCAGCCGTAGGCTGACCCGCTTGAAGTCTTGAGATCGGATGTGTAATATTAATGCACGACAGAAGCACGATTTTTTCCTAATTTTCGGATTGGCACCAAACACTTGATCTTGTTCGGACGTCAAGTTTTTACTGACGTTTTTTTTGATTTTCCAAGCTTATGGCACTTTTAAACTATTTGTGTGTTTTCAGCACAAGTCTCGTAGTGCAATGCCGGACACCTTTATAGATTCGGCAAAAGCATTCTCGGATCTCACTATATATGCATTGGTTTCGAATTGTGTCTTCGGTCAATAGTTGGGTTGCCCGGCTCCTACGCTTGCCTCCTATGTTCCGCTTTGTTTGGCTAGGTGTGCAAAGGGAGAACCACTGCGATTGTGCTTCCAGCTCACATGGTTAAGCACCTCAGTGGAGAAAGTCGAAAACTGACTGTCACAATAAGCGTAAACTGGTCAGCAATCCGATAACAGTGTTAAATGACGGGCCATTCATAACAATGGCCGAAGTGTTTACGGCTTGACCTCGACTGTCGCCGAACACTACCGCGGGCTATTAACTGGCCTCCCAAACTAAATCCTCGATAATATGCTCTTACATTAGAGCTGAGGCTGCATGATCATGCTTAGCATGACAACCCAAAGAAAGGAACCGATAGCGGGACTATTTTCTTTGGAAGACATTTCTTATGTTAAACAGTAATATAACATATCTCTCTGCGTACCCTTGTTCATAAAACTGTATGGCCAGATTGCCTTGTTTGTCGTAAATCTTTGCCCTCATAAAGGCTTTATAAAGTAGGACAAACACTCCCCGGCTACTAGCCGAGGAGGTGGAAGCCGATGGTCGGTCAACAAAGTTTTGTACAATGCGGATCCAAGCATTAATGACGTAAAGTACTTGGATACATAAAGTCATTACACATAATTTGTGATTTTACTATGGATATCGATCCTTAATTCGGCCACCCATGCCCGCATTAAGGCTCGGGGGCTACTGGGCTTCGGCCTTATTATTTACAAATATTAAAGGGGCACATCGATCCCCTGATCTGGTGTTGCCACCCGACTAGTGTCTCGGGGGCTACTGCATTGCCTGTTGAATGCAGAAAATTTTAAGTGCAATACAGTTGCCGAGGAGATTTTGATCCTCAGGTTGGTCGGCCACACCCAACCTGAGTCTCGAGGACTAAGCACGCCGCTTTTTGTGTCCCGAAGTATTCTGCCGAGCTAGGACTTGATCCTCTGGCCGATTTTGCAAATCAACCGGAGTCTCAGCGGCTACTGGGATCAGCGGTCTTACGTCATCCTTCAGCTGCATCTCGGGTTTTAGACCGATACACACCTTGAGGGCTACTGGCCATATATCTCGGCAGAGAATAAATTGCAATAACAAAAAATATTGACAAAAAATCGGCCCACAGTCGGGGTGGTGCACCACCTCGGAAGCAGTCCGGCATAAAGCTCGGGCGCTAGTGGCTGGCTCCATAGAGGGCATTTCCGTCATTCAGCTCGACTAAACTCCTTCAACTTTTTTGAACCAATGTGATATGACACCTCAGATATAGTCCGGCGATTGGAGCTGGGACACTGTCCGGCGTTGGAGCTCGGATATAGTCCAGCGTTGGAGCTCGGATACAGTCCGGCGTTGGAGCTTGGACATAGTCTGGCGTTGGAGCTCGGATACATTCCGGCGTTGGAGCTCGGAAGCGGTCCGGCATTGGTGCTCGGCCGCAAAAGATACCTCGAATGCAGTCCGACGTTAGAGCTCGGATGCAAGAGGACACTGCCTCCTGGGAACAACTTCAAACCCGAGGTGTGGCATAAAAATAACAAGGCATTGATAAAGGCCGGAAACTTAAAGGGGCTCCTCGGATACCCGACGTGTAAACTCGCCGAATGCATTTCGGCGATCCTCAAGATCGAAGATGAGAAGATTTGTTGAACTAGTTTTCAAGATCGTCAGCCGAAGATGAAGAACAGTTCCGAAGAATCGAGGAGCGTCCCTAACTTGAAGACCGGTTCAGGGGGCTACTGACAGTGTCCTGGACTAGGGGGTACTCATCACATCGTCTCCCGATCAGTTGGATTGGGCCGAGGACCCCCATGGCCGCATACTCATGGGCCAGTTCGGACAGCTGCCGCATACAAGGAAGATTCTACAAGACTTGGCGATCAAGACAAGGACTCCACCCCACCGGCGTATTCGGCTAGGACTCTTGTTATCCTAGGTCTCTGGTGCATTATATAAACTGAGGCCAGGCTAGTCGATAGAGATATACAACAATCATACCATAGACTAGCTTCTAGGGTTTTAGCCTCTACGATCTCGTGGTAGATCAACTCTTGTAACACGCATATCATCAATATCAATAAAGCAGGACGTAGGGTATTACCTCCATCAAGAGGGCCCGAACCTGGGTAAACATCGTGTCCCCTGCCTCCTGTTACCATCGATCCTAAACGCACAGTTCGGGACCTCCTACCCGAGATCTGCCGGTTTTGATACCGACATTGGTGCTTTCATTGAGAGTTCCGCTATGTGATCGACAAAAGGATCGATGGCTCGTCTGCAGGTCAACTGCGATGCCGGCATCTTCGTCGCCGGCTCGACTAGTCACCTTGGCTCGACCGAGGACCATGCTCCATCTCCGATCGTCATGTTCGGACGAGGGTCTTCATCAACATCAACTCCGATCTCTATCAAGATCATGGAGGAATCATCCATGGAGCTCGGGGGCTCAACGTCAACATTGCCCTCAGGCGACCGTGCTGTTTTTCCGAATAGCAAACTTGTATCCGCTGCCACCCCCTCTTAGAGCATCGCTTTGACGATATCTTTGGTGGAATTGTGCGTAATTGAGTCTACAACAACCGTGGAAAATTTCGTCAAGTTCCGATGGAGGAATCTCCGACAATCTACGTTATATCGGAGCCCTGACAAATCTGGATGGGAATCTGGACAAGTGTAGGGCGTGCTCTCCAGAGCCCAGCTCGGAGGTCCTTTGGAAGATCCAACCGTTCATCTCCTGCGGAAATCCCATATCTACCACCCCTCCAAATTTCAGCTCGATCCAACGGTTCAAACTCCGGGAAACTTCCGATGAGTGGACCAATTTTTGGATCTGTTTTCTGCGTGAATACGGATCCGACCCGAATTCATGTTTCTTTATGAACATGATATTGGACAACCTTTTTTAAGGAATTTTCTTCTATGGTATTGTGCGTTGTTTTTAAACACGTACCCATAAAATTTTAAGCCTCCTTCGAGGTAATCTTCACCATCACGCTGGTGTCAAACTAGTCCGGCGGTATTGCTCCACGGCTGCCGACCTGCGCTACACAAGTCGCCGCTTTATTGAGCCGAGCTCAATTTCTTCGATCATCATCTCGGCAAGCCGAACAAGAGTTCGGCACCGCGAAGGATAAATCATACCAACATCGCCGCCCCACGGACTACACGGAGCGGGCATACCGGCATCGCCGCACGGTCACTTCATCAAGCCGGCATCGACCACGTCACGACCTGCATTAGCAGGGCCGCACTATTGCTTCTTCAAGCTGGTGTCCGTCACACCGACCTACTTCGACTCATCGGCTGACATCAAGGCTTCGACATCTCGGCTGAACCGGGGCTTCGCCATCTCTTCATCAACCTACTCCGAAGACTTCGGCGTCACTAGCCGACCAGCTCCGTCATGTTAGCTGGACCGAGGGCTTTGCCTCGGCGAGCCAACCTTTGCCAGCATAGCCATACCGTCGCTTTATCGCCATTCAGGCAATGGGTGTGCAGATCGAGTCTCAATTTTGGGAATCACCTTTCTTCGGATTGCTACAACAAATAAACCAGGTGATATTAATCCTAGTATTTTTTGCTTGTTTGGGTTTATTTTTCCCAAGGAATTATTACTCTGGTTTGTACATCATCCGTACACAGGTCTATCAAATGATGGCCGCATTAACGACGGTCGCGTGGTGGTTTGGTCAGTTTCCGTACATAGTCCGGCGAACGCCGCATCCGGAACTCGGACCGACCTATGAATTCAGGCTTTGCCACGCCTTTACCACATCATGCCAACGCCCTGCATCGACATTGACTTCGGCGCCATGCCATATTTCTTTTATTACTCACTTTGCATAAATTATTTATTATGCAACAATTTTTTTAATTATTATTATTACTATTATCTCCGGTTCGCACTACTTTTTGTGCATAGGAAAATGATCCGGGGACTTCGGCATCACTCTGCCGGTCTGCATTGACCGTGCTATGTCACCACTTCGGCGTGTCGAGCTCTCCGCTCCGCCACCTCGGGACCGACTTGGGGGATAGAACCTTGTCCCGCATCAAGCTCGGACCGCGGCATCAATGCCGAACACATTAACCAGCTAAGTCGCTTTCATGCTCAAAGTTTTAATTTTTAACTTGTGTTCGGTTCGACCAAGCATTATACTTTTTTGGATGCACACCCACTTAGTTTCTTTTTGAGCTTTCATACACTTATAGCTCTAGTGCATCCGTTGCATGGCAATCCCTACTCACTCACATTGATATCTATTGATGGGCATCTCCATAGCCCGTTGATACGCCTAGTTGATGTGAGACTATCTTCTCCTTTTGTCTTCTCCACAACCACCATTCTATTCCACCTATAGTGTTATGTCCATGGCTCATGCTCATATATTGCGTGAAGATTGAAAAAGTTTGAGAACATCAAAAGTATGAAACAATTGCTTGGCTTGTCAACGGGGTTGTGCATGATTTAAATACTTTGTGTGGTGAAGATAGAGCATAGCCAGACTATATGATTTTGTAGGGATAACTTTCTTTGGCCATGTTATTTTGAGAAGACATGATTGCTTTGTTAGTATGCTTGAAGTATTATTATTTTTATGTCAATATTAAACTTTTGTCTTGAATCTTTCGAATCTGAACATTCATGCCACAATAAAGAAAATTACATTGAGAATTATGCCAGGTAGCATTTCACATCATAAATTCTGTTTTTATCATTTACCTACTCGAGGACGAGCAGGAATTAAGCTTCGGGATGCTTGATACGTCTCCAACGTATCGATAATTTTTTATTGTTCCATGCTATTATATTATCTATTTTGGATGTTTAATGGACTTTAATTTAC
The DNA here is from genome assembly GCF_002162155.2 of Triticum dicoccoides. Lineage (NCBI taxonomy): Eukaryota > Viridiplantae > Streptophyta > Magnoliopsida > Poales > Poaceae > Triticum > Triticum dicoccoides. Next base: position 577,237,171 of record NC_041386.1, on the reverse strand, counting down.
CTTTTTATATTATTTTTGGACTAACCTACTGCTACCTCTTGAGCAGTGCGTTGGTTTTCCCTTGAAGAGGAAAGGGTGATGCAACAAAGTAGCATAAGTATTTCCCTCAGTTTTTGAGAACCAAGGTATCAATCCAGTAGGAGGCCACACGCAAGTCCTTCGTACCTACACAAACAAATAAGAACCTCACAACCAACGCGATAAAGGGGTTGTCAATCCCTTCACGGTCACTTACGAGAGTGAGATCTGATGGAGATATAAATAATAAGATAAATAATTTTGGTATTTTTATGATATAGAATGAAAGTAAAGATTGCAAAGTAAATAGATTGGAAACTTATATGATAAAAGATAGACCCGAGGGCCATAGGTTTCACTAGTGGCTTCTCTCAAGATAGCATAAGTGTTACGGTGGGTGAACAAATTATTGTCGAGCAATTGATAGAAAAGTGAATAATTATGAGAATATCTAGGCATGATCATGTATATAGGCATCACGTTCATGACAAGTAGACCGACTCCTGCCTGCATCTACTACTATTACTCCACACATCGACCGCTATCCAGCATGCATCTAGAGTATTAAGTTCATAAGAACAGAGTAACGCATTAGGTAACATGACATGATAAACTCAAGCAATATGATATAAACCCCATCTTTTTATCCTCGATGGCAACAATACAATACGTGTTGTTTCCCTTTCTGTCACTGGGATCGAGCACCGCATGATTGAACCCAAAGCTAAGCACTTCTCCCATTGCAAGAAAGATCAATCTAGTAGGCCAAACCAAACTGATAATTCGAAGAGATTTGCAAACATAAACCAATCATACATAAAAGATTTCAGAGAAGAATCAAATATTGTTCATAGATAGACTTGATCATAAACCCACAATTCATCGGATCCCGACAAACACACCGCAAAAAGAGTTACATTGAATAGATCTCCAAGAAGATCGAGGAGAACTTTGTATTGAGATTCAAAGAGAGAGAAGAAGCCATCTAGCTAATAACTATGGACCCGAAGGTCTGAGGTAAACTACTCACACATCATCGGAGGGGCCATGGAGTTGATGTAGAGGCCCTCCGTGATCGATGCTCCCTCTGGCGGAGCTCCGAAAAAGGACCCAAGATGGGATCTCTTGGGTACAGAAGGTTGCGGCGGTGTAAATAGGGTTTCGTGGTGTTCCTGGATGTTTTCAGGGTATATGAGTATATATAGGAGGAAGAAGTAGGTCGGTTGAGCCACGAGGGGGGAGGGCGCGCCCCCCTTGCCTCATGGACTCCTCGTTTGTTTCTTGACATCCACTCCAAGTCTTCTGGATCACGTTTGTTCCAAAAATCACGTTCCCGAAGGTTTCATTCCGTTTGGATTCCGTTTGATATTCCTTTTCTACGAAACACTAAAATAGGCAAAGAAAAATAGCAATTTGCATTGGGCCTTGGGTTAATAGGTTAGTCCAAAAAATAATATAGAAGTGTAAAATAAAGCCCATTAACATCCAAACAGATAATATAACAGCATGGAACAATCAAAAATTATAGATACGTTAGAGACGTATCAAGCATCCCCAAGCTTAATTCCTGCTCGTCCTCGAGTATGTAAATGATATAAACTGAATTTTTGATGTGGAATGCTACCTAGCATAATTCTCAATGTAATTCTATTTATTGTGGCATGAATATTCAGATCTGAAAGATTCAAGACAAAAGTCTAATATTGACATAAAAATAATAATACTTCAAGCATACTAACTAAGCAATTATGTCTTCTCAAAATAATATGTCAAAAGAAAGTTCATCCCTACAAAATCATATAGTTCGGTCATGCTCCATTTTTGTCACACAAGAATGCTCTCATCATGCACAACCCCGATGACAAGCCAAGCAATTGTTTCATACTTTAGTAATCTCAAACTTTTTTCAACTTTCACGCAATACATGAGCGCGAGCCATGGATATAGCACTATGGGTGGAATAGAATATGATGATGGGGGTTATGTGGAGAAGACAAAAAAAGAGAAAGTCTCACATCGACGCGGCTAATCAATGGGCTAGGGAGATGCCCATCAATTGATGTCAATGCAAGAAGTAGGGATTGCCATGCAACGGATGCACTAGAGCTATAAATGTATGAAAGCTTGATATGTCCATTTTGCATCATGCTTTTATATCGATATTTATTGCATTATGGGATGTTATTACTGTCGGTGATGAACGACACCTATGGGATCACAAGAATCCCTACTACGGTTGCGGGGCGCGGGGTCGTGAGAAGAGCGGATCAAACAGATAGCACACGGTTCGTTTATCCAGGTTCGGGCCGCGGGGATGCGTAAAACCCTACTCCTGCTTTGGTAGATTGTATATCTGTGTTCTTGAGCTAGCTATGGGGCGTGAGGAGCTCCAAAAAGCCGAATCCTCCTCTTGGTTGCCTCGGGCCTCCTTTTATAGGAAAAGGGGTTGCCACAGTAGCACCAGGAGGTGGAAAGGGAGCAGTGATGCATGGTTATCCCTTGCATTACATGACAAGGCGCATTTAATGCATCTTGCCCAGGTGTCCTTGCTTTATCGGGGACGGGGGAGAGCCCTGTCTCGTCCGTCGCCGCTCCCTCTCGCGTCAACACGCGCCCTGGCCAGCGGCGCCCAAGGTGCCATGTAGGCAGGCAGGCAGCTGAGGTGGCGTAGTGGTGGGTCTCCATGAAGATCTGCATGCCGCCACACAGGTGCCTGCCCAGCTGGTTGGGTCGGCAGCTGCATGCGAACGGCGGTGGAGGTTTGACTGGTGTGGGCCTGATGGTGGTCCAACGGGTGTCCTTGGCAAGGGCCTTGCCGGGGCCCCGGCAAGGATCTTGCCGTGGCGCCTGCTGTCATCCCCGGCTAGGCTCTTGCCGGGGGCCTTGTGGTCCTCCTTGGCTGGGATCCCATCAAGGATCATCATCTTCTGAGGGGTGTATCTGATCTCGAATGTCTTCACAAAGATCTGCATGCCACCACAGGGATGTCTCCCGAATCCTTGCCCCATGGGGGCAGTGGACGGTGACTCACTCCGTAGGTGTGGGGCGAGCTGCCACGGCAAGGGTCTTGCCGGGTTTGCTAAAACCGCCTCCCGGCAAGGATCTTGCCGGGGGGTCCGCTTCGTCCTCTTTGCTCTTTATGGTCTTGGTCTTGGCGTCGTTCTGCTTCTCCTGAGCTTCGGCCTTACCTTGGCTCACCTCCCTTGCCTTGCTCAGTGTGGTGGTGCCCGTGGCTCAGACTGCCCGTGCACAGTTATAGGGGTACAAAAAGTGTACCCCTCTTTTTGTACACCGACAGGAGCCCCCGGGCCTGGGCCACACGTAAGCGCAATCGCGTCGTTGGGCTAGGCCCAAAAACAGTGCACGGGCAGGCAGGGCGGTTTTTACCGCGGTAAGTCTCTTCGCGCGCTGCGCTTCCCATGCCTCCCGCGCATGGCGCGGCGTGGGGAGGCATGTGTGACGTGGGCAGCATGCGTGGGGCTGAGCTCTGCATGCATGCGTCACGTCATAGTAAAGGGGGCGGTTTGCGCCTTCCCCATAAACGGAGGGAGGCGTGGAGGCGCGGCCCATTTACTGAACGGGGCCGAGGCGTGGTCTTCAAGGCGTCCACTCCCCACGATCATGGGGTGGGGAGTGGTCGCCTCACCCATCGCCTCGGTCCTGCACGCCTGCCACGTGGCTCTCATGCGCTTGGGTGGTGAACGATGGAGGCGGGAAACCGGGCCGCCGCGGGCTGGGGCGGCGGATCGGTCCCAGTTCCCTGCACCTTCCGCGTCTTGATTGGCTGAGCGGGGCGGCCGAGCCCCCACCCCGTTCCTTTATAAAGAGCGGGAGGGGGGGATGGCGTCTCGTATTCCTTCATCTCCTCCTTCCTTCGGCTTCTACTCCCCCCTTCCATCCGTCATGGAGAGAGGGAATCCTGGTCCTTCCACGGTGGCGGCGAGGGTCGCCGCTCGACAACGCATCCCTCCTTCTCCTGCACCCGTGTTGGCAGAGCCAGCCGCGAGGGGAAGGGGGAGGGGGCGAGGCCGTGGGCGAGGCCGAGGCGCTCGGGGAAGAGGAGGACGGGGCGGCACGCCGGCCTCGCCTCCGCCAGCAGTTCCTCCTCCCGTGGAGGGCCACGTTGGGGATGACCCTTGCGAGTTTCTTGTTAGGTTACGCCGGCCACCTCACCGTCGCCTTCGTCTTCCGACTCCATTCGCGCGGGATATGGAGCTGGACCCGCCGGAGTCGTTGTGGCCGCACATGAGGGGCTGCGCGATCAGCGGCTCGCGGGTCCGCATCGACTTCCCCGCCCCTCATGTGATGTATCTTTGTCGGGGATGGAAGACGTTCGCTCATATCCACCGCTTGACGGGGGGGCTCACTCTCCATTTTAAGCTGATGGAGGGTGGCCTTCTCTCTGTCAAGGTCTTCGGGTGTTTTGGGACCCGTGCAAGGTGCTGCATGAAGAGCTCTTCTAATAGTGAAGACTCCTCCTCGGGCGGGAGTGACGAGGAGGACAGCGGCAGCGACGACGAGGGTAGTAGGAGACGGGTCCGATTAGGTGTCGGGTGCCGCTCCGTGCGGCACAGGCGACCCCATCATCCGCGTCGCCGGCTCCCTGAACTTCCCGGGGTCGTCTCCTTGGGCGGCTGGCGTTGGGAGGCTGCGGAAGAGGAAGAGGGCAGGCGGCAAGGCCGTCAAGTCAGAGTACGCTGGCACCGATGCCTTCGACGCGTGCTGACATCCTGCCGCCTCGTCTTCGAGCTCTGCTTCCGGCACCGCCATCACCATCCAGCCTTCGGACGGCCACCGAGATGTTCTCTTGGTGCCTTCTGCCACCCGTAGCTCGCCTAGGCACCCCTTTTGCCCTTTTCGCCTCTTTGACCTGCCTCCTGAGGAGAGGGACAAGAAAGGGATTACGGGCACCTTATCTCTTTTTAGTTTGTAAGCCTTCGGGCCTTAGCTGAATTTAAAACGTGTAATCCCATCATTCATGTTTTTCATTCCCTATGGACTGTACCTGAGTGGAATGTTTTTAATGAAAAAGGGATGCTTGCCGGGTCATTTGTTTGTGGGTAGAACCCACAACAAGGAGTAAATCCTTGATATCCTTAAGATAAACATTTCCTTGCCCGGCAACAGGCCTTGCCGTCTCCCCACTTCGCTCGACCTTTCTCACACCTTTGGCGGAGGCAGGGATGAGGTGGGTTCAGGCTCCTTGTTTCATCCTCTTGCTACCGCGACTACTACCAAACCTGGCCCCAGGAACGAGCCCTAGGGCCTAGAGTTAGGGGAGCACGGTAGTTTTAGGAAAAAACGAGGTTTCACATACCTCAGTCCATAAGGGAATGCATGACAAGGGATGAAGAACTTATCTGAAGCTGTAGCCCCCGGCAACTCTGGTTTGCCGTGGGTGAATCTTTGCTCTTGCAGCCCCCGACAATACTGGCTTGCCGGGGTCTAGACGCTAGTCTGTCCCTCTTCTCTTTTTCATCCTCAAGTGATCCGGCAAGGATACCTGTGAGTCCTGCGAACCAAAGAAGACAAAAGAACGGCAAAGAGACGCACACTCGACCTCTAAGATAGGGGTTAGTCACCGCTAAGCACTATCAACCCTAACCAAGGACGAGACTCGACCTAGCATGCATGCTATAACTTAGGGCGCCAGCGCTTCATTTACTTGTGCTCAGGGTCTGCGCCTGGCTTTGTACAAAGGGTTACATGCATCATCGGCAATGCTTGTACAAAAGGTGGCTTGCCGGGGGGCCCGGCGCCTTACGGGTAAAACTTGCGAAGATGCTCAATGTTCCAGGAGTTAATCACTGGAACGGCATCTTCGATCTCCAGGCGGACTGCGCCGGGCCTGGTGACTCGTATTACCCAATAAGGGCCTTCCCACTTCGGAGTCAACTTGTTAGAATTCTTGGCCGATTGAACGCGCCGAAGGACAAGGTCGCCTTCCTCAAGGCTTCGGGCATGAACCTTGCGGCTATGGTAGTGGCGCAAGGCTTGCTGGTAGCGTGCTGCCCTCATAGCCGCCCGAAGATGATCTTCCTCAAGGAGCATTGCGTCATATTGCCGCAATTTCTCTTGCTCAAGCTCATCATAAGCGAGCAGTCGAGGTGACCCGTATATGAGTTCAGTGGGGAGAACTGCTTCTGCCCCGTATACTAGGGAAAAGGGTGTGGCCGGTGGCTCGATTTGGTGTCGTCCTGATCGACCAAAGAACCGTCGGCAACTCATCAATCCAGCGCCTTCCACTCTTGTGCAGCCTGTCAAAGGTCTTGGTCCGTAAGCCTCGCAGTACTTCAGCGTTTGCCCTCTCAGCTTGACCATTGCTTCATGGGTGAGCAACAAAAGCGAAACAGACTTTGCTGCCGAGGTCTTGGATATATTGCATGAAGGTGCGGCTTGTGAACTGTGTGCCGTTGTCGGTGATGACCCTGTTGGGTACACCAAAACAGCACACTAGCCCCTTGAAGAACTTGACGGCTGACTGAGCTATGACCTTCCTCACTGCCTCCACCTCCGGCCACTTTGTGAACTTGTCGATTGCAACGTACAAGTACTCAAAGCCCCCGACAGCGCGGGGGAAAGGGCCTAGTATGTCGAGCCCCTAGACTGAGAAGGGCCAGGAGAGAGGAATGGTTTGAAGGGCTTGAGCTGGTTGATGAAGCTTCTTTGAATGGAACTGACACGCTTCACACCTGGTGACTAGTGTCGTCGCATCCTGGAGGGCGGTGGGCCAGAAGAAACCTTGCCGAAATGCCTTGCCGGCAAGGGCCCTTGACCCGATGTGGGATCCACATATGCCTCTGTGTATCTCCGCCAACAGCTCCAGTCCTTCCTCCCGAGGGATACACTTCAATTTCACACCGTTCGTCCTCTTTCTGTACAGGACGTCATCGACGAACTGGTACATGGTAGAGCGACGGGCTACTTTTTCCGCTTCTCCCTGCTCTTCAGGAAGTTCCCCTGTCTGGAGGAATCAGACGGTATGCTGTGCCCATGCTGGAGCCTGGGGCTCGACGGCGAGGACTAAAGGCATTTCCTCCGCTATAGGAGTGGCTGTCTCGACGGCAAGAGCTTGACGCTCCGCCAGAGCTTGCCGTCCCGTGGTGGGCTCAGTGTCCCTGGAAACATCCTTGCCGGCGGCTCCGGGGAGCTCGACGGGAAAGTACTTGCCGGGTCCTAATTTCCTCCTCTTGTTCTGCTCTGTTGATGGATCAACGGATGGCTGAGTTAGCTGGAGCACAAAGGTACCTGGATCCACAGGTAGCTTGAGGGCAGCGCGTTTTGACAGGTAATCGGCGATATCATTCTCCGCTTGGGGAACGTGTTCAACCTGTATACCGTCGAAATGCTCTTCCATCTTTCTCACTTCATCGACGTAGGCCTTCATCAACGGGCTCTGGTAGTCCTTGTTGACTTGTTTGACGATGAGCTGCGAGTCGCCCCTGACGATGAGCTTCTTGATTCCGAGGTCTGCCGCGATCCTAAGACCGGCAAGCAGCCCTTCGTACTCTGCCGTATTGTTTGTTGACACCTCCCTGGGGAAGTGCATCTGGATCACGTACTTGAGGTGCTCTCCGGTGGGCGCGACAAGCAGTACGCCAGCCCCGGCGCCGTGTAAGGAGAAAGCTCCATCAAAGTACATGATCCAACTACAACTTGCCTCCTTGCCGGGGAAAGCAGTCTCTTGGGCTTCTTCATCAGGCGTTGTGGTCCATTATGCAATGAACTCCGCCAGGACTCGGCTCTGAATCGTCGAAGTACTTTCAAACTTGAGGCCAAAGCTGGACAGCTCCAGTGCCCATTCCACAATTCTTCCCGTTGCATCTGGATTGTGCAATATCCGTTGCAGAGGGAGGCGAGTGACGACAGTGATCTCGTCTGCCTGGAAGTAGTGACGCAGCTTCCTCGAGGCCATAAGAAGGCCGAAGAGCAGTTTCTGCACGCCGGAGTACCTTGATCTAGCTCCCTGCAGGAGGGAACTAACAAAGTAGACCGGGTGCTGCATCATTTTCTTCTTCGGCGGCACTTCGACTGGCTGTGTCGTCTCTGCATTGGTGGTGTCGGGCTCTGTCACTACCATTACCTCATCGTCAACCTCTCTCTGCGCCACTAGTGTGGCGCTGACTACCTGGTTCGTTGCCTCCAGGTATAGCAGCAACGGCTCCTGTGGCCTAGGCGCAACTAGTATTGGCGCGAAGGAGAGGTACTTCTTAAAATCTTGCAATGCTGCTTCGGCCTCTGGCGTCCACTCCATTAGGCCCGCCTTTTTCAAGATCTTGAAAAAGGGAAGGGCACGCTCGGCAGACTTGGAAATGAATCTGCCCATGGCGGCGACACAACCAGCAAGCCGACGCACATCCTTGATTTGCTTGGGTGCTTCAATTTGCTCTATAGCTTTGATCTTGTCCGGATTGGCCTCTATCCCACGCTGTGACACAAAGAACCCGAGAAGCTTGCTAGACGGGACGCCAAAGACGCACTTCTCAGGGTTCAGCTTGAGATTGATCTTGCGCAGGTTTGCAAATGTTTCTTGCAAATCTGGTATGAGGGTTGCCCTGTCCTTTGTTTTGACCACTATGTCATCCATATAGGCTTCCATATTTCTATGGAGCTGGGGTTCAAAACAAATCTGGACCACCCTTGCAAATGTCGAACCAGCACTCTTCAGCCCGAAAGTCATCCGTATGAAACAATACGTACCACATGGGGTGATGAATGCTGTTTTCTCTTCGTCTTCTCTTGTCATGAAGATCTGGTGGTAGCCGGAGTAGGCATCGAGGAATGACAACAAATCACACCCAGCTGTGGAGTCAACAATCTGGTCGATGCGCGGCAACGGGAAGGGGTCCTTAGGACAAGCCTTATTGATATCTGTGTAATCAATACACAGCCTCCACTTCCCATTAGCCTTGCGCACTACGACCGGATTGGCCAACCATGTTGGATGGAGCACTCCTCTTACCAAACCCGCTGCTTCTAGTTTCCGGATCTCCTCTATGATGAACTCTTGTCGTTCCAAAGCTTGCTTTCTGACCTTCTGCTTGACGGGCCGCGCATGAGGACAGACAGCAAGGTGGTGCTCAATCACCTCCCTGGGAATGCCAGGGATGTCGGAAGCTTGCCATGCAAACACATCGACATTCGCCTGCAGGAAGGTGACAAGCGCGTCTTCATATTTGTCGTCAAGGGTGGAGCTTATGGTGAAAGCTCCTCCCGTGCCATCCTCATTGACAGAAACCTTCTTGGTTCCCGGCGGTATGGCCCTGGGCTTCTTGTTTCCGCCGGTGGAGCTCTCTGGAACATCCTCGACGGGAGCGCTACACTCCGAAGAGGTGCGCTTGCCGGAGTGGGTGTCCGAGGTCTCACCGGTCTTCTTGTTCTTCTTCCCTCCCGGGGTCCCAGCGGCAGGAGCAAGTGCTCTAGTGGCGGCAGCTGCTGCAACTGCTTGCTGGTATAGTTGGTCAGCGCAAATCAGCACATCTTTCTTATCGGAGGGGATGGTGATGATCGTCACAGGTCCTGGCATCTTCAGGGTGTTGTAGGCGTAGTGTGACGCCGCCATGGACTTGGCCAGCACTGGGCGGCCAAGGATCCCGTTGTAGGGCAAGGGGATCTTGGCAACATCAAACACGATCCTCTCTGTCCTGTAGTTCAGATCGCTTCCAAAAGTCACGGGTAGTGTGACCTTTCCCTTAGGTTGGATTCTTCCCGGGATGACCCCCTGAAACGTGCCCGTCTCCTCAAGGTCTCCATCAGGAATCTACAGCTTCTCGATCACGGCAGGCGAGATCAAGTTCATACCGGCCCCGCCATCGACTAGCGTCTTTGTCACCTTGAGGTTGCATATTGTTGGTGAAACCAACAATGGCAAGCACCCAACCGCAGTAGTGCGATTAGGGTGATCCTCAGTGTCAAAAATGATAGGTGTGCTGGACCACTTCAGCGGCCTCTGGGTATCAAACGACGGCTCTGCCGCTGTAATCTCTCGCGCCCACTGTTTAAGCTGGCGGTGAGAAGTATGCAGCGAGGCACCGCCGTCGATGCACATGGCCTCTGTAGCTTTCTGAAACTCTTGGTCACCGGATTCGTCGTCCTCTTCATGATCGTCATCTTCTGGCTTTTTGTCACGGCCCCGGGCGGGCCTCTCCTGTTGTTTATCTTTGCCGCGACGGCCCGCCTGGCCGTCATGCTTCTTGTCGGACCCCTCAGCACCGTCTTGGCCCTTCTCCTTGTCCCGCCTCTCATATTCAGCCCTCTGCTTCTCAGCGAGGAGCTCAACCTGTCGGCAGTCTTGGAGAGCATGGCCCTTGGTGCGATGGATCTTACAGTATCGCTTGTCGGAGTTTCCTGGCTTCTCGGCAACCGCCAAGGCCCGGCAGGCGACACATCCGGCAATTTCCTTGCCGGGGTCATCTGCCTTGGTTTTCTTGGTGGAGCCGGAGTCACCAGATCCCTCGATGGCAAGCACGGTTTTACCTTTGTGCTTCCTGTTGCGGCGCCGGCCCTTCTTCGCCGGGGCGGCAGTATCTTCATCTGAGGAGTCGGTTTCCACACCGGCGTCTTCGCTGGGGTACTTCCTTCCCTCTTCAGCCCGGGCACATCTGTCAGCAAGAACATATAGTTCTGCTACATCTTTCACCTTGTTCATTGCCAGCTCTTCGCGCATCTTGCGGTTACGCACGTTCTGATGGAACGCGCTGATGATAGCGGCAGGGTGAACATCAGGGATATTGTACTGTATCCGGCTGAACCTCTGTATATACTTACGGAGACTCTCGCCTCCCTTCTGGGGAATGACGTGCAGGTCGCTCACTTGGCCATGGGCTTGGTGGCCTCCAGTAAAGGCGCCCACAAACTCATGGCACAAATCCGACCAGGAGGAAATAGAGTCTACCAGCAAGTGCATCAACCATGACATGGCGTTGGGTTTAAGAGCCAACGGAAAGTAATTCGCAAGCACCTTATTGTCGCGGGCTCCGGCAGCTTGCATCGCAATGGTGTAGATGCTGAGGAACTCGGACGGGTGGGTCTTGCCGCTGTACTTTTCGCCCATGTCAGGTTTGAAGGTGCGGTGAGTGGGCCACTGGAACTGCCGCAGCTCACGGGTAAAAGCCGGACAGCCTACCTCGTAAGGTAGGCCTCCAGGGCTCTTCGGTGCCGGGTGGTTCACAGCAGGCCCTGCTTGCCTGTCTGACTGGTGGCGCGCTCCGCGCCGGCGCTCGATAGTGGTTCGAGCGTCTTCATGTTCTCGTTCCCGAAGGACTTGGCGCTGGTCACAGTGGGTCCGTGGGTCGGACGACGCTATGGAGATTTCGTCGCCCGCAACGTCGCGACGGGCTGGCGTCCACGGTACCGGGCGAGGAGGAGGCGAGTGCACCGTGGTCGCGGCGCCGCCGGCTTTCCTGCCACTGGTGCGTGGGACTCCGTCGGAGCATCGACCCGGGGGCTCCACCGGACTCGGTTCGTCTTTATTGGCCACCGCAACAAGGCTTCGGATAGTGGCTCTCCATTTGTCGAGTTTCCCTGTAGTGGGAGGAAAATCGAGGAGCAATTGCGCGCGCCAGGGCTTCTGCTGGCGTTGGTGGCAGCGAAACCTGCACGGATCGCGACGCACTTCGACTTCTGAACATGTCAGAAGGAGCTCTATCACGACCCCGCGGTCGCATGCCATCTTCACCAGCGCCTCGGCGAGCGGGCAGGTCTTCTACCTCCCGGGAGTGGCGCTCGGGGCTCTTCCCGTGGTGACGCCCGGGGTCTTCGGCGTGGTTGCGCCGTTCGTCGCGCGCCGCTTGAGAGGAGCGCGCCGTCGGCGCCGGCGTGGGAGTCTTGGAGGCCCTCGCATCGCCTTCGGGCGGGGCGGTAGCGATCTTGGAAGGCCCCGCGCCACCCGCGGAGGGCTTGGCTCCGTCTTTGGATTTGGCAGCATGCGGCCCACTGCCAGGCGCACGAACATCGCCGCCTCCCAAACTCCGGTTGCTGGGACGGTGTTTGTGTTCGCGAACGGCGCCCCGGGTCCTTTCTGCGACCGGTCTGCTACTCGCCCGCGTCGGGACAGGATGTTCGGCTTCCGATGGGCCAACCGCCACCGTCGTCTTCTTCTTGGGTGCCATGACGATGAAGAAGCATCGAACTAACTGCTAAAGTCGATTCTCACAACTGCGTCCCCTACCTAGCGCGCCAAAGATGTCGGTGATGAACGACACCTATGGGATCACAAGAATCCCTACTACGGTTGCATGGTGTGGGGTCGTGAGAAGAGCGGATCAAACAGATAGCACACGATTCGTTTATCCAGGTTCGGGCCGCGGGGATGCGTAAAACCCTACTCCTGCTTTGGTGGATTGTATATCTGTGTTCTTGAGCTAGCTATGGGGTGTGAGGAGCTCCAAAAAGCGGAATCCTCCTCTTGGTTGCCTCGGGCCTCCTTTTATAGGAAAAGGGGTTGCCACAGTAGCACTAGGAGGTGGAAAGGAAGCAGTGATGCGTGGTTATCCCTCGCATTACATGACAAGGAGCATTTAATGCGTCTTGCCCAGGTGTCCTTGCTTTATCGGGGATGGGGGAGAGCCCTGTCTCGTCCGTCGCCGCTCCCTCTCGCGTCGACACGCGCCTTGGCCAGCGGCGCCCGCGGTGCCATGTAGGCAGGCAGGCAGCTGAGGTGGCACAGTGGTGGGTCTCCATGAAGATTTGCATGCCGCCACGCAGGTGCCTGCCCAGCTAGTTGGGTCGGCAGCTGCATGCGAACGGCGGTGGAGGTTTGACTGGTGCGGGCCTGATGGTGGCCCAACGGGTGTCCTTGGCAAGGGCCTTGCCGGGGCCCTGGCAAGGATCTTGCCGTGGCGCCTGCTGTCATCCCCGGCTAGGCTCTTGCCGGGGGCCTTGTGGTCCTCCTTGGCTGGGATCCTGTCAAGGATCATCATCTTCTGAGGGGTGTATCTGATCTCGAATGTCTTCACAAAGATTTGCATGCCACCACGGGGATGTCTCCTGAATCCTTGCTCCATGGGGGTAGTGGACTCAAGGGTGACTCACTCCATAGGTGTGGGGCGAGCTGCCACGGCAAGGGTCTTGCCGGGTTTGCTAAAACTGCCTCCCGGCAAGGATCTTGCCGGGGGGTCTGCTTCGTCCTCTTTGCTCTTTATGGTCTTGGTCTTGGCGTCGTTCTGCTTCTCCTGAGCTTCGGCCTTACCTTGGCTCACCTCCTGTCGTGGTTTTGTCATGGCAGATGTCCTCGTGAAAGGACTTAGTCGTGGAGCCATCGTAACGGGTTAGCTTGAAGGGGTTAAAGCGAACACAGGGAAGCAAGAGAGTTTATACTAGTTCGGCCCCTTCGATGAAGGTAAAAGCCTACGTCTAGTTGTGATGGAATTGATGGGGTTTCGATGACTAGGGAGCAAATAAGCTTCGCCTAAGTCTCGAGTTGTTGTCTATTGTCCTTGAACCGCCGCCGGGTCATCCCCTTATATATATGGGTGACGCCCGTCGGTTTACAGAGTCCCAACACCGGCTCATATACGTGTTCGGTTTGGTCTCTACTTATTCCTAACTTACAATACAAGTTTACATACCAATGCCGGTTTACGGCTACAGGCCTTAAACCGATCATGGGCTTTAAGCCCTCATCTACCTTCATGGGCTTTAACATACTTAACTACTGATGAAGTTAACCTGGCCCAGATAGGCCGGTTTACGCCTAGTAGTAATATCCCCAACATTAGGCCCCGGATTGATTTGAATAGGTTCATGTCAATCCTTTAGCAAAAACTTCATCTTCAACATCTTCTTGTAGTTTGGTGAACTGCCGTGATGTCATCTTCTCGGATTACTGTAAACCGAAGTGACGTCATCTGTCATAAAGAAACTATCCATGATACCTTCTTGTTTAATAGATCTGCGACAATCGAGGCAACAACTCTGTTTCCAAATTCGCGGCCCCTTGATTCTCGCGCCTGACACATGTCCCTTTCTTTATAAATAGGACCAAAGGGTCATTTCTTTTTTCCCCTTCGTGCCCTTCTGCTTCGTCTTCCTCGCATCGCCCAGCTTCGGAGCTCCGCCGCCGCCGTCAACTACTGCACCAACCTTGGCCGCTGCATCACCCTAAGCGTACCAGAGCACCGCGGCGACCTTCCGCGTCTTCCTCAGCTCCGGTAAGTCTTCTATCTTTTTCATTATAGATCTGTTCTAGGGTTTCCATGCTCTCTAGTGTTCATCGCCTGCTCCTTGTTCATATGCTAGATCTTTAGACGAGTCTGTGAATCTTTGCTTTTGTGTAGCAGTAGTTTTTACCCTCTATTTTCACTTTCGCATATTAAGACCATAGATCTTATCCGTAGCGATGAATCATTGATTCGGCACTGCTCCTTTTGGGCCTTGATTTTTATCTCTTTTATGAACATGTTCCAGATCAAACGCCGTAGTATAATCTTGTGAAACCTGTTTTTGCAAACTTACTCATCTGCAATCTCGACTGTTTCAATGTTTAGACCAGGCAGTTTAACTTTGTAGAAAAAATTGCCAAACCGGTATATACCATTAGTCCCCTTGTTGAACCGCTAGATGTTGCTGCTTCATAAAACTCCGGTTTAGATAGAGCTGTCTCCGGTTTAACATTGTACATACCAGTGTACTTTAATCAATGCATTCTTGAACCGGAATCACCTATCTTGTAGAATTCATCATGGCCAAGCAAGTATATGAGTGCAACTGGGTTCCTTCTCGCATCACAGAGACTCAACTGAACAATTTAGTCCTGATCGGCGCTTTGGGCAGCAAAAACACCATCCATTGGAGGGTCCCTGGCAAAGAATGCCCCCCCACACCTCAAGAAGGAGAGGTCGTTGTTTTCATAGATCACTTAGCCCGGGGCTTTAAGCCGCCCGGTTCTAAATTTTACCGGGATGTTTTGGACAATTTTCAACTCCGCCCACAAGACACTGGCCCAAACTCTGTTACAAACATGTGTCACTTCCAAGTGCTCTGTGAGGTGTTCTTTCAAGAGGAGCCCACAGTTGAGTTGTTCAGAGATTGCTTCCATCTAAACTGCCGTACTGAGTTTACTGACGGTTCCAATACGGAATTGGGTGGTGTGGCGATTCAGAAAAGGAAAGAGGTCACATACCCTCACGCCAAACTGCACAGCCACCCCAAAGAGTGGAATCAAACATGGTTCTATTGCAAAGACACTTCCCCTGCTGGTGAAAATCCTTTGCCTGGCTTTCATCCGGAGCGGCTTAGCAATACACACGCCTTTCCGCATAGGTTGACTGCCAAGGAGAGAAGCAAATACGCTCCTCAACTGTCCAAGCTCAGAGCCTTCATGGCCAACGGTTTAACAGGGGTTGACCTCGCTCGCTGTTGGATATCGTGGAGCATACTGCCCTTTAGTCAGCGCTCCGGTTTGATGTGCGAGTATACTGGCAGTGTTGATGACCCACTGCGACATGCTAACATCCAGCTCACCGACAAAGAAATCACAGAAGCTGTGAATAAAATGCTGAATGAACCGGGACACATCTGTGCTCGAACCGGCCTGCTTCCCTTCTGTGCCACCAACAAACCGCCAGCTGTAAGAGTTTGATTTTTCTTTTTACTGAACCTGTTATTGATATATCTGGTCATTGTTTAATATCAATGTCTGTTTAAACAGGGCGATGATCCGTTTTGGAGCAAGAAGCTTCCACAGGAGAAGCTAGAAAAAACAGACAAACCGGAAAGACCAACCCGGCCAAAGACTAAAGTCGTGAAACGGCCTGCTCATAAGAAGAAAACCACTGCATCTTCTGATCCGGCCGCTGATGATGATGTGGGTAATCCGGACCTTGAGGTAGAGCTTGACTCCCTTGGCTTATTTTTCACACGCCTTATTGATGATGATATTTGTCAGGATGATGCCGAAACCAGCCATGCTGATGCTGCAGAGGTAATTACTCTCTCTTCCGATTCAAACCCTTTGCCTTCGCTAAAAATCCGTCAGGCAAACCGGAAGGTTAAATTTTCTCATCCTCTTGCTTACTTGGATCCCAAATTTCTTATGAAGACCCAACAGCACGAAGCTCACCGCACAACCCGGCACAGCGGCCAGGTAGTTACCTCCGCCGGTTTACCGAACAGTCTGGTTCGGAAACACCGTTTAGAGGTCTCTAATTTGCTTGTTAGTGCTTGTCCTAAAGTGGGCTGTTTTCGTCAACCTCTTAATCCATCTGACTCCGATTATCAGGTTACTTCCCACTCATCCTCTGGCGAGTCATCGGCTACTTAGCTGCCACCGCTCAAAACGGTGCTTGGGTAAGCTATACTTATCATAATATTTCTGGTACATCACCTTGGAACATATGATGTATTTGACTTTGTTATTCCTTTCAGGGCCAAGCCTAGGCCGAGCAAGAAGGCTCGCCTGGATAAAGTGGCCGAGGAGGACGCCGTCCCTGAACCGGATAAAACACCAGATCTTGAAGCGGCTATTCATGAAGATATACCCAATGATCCACCACAGCAGGATGACGATTTTATTGCTGAAGAAAGGCCTATTGACACCTCAGGCCCTGTCAACCAGCCCACAAGCCCCATCCGGATTGAAAAATCCACCAGTCCATCCAAGCCTACTGATAAGCCAATGGCCCCAGTGCAAACCGGCGATGCCAAGGATGATGAGGTTGTCATTGTTGGCATTGGTCGCACAGAGCCAGGCAATCCCGTTGCTTTATCCAGACACACTGCCAAGGAAGAATTTGCTGCCGTTGGCAAGGGAAAATGGAATGCCGATCTGACAACTTATGCCGCTCTGAACGCCCAAGATCTCCATTCCGGCTATCTGAACCGGCTATACACCACCCATGACTATGAAGCTGGTCTGGTTAATATGATGAAAGAGAAATATGAGGTAACTTCCATATGCTTATCTGCGTATGTACTTCAATCTGTCAACTCTCCTAGCCCCCAAGGGCCGGTTTAGAATCTCCGTTCAAACCGGGACTTGTCAATGCAGACTTCAATATTTTCTAAATTTGCTGATATAGCCCCCAAGGGCCGGTTCAACTTAGTGTAGTTAAACCAGGACTTTAGGTAATCAAGATTATAGCAGCAATATTAACTGAACAAATAGCCATTAGCCCCCAAGTGCCAAGTTGAATACTTGTATTGAGCTTGGGACTTTTCTGAATAATTGAAGAGCAAATATGCATTAGCCCCCAAGTACCAAGGGCATAACTTGTTATGTGGTTGGTACTTCAATTCTTGTACCGTTATCTGAATTGTATGACTGCCTATATGCAGGCTGAGCTGAACAAAAGGGAAAACCAGATCACTGATCTGCAAGAAAATCTTAAGTGCCAACAAGCTGAAACCTCCAAAGCAAAAGAGGAATTAACCAGCGCTTTAAGCACCATGGAACAGCTTAAGGAGGGCTTCAAGAAGAAGTGGGCGGATTGGGCCACTGAAATATCCGCTTTAACCAAACGAGCAGAAGATGTCGAGGCTGCACTGAAACCGGTGGTGGACGAACTGACTAGCATAAAGCGGCAAGTGCATGCCATGATCGCTGCTATCTTTGGTAAGCTGGTTTGATTTCTGGATTGATTCGGCCATCTTATAGAGTTGCCGGTTTGTTAACCCTTTGTAATATTTCAGGGACACGCATTGGTCACTTGGGGTCAGATGTGCGGAAGAAATTGAAAGTCGCCTACACATTGACCGAACAACTGTACACTGGTGCACAGCGGATCATCTCTGCTGCATCTCACAACAATCCGACGCCCACTTTGATTCAGGACACTCTAAAGAGACTGTCGATGCTTCCTGCCCGGGTTGAAGAGCTAAAGAAATCCGCTGCTCGAACCGGTGCGATCAATGCCTTAATCCGGGCAAAAGCTTGGGTGCCGGATTTTGATCCTGTTGAAGCGGCTCAGGGCTATCCCAGCTTGAAGGAAGACGGGTCAGAGTTTAGTGAAGCGGATCTGCGAGCAATAAACCGGGAGGTGCGTCCTCTAGCTTGTCAATTGGTTGAAGAAGCAGACTCGTCTCATTATCAAGCCCAATATGACAACCAAAACAAGCGAGTAGTTGCACCAATTCCTGAAGCGGAAAATCTTATCCCTCCAATCCGTAAGCATACTTATGCTCCCTATATTGAACCGTCGTTGCTGATCCATGATGAAGCTGTCTTTCAAGCATTAATGGGAATCGACTGGACAACTGTTGATTTCCAGCCGCTGGGTAGAGAAGTTGAAGTTGAAGTGGCGCGGGATGACCCACAACCATCAGGCCAGGCTGGTGACCAAGCTTGAACCGGAAGCCGGTTTAAACTGCTTCTCCTTTGCGAAAAAACAATGATCTTATTTTGGGCACCGTGTTGCCTTGTAATAGGCTAGCCGATACTCTTGATTTTGATATGCCTTCATGCATAATTACTGCAACTTGTTCTTCTTTTGGGTGATGAACTTTCCAAAGTATTTTATGCAATACAAAAAATCTTAAAGCGCCACTGCGGTAGTACCGTCAGGCGGAGTATGATGTCTGCATATGTGAAATAAAAATATCTGAAATTTAAGTATATGATCAAATCTTTGGGATAGATAATACCTGCCATCGTTGGGAATGAAGTTGGCTTGGCCAATCTTGAAGCGGAGGTTTATAAACGCACACTGTTGGAGGAGATAGCAGCTCCTTTATATATCTAGTGCCGGTTTACCATGTAAACCATGCCGGGTTATAATAAAACACCGTGTTACTCTGTAATAGGATGTTAACAAAAAATCAAACCGGGCAAATAGTCTCCGGATTAAAAATGGACCGTGTTCCGTCAATTGACAGTTTGAACCGGTTTAAAACTTTGTCGGTTTAAAAGACGCAACAAAAAGAAAGAAATATCTATCAAAGAAAATTGTGAAGCAAAGGCAATGTTAAACCGTTTGCAAAAAGAGGCTTATTTGAGCCGATCAGATGGCGTTACCATGGTCGGACACGACCAAGCTCCCGATAGGTGTAGCTATGGTTCAAGTCAGCCGGGTCCCCAAATGAAATCGT
Source organism: Triticum dicoccoides (assembly GCF_002162155.2). Lineage (NCBI taxonomy): Eukaryota > Viridiplantae > Streptophyta > Magnoliopsida > Poales > Poaceae > Triticum > Triticum dicoccoides. The sequence continues at coordinate 577,218,130 of NC_041386.1, read as the reverse complement.
GGCATTTATGCCGATCAAGAGGCGTGGCAATGGTTCGGGTTCGACCAAGCCCCCAAGTGATTATGTGGCCTTAGGCCGATCAAGAGGCGTGACTGGTTTAGACTTGACCATGTCCCCAAGTGATCTGGTGGCTTTCGCCTATCAAAAGGTGTTGCATTGGTTCGGATACGACCAAGCCCCCAAGTGATATTACATGATGCTTTGAAAAGCTAAATCAAGGGGTAAACCGGAGGCCGCTTTAGAACAACTCCGTGTAACCACACATGATGTAAAAGAACAGATACCCCGCTTTAGCTGAGGTTCCGGTTTATTATATTAATCATAATATATACATCGTCGTAATATGTACATAAGTAGAGCCAATGGCTTAGGTATAGTAAGGCCGAAGATGAGCTATGTTCCACGGCCTATTGGTCTCCTCCTCTGATGTACGTGAGTCTTTATGCTCTCGAATATCGATCAGATAGTATGACCCGTTGTGCAGATTCTTGCTGACCACGAAAGGTCCCTCCCAAGGTGGGGATAACTTATGCATATCAGTCTGATCTTGGATGAGCTGAAGCACCAAATCTCCCTCTTGAAAGGTTCTGGTTCTAACTCGGCGACTGTGATAACGACGAAGATCCTGTTGGTAAACCGCCGAGTGAGCAGCTGCTATGTCACGCTCTTCATCCAACCGGTCCAAAGCATCTTGCCGTGCTGTCTCGTTGTCCGCTTCAACATAAGCCGCCACACGAGGTGAATCATGACGGATATCACTAGGGAGAACCGCCTCCGCTCCATAGACCATGAAGAATGGTGTGTATCTTGTTGATTTGTTGGGTGTGGTATTGATGCTCCATAACATAGATGGTAACTCTTCTACCCAACAACCCGGTGTTCTCTGCAAAGGAACCATAAGCCGGGGCTTGATGCCTCTCAAGATCTCTTGATTAGCCCTTTCTGCTTGACCATTGGACTATGGGTGCGCTACGGATGAAACGTCAAGCCGGATGTGCCCCCGTTCGCAGAACTCCTTCATGGCACCCTTGGACAAATTGGTACCATTATCTGTGATAATACTGTGTGGAAAGCCAAACTGGAAAATCACTTTTTTGATGAACTGAACCGCCGTGGCCGCATCACACTTGCTAACAGGTTCTGCCTCCACCCACTTTGTAAACTTGTCAACCGCCACCAGGAGGTGGGTCTTCTTATCTTTGGACCTTTTGAAAGGCCCAACCATATCCAGCCCCCAAGTCGCAAACGGCCAAGTAATTGGAATCATTCTCAATTCTTGAGCCGGCACATGAGCACGTCTTGAAAACTTTTGGCAACCGTCACATCGTCTGACCAGATCTTCCGCATCAGCATGAGCAGTTAACCAATAGAAGCCATGGCGGCACGCTTTAGCCACCAAAGATTTTGAACCGGCATGGTGACCACAATCTCCTTCGTGGATCTCACGCAAAATTTCACAGCCTTCTTCAGGAGACACACGGCGTTGAAATGCCCCTGATACACTGCAATGATGCAACTCGCCATTGATAATAGTCATGGACTTGGGACGTCGGATTATCTGTCGGGCCAGAGTCTCATCCTTTGGTAACTCGCCCCGGTTCATGTACGCCAGGTAAGGAAGCGTACAATCCGGAATGACATGAAGAGCTGCCACCAATTGAGCCTCCGGATCGGGAATAGCCAAATCCGCTTCACCAGGGAGCTTGACCGACAGGTTGTGCAGCACATCCAGAAAAACATTAGGCGGGACCGGTTTGCGCTGAGAGCCCAGCCGGCTTAAAGCGTCCGCTGCTTCATTCTTCCGTCGGTCCACATGGTCCACCTGATAGCCTTTAAAGTGACCTGCAACAATATCCAACTCACGACGATATGCTGCCATGAGTGGGTCCTTGGAATCCCAAGTTCCAGATACTTGTTGAGCCACGAGGTCCGAGTCACCGAAGCACTTAACTCGACTTAGATTCATCTCCTTAGCCATCCGGAGACCATGGAGCAAGGCTTCATACTCAGCTGCATTGTTAGTACAAGGGAACATTAAGCGGAGAATGTAACAAAACTTATCACCTCGTGGGGAAGTTAATACGACTCCAGCCCCCGAGCCTTCCAATTGCCTGGATCCGTCAAAATGGATGGTACAATATGTGTGATCCGACTTTTCTTCAGGTGCTTGTAGTTCCGTCCAATCATTGATGAAATCAACAAGTGCTTGAGACTTAACCACCGTCCGAGGCACATACTTCAACCCGTGCGGCCCAAGCTCTATAGCCCACTTGGCAATCCGGCCAGTCGCTTCCCGGTTCTGGATGATATCCCCCAAGGGAGCAGAACTGACCACCGTAATGGGGTGCCCTTGGAAGTATTGCTTAAGCTTCCGGCTTGCCATAAAAACTCCGTATACCAGCTTCTGCCAATGCGGATACCTTTGCTTGGACTCAATGAGTACCTCGCTGATATAATAGATCGGACGTTGAACCGGATGCTCCTTACCTACCTCCTTTCGCTCCACCACAATAGCCACACTGACCGCACGAGCATTAGCAGCCACATATAGCAGCAACGGCTCTTTGTCAATGGGAGCAGCGAGCACAGGCGGATTGGCCAATTGCGGCTGTAAGTCCTCAAATGCTTTATCAGCAGCAGAACTCCAGATGAATTGATCCGTCTTCTTCAACATCTGATACAAAGGGATTGCCTTCTCACCAAGGCGGCTGATAAACCGGCTTAATGCGGCAATCCGGCCTGCCAGGCGTTGAACATCATTGATACACTTCGGTTTAGCCAGGGAGGTGATGGTTGTGATCTTCTTCGGATTAGCCTCGATTCCCCTGTTGGACACCAGAAAACCCAATAACTTGCCTGCCGGTACACCAAAGACACACTTGGCCGGATTAAGCATCATCTTGTACGTCCTCAGGTTATCAAAGGTTTCCTTCAAGTCGTCAACCAGAGTCTCCTTCTCCCTTGACTTAACCACGATATCATCCACGTAAGCATGTACATTACGGCCAATCTGCTTGTGAAGACAATTTTGTACACACCGTTGATAAGTTGCCTGGGCACTCTTGAGCCCAATGGGCATAGACACATAGCAGAAGGCTCCAAAGAGAGTTATGAATGCCGTCTTCTCCTGGTCCTTAACTGCCATTTTGATCTGATGATAGCCAGAATATGCATCCAAAAAACTTAAACGCTCACAACCCGCCATAGCATCAATAATTTTATCAATATGGGGGAGGGCAAAAGGATCTGCTGGACAAGCCTTATTAAGATCTGTGTAATCTACACACATGCGCCAGGTGCCGTTTTTCTTAAGGACCAGCACCGGATTGGCAAGCCACTCAGGGTGAAAAACTTCAATAATAAAGCCAGCTGCTAAGAGCCTGGCTACCTCTTCTCCAATCACCTTGCGTCTTTCTTCATTAAACCGGTGGAGGAACTGTTTCATCGGTTTGTATTTAGGATCCACATTAATGGTCTACTCAGCGAGTTGCCTCGGTACACCTGGCATGTCAGAGGGCTTCCATGCAAAAATGTCCCGATTCTCACGGATGAACTCGATGAGCGCGCTTTCCTATTTCGGATCCAAGTTGGCACTGATGCTGAACAGCTTGGACGAATCACCAGGCACAAAGTCAACAAGCTTAGTTTCAGCTGCCGATTTGAACTTCAGGGCCGAATCATGCTCCGTAGTTGGTTTCTTTAATGGAGTCATGTCCGCCGGATCAACATTGTCCTTATAATACTTCAGCTCCTCGATGGCACAAACCGACTCTGCATAGGCCGCATCTCCTTCCTCGCACTCCAAAGTGATTGTACGGCTTCCATGAACCGTTATTGTCCTCTTGTGACCTGGCATCTTGATCTGCAAATACACATAACAGGGCCATGCCATAAACTTGGCGTAGGCCGGTCGCCCAAACAGGGCATGATATGGACTTTGGATTTTCACCACTTCAAACGTCAATGTTTCCGACTTGGAATCATAATCATCTCCGAAAGCCACTTCCAGAGCTATCTTACCAACAGGATATGCTGACTTGCCAGGTATCACACCATGGAACACCGTATTGGACGGTTTGAGATTTTTATCTGTTAGTCCCATACGACGGAAGGTCTCATAGTACAAGATATTAATGTTGCTCCCTCCATCCATGAGAACCTTGGTGAACCTGTAACCTCCCACCTGAGGCGCCACCACCAGAGCCAACTGACCTGGATTATCAACCTGGGGAGGGTGATCCTCTCTGCTCCATATGATTGGCTGTTCAGACCAGCGTAGATAACGGGGCACAGCCGGTTCAACAGAGTTGACTGCCCGCCTCTGAACCTTCCGGTCTCGCTTGTCCAAGCTAGTGGTGAAGACATGGTACTGCCCACTATTCAACTGCTTTGGGTTGCTCTGGTAAACCGACTGTTGTTGCTGCTGGTTGTAACCACCCTGGTTGTTCTGATTATTTTGATTGTTATGTCCGCCCGGATTACCATTAAATCCTGAACCGGAATTTCCTCCACCGTAACCCGGCCCGGATCCTGAGCCACCGCCGGAGCCGTGATCATACCGGAAAGCATTAGAATTCTTGAACTCCTGCATAATGAAGCAATCCTTCCAAAGGTGGTTTGCTGGCACCTCCTTCGTCCCATGCTTTGGACAGGGCTGGTTCAATAGATATTTTAAGCGGTCCGGGTTAGGGTTAGGCGCTCCACCGCGATTCGGCGGTTTACCCTTGCGTCCCTGACCCTTGTCATGTGCGCTGGTATTAGCCACGAAGTCCATGTTGCCATCTGCTTTACGCTTGCCTTCGCTACCGTTACCTGCCGAGTGGTGCTGCTGACCTTTGGGGTTGCTGTTCTTCTTTCCCTTCCCTGTCTTGTCATCATCAGAATCAGGATCCTTGGTACTATCAGAATCAACATACTTTACCAGGGCAGCCATGAGGGTCCCCATGTCAGTGCAATGGCGCTTCATCCGTCCCAACTTCAGCTTTAGGGGCCCAAACCGGCAGTTGCCTTCTAGGGTTATGACTGCAATGTCAGCGTTGATGCAGTCTGATGAATGCAACACTTGTGAGACCCGATGCACCCAATGAGTCGTCGATTCTCCTTCCTCTTGGACGCACGCAGCTAAGTCCACTATCGACATAGGCTGCTTACATGTATCCTTGAAATTACTGATAAAACGGGCTCGTAATTGGGCCCATGAACTGATAGAATTGGCTAGTAAGCTTTTTAACCAAGTACAGGCCGTTCCTTCAAGCATCATGGTGAAGTATTTTGCACATGCCGCATCATCCACATCGAGCATCTCCATGGCCATCTCATAGCTCTCCACCCATGTCTCTGGAGGTTGATCCGCCGTGTAATTTGGTACCTTGCGCGGGCCTTTGAAATCCTTGGGCAGGCGCACATTGCGTAAAGCGGGGACAAGGCAAGGCACCCCCAAAGAACTAGAAGTAACACCAAGTTAAACGGAGATAGTTGTACGAACATGCGTAAGCTGCCGAGCCTGATACTGTGCAGCTACAAAAAGTGTACCCCTCTTTGTGGTCAGCAAGAATTGCCTTGCTCAGTGTGGTGGTGCCCGTGGCTCAGACTGCCCGTGCATAGTTATAGGGGTACAAAAAGTGTACCCCTCTTTTTGTAAACCGACAATTACACATTATGTCACAATACTTATGCCTTTTCTCTCTTATTTTACAAGGTTTACATGAAGAGGGGGAATGCCGTCAGCTGGAATTCTGGGCTGGAAAAGGAGCAAATATTAGAGACCTATTCTTCACATCTCCAAAAGTCCTAAAACTCCAGGGGAATTATTTTCATAATATATAAAAAGTATTGGGCGAAGAAAGTACCAGAGGGGGGCCACCCACCGTCCACGAGGGTGGGGGCGTGCCCTACCCCATGGGCACGCCCCCTTGCCTCGTGGGCCCCCTGGTGGCCCTCTGATGCCCATCTTTGGCTATATGGAGTCTTTTATCAAAGAAAAATAATCATAAGCTAGCTCACGGGACGAAACTCCGCTGCCATGAGGCGGAACCTTGGTGGAACCAATCTAGGGCTCCGGCGGAGCTGTTCTGCCGGGGAAACTTCCCTCCGGGAGGGGGAAATCATCACCATCGTCATCATCAATGATCATCTCATTGGGAGGGGGTCAATCTCCATCAACATCTTCACCAACACCATCTCATCTGAAACCCTAGTTCATCTCTTGTATCCAATCTTTGTATCCAAACCTCAGATTGGTACCTGTGGGTTGCTAGTAGTGTTGATTACTCCTTGTAGTTGATGCTAGTTGGTTTACTTGGTGGAAGATCATATGTTCAGATCCATTATGCATATTAATACCCCTCTGATTATGAACATGAATATGCTAAGTGAGTAGTTACGTTTGTTCCTGAGGACATGGGAGAAGTCTTGCTATAAGTAGTCATGTGAATTTGGTATTCGTTCGATATTTTGATGAGATGTATGTTGTCATCCCTCTAATGGTGTCATGTGAACGTCGACTACATGACACTTCACCATTGTTTGGGCCTAGAGGGAGGCATTGGGAAGTAATAAGTATATGATGGGTTGCTAGAGTGACAGAAGCTTAAACCCTAGTTTATGCGTTGCTTCGTAAGGGGCTGATTTGGATCCATATGTTTCAGGCTATGGTTAAGTTTACCTTAATACTTCTGTTGTAGTTGCGGATGCTTGCAATAGGGGTTAATCATAAGTGGGATGCTTGTCCAAGTAAGGACAGTACCCAAGCACCGGTCCACCCACATATCAAATTATCAAAGTACCGAACGCGAATCATATGAACATGATGAAAACTAGCTTGACGATAATTCCCATGTGTCCTAGGAGCGCTTTCCTTTGCTACAAAAAGGATTGGTCCATCTTTCTGCACCTTATTTACTTGCATTACTTGTTACCCTTTACAAATTACCTTATCACAAAACTATCTGTTACCGATAATTTCAGTGCTTGCAGAGAATACCTTGCTGAAAACCGCTTATCATTTCCTTCTGCTCCTCGTTGGGTTCGACACTCTTACCTATCGAAAAGGCTACGATAGATCCCCTACTTGTGGTTCATCAAGACTCTTTTCTGGCGCCATTGCTGGGGATTGGGGCTCCTTTGGTAGGTGGAATTTGGTAAGGAAAAATTTATATAGTGTGCTGAAATTTATTGTCACTTGTTACTATGAAACATAATCCTTTGAGGGGCTTGTTCGGGGTATCTTCGCCCCGACCAGTAGAGCAAAGAGTCGCTCCTCAACCTACTAAACCTACTGAAAATTTTTACTTTGAAATTCCTCCGGGTATGATAGAGAAACTGCTAGCTAATCCTTTCACAGGTGACGGAACATTACATCCCGATTTGCACCTAATCTATGTGGATGAAGTTTGTGGATTATTTAAGCTTGCAGGTATGCCCGAGGATGTTATCAAGAAGAATGCCTTCCCTTTATCTTTGAAGGGAGATGCACTGACATGGTTTAGGCTATGTGATTATATTGGATCATGGGACTACCAACGATTGAAATTGGAATTTCATCAGAAGTTTTATCCTATGCATCTTGTTCATCGTGATCGTAATTATATATATAATTTTTGGCCTCGCGAAGGAGAAAGCATCGCTCAAGCTTGGGGGAGGATTAAGTCAATGTTATATTCATGCCCCAATCATGAGCTCTCAAAAGAAATTATTATTCAAAAAAAGTATGCTCAGCTTTCTCTCAGTAATCGCTCCATGCTCGATACTTCTTGTACTGGATCTTTTATGATGAACACTATTGAATTCAAGTGGGATTTATTGGAAATAATTAAACGCAACTCTGAATATTGGGACCTCGACGAAGGTAAGGAGTCAGGTATAACACCTAAGTTTGATTGTGTTAAGTCTTTTATGGATACCGATGCTTTCCGTGAATTTAGCACTAAATATAGACTTGACTCTGAGATTGTAGCTTCTTTCTGTGAATCTTTTGCTACTCATGTTGATCTCCCTAAGGAGAAGTGGTTTAAATATAATCCTCCCATTGAAGTAAAAGTAGTTTCACCTATTAAAGTTGAATAAAAGACTATCACTTATAATGATCCTGTTGTTCCTACTGCTTACATTGAGAAACCACATTTCCCTCTTAGAATAAAGGATCATGCTAAAGCTTCAACTGTGGTTAACAAAAGTAATATTAAGACACCTAAACCCCCTGAGCAAATTAAAGTTGAACCTAGTGTTGCTATGGTTAAAGGTCTCTTAGCTGATAATATTGATGGGCATGTTATTTACTTCTGCAATGAATCTGCTAGAATTGCTAGACCTAATACTAAAAATGAACATAGACCTGTTGTAGGCATGCCTGTTATTTCTGTTAAAATAGGAGATCATTGCTATCATGGCTTATGTGATATGGTTTCTAGTGCAAGTGCAATACCTCATTCCTTATACAAAGAAATTATGCATGATATTGCACCAGCTGAGATAGAAGAAATTGATGTTACAATTAAGCTTGCCAATAGAGATACAATTTCACCAGTTGGGATTGTTAGAGATGTTGAACTCTTGTGTGGGAAACTTAAATATCCTGCTGATTTTCTTGTTCTCGGTTCCCCACAAGATGAATTTTGTCCCATTATTTTTGGTAGACCCTTCTTGAATACTGTTAATGCTAAGATAGACAGTAATAAGGATGTTGTTTCTGTTTGTTTGGGTGTGTCTCATGAGTTTAATTTTGCCAAGTTTCATAGACAACCCCATGATAAAGAATTGCCTAGTAAAGATGAATTATTGGCCTTGCTTCTATTGCCGTGCCTCCTAGTGATCCTTTAGAACAATATTTGCTAAATCACAAAAATGATATGTTTATGAATGAAAGAAGGGAAATAGATGAAGTATTCTTTAAACAGTTACCTATTTTGAAACACAACTTGCCTGTTGAAATTCTAGGGGATCCTACTCCACCTAAGGGTGATCCCGTGTTTGAGCTTAAACCTTTACCTGATACTCTTAAATATGCTTATCTTGATGAGAAAGAGATATATCCTGTTATTATTAGTGCTAACCTTTCATAGCATGAGGAAAATAAATTATTGAAAATGCTGAAGAAGCACCGTGCTGCTATTGGATATACTCTTGATGATCTTAAGGGCATTAGTCCCACTTTATGGCAGCACAAAATAAAATTGGAGAAAGACGCTAAACCGGTTGTTGACCACCAATGACGGTTAAATCCTAAGATGAAAGAAGTGGTAAGAAAGGAAATACTAAAACTTCTGGAGGCAGGTATAATTTATCCCGTTGCTGATAGTCAGTGGGTCAGTCTTGTCCATTGTGCCCCTAAGAAGGGAGGTATTATTGTTGTTCCTAATGATAAAGATGAATTGATCCCACAAAGAATTGTTACATGTTATAGAATGGTAATTGATTTCCGTAAATTAAATAAAGCTACTAAAAAGGATCATTACCCTTTACCTTTTATTGATCAAATGCTAGAAAGATTATCCAAGCATACACATTTTTGCTTTCTAGATGGTTATTCTGGTTCTCCCAAATACCTGTGTCAAAAGAGGATCAAGAAAAGACAACTTTGCCCTTTCGGTACCTTTGCTTATAGACGTATGCCTTTTAGTTTATGTAATGCACCTGCTACCTTTCAAAGATGTATGACTGCTATATTCTCTGACTTTTGTGAAAAGATTGTTGAGGTATTCATGGATGATTTCTCTGTTTATGGGACTTCTTTTGATGATTTCTTAAGCAACCTTGATCGAGTTTTGCAGAGATGTGAAGAAACTAATCTTGTCTTGAATTGGGAAAAGTGCCACTTTATGGTTAATGAAGGTATTGTCTTGGGGCATAAAATTTCTGAAAGAGGTATTGAAGTTGATAAATCTAAAGTTGATTCTATTGAAAAGATGTCGTGTCGCAAGGACATTAAATGTTATTCAATATGCTAGTAAAACTCTAGACAGTGCCCAAAGAAATTATACTACTACTGAAAAAGAATTTTTAGCAGTTGTATTTGCTTGTGATAAGTTCAGACCTTATATTGTTGATTCTAACATAACTGTTCACACTGATCATGCTTCTATTAAATATCTTATGGAAAAGAAAGATGCTAAACCTAGACTTATTAGATGTGTTCTCTTAGTACAAGAATTTGATTTGCATATTATTGATAGAAAGGGAGCTGAGAACCCCATTGTAGACAACTTGTCTAGGTTAGAGAATGTTCTTGATGACCCACTACCTACTGATGATAGCTTTCCTGATGAACAATTAGCTATCATAAATGCCTCTCGTACTGCTCCATGGTATGCTGATTATGCTAATTATATTGTTGCTAAGTTTATACCACCTAGTTTCACATACCAGCAAAAGAAAAAGTTCTTCTATGATTTAAGACATTACTTCTGGGATGACCCACATCTTTATAAAGAAGGAGTAGATGGTGTTATTAGACGTTATGTACCTGAGCATGAACAGGAACAGATCCTATGCAAGTGCTACTCCGAGGCTTATGGAGGACACCATGCTGGAGACAGAAGTGCACATAAGGTATTGCAATCCGGTTTTTATTGGCCTAGTCTCTTCAAGGATGCCCATAAGTTTGTCTTGTCTTGTGATGAATGTCAAAGAATTGGTAATATTAGTAGACGTCAAGAAATGCCTATGAATTATTCACTTGTTATTGAACCATTTGCTGTTTGGGGCTTTGATTATATGGGACTGTTTCCTTCCTCTAATGGGTATACACATATTTTACTTGTTGTTGATTACGTTACTAAGTGGGTAGAAGCTATTCCATCTAGTAGTGCTGATCATAACACCTCTATTAAGATGCTTAAAGAAGTTATTTTTCTGAGGTTTGGGGTCCCTAGATACTTAATGATTGATGGTGGTTCACATTTTATTCATGGTGCTTTCCGTAAAATGCTTGCTAAGTATGATGTTAATCATATAATTGCATCTCCTTATCATCCACAGTCTAGTGGTCAAGTAGAATTGAGCAATAGAGAGCTTAAATTAATTTTGCAAAAGACTGTTAATAGATCTAGAAAGAATTGGTCCAAGAAACTTGATGATGCATTATGGGCTTATAGAACTGCATACAAGAATCCTATGGTTATGTCTCCGTATAAAATGGTTTATGGTAAAGCTTTTCACTTACCTCTCGAACTAGAACATAAGGCATATTGGGCCATTAAAGAGCTCAACTATGACTTCAAACTTGTCGGTGAGAAGAGGCTTTTTGACATTAGCTCACTTGATGAATGGAGAACCCAGGCCTACGAGAATGCCAGACTGTTTAAAGAAAAAGTTAAAAGATGGCATGATAAAAGAATACAAAACATGTGTTTAATGTAGGTGATTATGTATTATTATGCAACTCTCGGTTAAGATTTTTTGCAGGCAAACTCCTCTCTAAATGGGAAAGTCCTTACATCGTCGAGGAGGTCTACTGTTCCGGTGCCATAAAAATCAACAACTTCGAAGGCACAAATCCGAGGGTGGTGAACGGTCAAAGAATCAAACATTATATCTCAGGTAATCCTATAAATGTTGAAACTAATGTTATTAAAACCGTAACCCCAGAGGAATACATAAGGGACACTTTCCAGAATGTTTCAGACTCCGAAAAGGAATAGGTACATGGTACGGTAAGTAAACCGACTCCAAAACAGTTATAATGGCATTTTTTCTCTGTTTTGGAATATTTAAGAAAATAGAAAAATAAGAAGTAGTCCGGGAAGGACACGAGGCGCCCACGAGGGTGGAGGGCGCCCCCCCTGCCTCGTGGGCACCTCGTGTGCTCTCCGGACTCCGTTTTCTTGCACGATACTTCTTTTGGTCGGTAAAAATTCAGTATATATTCTCCCGAAGGTTTTGACCACCGTATCACGCAAATATCCCCTGTTTTTGCTTCGAGTTGTTTCTGCTACATATTAGAGCAATATGTCACCCCATGATTCAGAGGGAGAAAGCAATGTGGCTGATTACCTTGTAGATCATAAGGTCTATGGGGACTTGGAGCATTGCGATTGGACCACGGAGTAAGAATAAGACTATGGGCCTAAGGGAAATGAGGAGACGAGCTCAGATGAAGATGAAGTCCCATTACCTCAACCTGGGGACATGCATGTGGAGTTCAAAAAGTCAAGCCTCCCCAATAGAGCAAAGAAACCTAAGATCGAGTTTATCCCTTTTCATCTCTTGCAGGAGAACAAACAAGAACTATGCAAAAAGGTATTAAGCCTTGAGCAGGAGATCGAGGACCTAAGGGAACAAAATTCTATCCTCAAGCGCAAATTAAGGAAGAAGCACACGTCATCAACAACTCCATCATCACCACCTCCGAGGAAGGAAACATAAACACATGGGTATGTGCACTCCCCTTGGCAACTGCCAAGCAAGGGGGAGTGCCCCGGTATCATATCACCATCACTTTTATCTTTACCGTTTTTCTTAGTTCGACCCTTTTGGTAATATCTTGATCTAGTAGAATAAGGTTTTATATGATCTAGTTGTGAGTTTTGCTTTATGATCCTTCTAAGTAATCGAGTTCGTGAGCTATATATAATAAAGATTAGTGTTGAGTCAAGGGATTGATTATTTTTCTATGATCTTGAGGGAATAGAATAAAAGAAAAAGAAATAAAAAGAAATAAACAGATCTTATGGATCTTATGGAGAGTAATGACTTCACATATAAAGTGTATGATGAATAAAAATTATTGAGAGTTGACAAACATAGTTTTGGTCATCGTTGCAATTAATAGGAAATAATAAAGAAAGAGAGGTTTTCACATATAAATATACTATCTTGGACATCTTTTATGATTGTGTGCACTCATGAAAATATGATAAGCTAAAGAGTTGACGTTGGACAAGGAAGACAACGTAATGGATTATGTTTTCTTACATCTGAGATAAATTATATTGTCATGGATCATCCAACATGTTGAGCTTGCCTTTCCCTCTCATGCTAGCCAAATTCTTTGCACCAAGTAGAGATACTACTTGTGCTTCCAAATATCCTTAAACCCAGTTTTGCCATGAGAGTCCACCATATCTACCTATGGATTGAGTAAGATCCTTCCAGTAAGTTGTCATCATTGCAAGCAATAAAAAATTGCTCTCTAAATATGTATGATTTATTGGTGTGAAGAAAATAAGCTTTGTACGATCTTGTGATGTGGAAGAAATAAAAGCGACGGACTGCATAATAAAGGTCCATATCATAAGTGGCAATATAAAGTGACGTTCTTTTGCATTAAGATTTTGTGCATCCAACCATAAAAGCACATGACAACCTCTGCTTCCCTCTGCGAAGGGCCTACCTTTTATGCTTGTCTTATACTTCATGCAAGAGTCACGGTGATCTTCACCTTTCCCTTTTACATTTTATCCTTTGGCAAGCAAAATGTGTTGGAAAGATCCAGGTATATATAACTAATTGGATGTGAGTTTCCATGAACTATTATTGTTGACATTACCCTTGAGGTAAAAAGTTGGGAGGCAAAACTATAAGCCCCTATCTTTCTCTGTGTCCGATTTAAACTTCATAACCATAAATATCGCGTGAGTGTTAGCAATTGTGAAAGACTAAATGATGGTTGAGTATGTGGACATGTTGAAAAGCTCTTATTGACTCTTTTTGATGTTATGATAAATTGCAATTGCTTCAATGACTGAGATTATAGTTTGTTAGTTTTCAATGAAGTTTCTGATTCATACTTGAGTATGTGAATGAATTGTTACTTTAGCGTAAGAGATCATATGACAATATATATGTTGTTGTTCCAAGAATGATCATGATGCCCTCATGTCCGTATTTTATTTTATCGACACCTCTATCTCTAAACATGTGGACATATTTTTCGATTTCGGCTTTCGCTTGAGGACAAGCGAGGTCTAAGCTTGGGGGAGTTGATACGTCCATTTTGCATCATGCTTTTATATCGATATTTATTGCATTATGGGATGTTATTACACATTATGTCACAATACTTATGCCTTTTCTCTCTTATTTTACAAGGTTTACATGAAGAGGGGGAATGCCGGTAGCTGGAAATCTGGGCTGGAAAAGGAGCAAATATTAGAGACCTATTCTGCACATCTCCAAAAGTCCTGAAACTCCACGGGAATTATTTTCAGAATATATAAAAAACATTGGGCAAAGAAAGTACCAGAGGGGGGCCACCCACCGTCCATGAGGCTGGGGGCGCGCCCTACCCCCTGGGCGCGCCCCCCTACCTCATGGGCCCCCTAGTGGCCCTCTATGCCCATCTTTGGCTATAAGGAGTCTTTCATCAAGGAAAAAAATCATAAGCTAGCTCACGGGACGAAACTCCGCCGCCACGAGGCGGAACCTTGGCGAAACCAATCTAGGGCTCTGGCGGAGCTGTTCTGCCGGGGAAACTTCCCTCTAGGAGGGGGAAATCATCACCATCGTCATCATCAACGATCCTCTCATCGGGAGGGGGTCAATCTCCATCAACATTTTCACCGGCACCATCTCATCTCTAAACCTAGTTCATCTCTTGTATCCAATCTTTGTATCCAAACCTCAGATTGGTACCTGTGGGTTGCTAGTAGTGTTGATTACTCCTTGTAGTTGATGCTAGTTGGTTTACTTGGTGGAAGATCATATGTTCAGATCCATTATGCATATTAATACCCCTATGATTATGAACATGAATATGCTAAGTGAGTAGTTATGTTTGTTCCTGAGGACATGGGAGAAGTCTTGCTATAAGTAGTCATGTGAATTTGGTATTCGTTCGAAATTTTGATGAGATGTATGTTGTCATCCCGCTAGTGGTGTCATGTGAACGTCGACTGCATGACACTTCACCATTGTTTGGGCCTAGAGGGAGGCATTGGGAAGTAATAAGTAGATGATGGGTTGCTAGAGTGACAGAAGCTTAAACCCTAGTTTATGTGTTGCTTCGTAAGGGGCTGATTTGGATCCATATGTTTCAGGCTATGGTTAGGTTTACCTTAATACTTCTGTTGTAGTTGCGGATGCTTGCAATAAGGGTTAATCATAAGTGGGATGCTTTTCCAAGTAAGGACAATACCCAAGCACCGGTCCACCCACATATCAAATTATCAAAGTACCGAACGCGAATCATATGAACATGATGAAAACTAGCTTGACGATAATTCCCATGTGTCCTCGGGAGCGCTTTCCTTTATATAAGAGTTTGTCCAGGCTTGTCCTTTGCTACAAAAAGGATTGGGCCATCTTGCTGCACCTTATTTACTTGCATTACTTGTTACCCGTTACAAATTACCTTATCACAAACTATCTGTTACCGATAATTTCAGTGCTTGCAGAGAATACTTTGCTGTAAACCGCTTATCATTTCCTTCTGCTCCTCGTTGGGTTCAACACTCTTACTTATTGAAAAGGCTATTATAGATCCCCTACACTTGTGGGTCATCAAAGCTCAACAAAAGAAACTAAGTGGATGTGCATCCAACTTGCTTGCTCATGAAGACCTAGGGCATTTGAGGAAGCCCATTGTTGGAATATACAAGCCAAGTTCTATAATGAAAAATTCCCACTAGTATATGAAAGTGACAAAACAAGAGACTCTCTATCATAAAGATCATGGTGCTACTTTGAAGCACAAGTGTATAAAAAAGGATAGTAGCATTGCCCCTTTTTTTGGGCCTTCCTTTTTTTGGACTTTCTCTTTTTTTGGGACAATGCTCTATTAATGATGATCATCACACTTCTATTTATTTATAACTCAATGATTACAACTCGATACTAGAACAAAGTATGACTCTATATGAATGCCTCTGGTGGTGTACCGGGAAGGGCAATGAATCAAGAGTGACATGTATGAAAAATTATGAACGGTGGCTTTGCCACAAATACGATGTCAACTACATGATCATGCAAGGCAATATGACAATGATGATGTGTGTCATGTGATACGTCCATTTTGCATCACGCTTTTATATCGATATTTGTTGCATTATGGGCTGTTATTACACATTATGTCACAATACTTATGCCTATTCTCTCTTATTTGACAAGGTTTACATAAAGAGGGAGAATGCCGGCAGCTGGGATTCTGGGATGGAAACGGAGCAAATATTAGAGACCTATTCTGCACAGCTCCAAAAGTCCTGAAACCTCACGGAAGTTATTTTCAGAATATATAAAAAATAATGAGCGCAAGAAGTACCAGAGGGGGCCACTCACTAGCCACGAGGATGGGGGCGCGCCCTACCCCACTAGGCGCGCCCCCTGCCTCATGGGCCCCTGGTGGCCCTACGATGCCCATCTTCTGCTATATGGAGTCTTTCGTGGAGAAAAAAATCATAAGCAAGCTTTCGGGACAAGACTCCGCCGCCACGAGGCGGGACCTTGGCGGAACTAATCTAGGCTCCAGCGGAGCTGTTCTGCCAGGGAAACTTCCCTCCGGGAGGGGGAAATCATCACCATCGGCATCACCAATGATCCTCTCATCGGGAGGGGGTCAATCTCCATCAACACCTTCACCAGCACCATCTCCTCTCAAACCCTAGTTCATCTCTTTTATCCAATTCTTGTCTCTAAGTCTGGGATTGGTACCTGTGGGTTGCTAGTAGTGTTGGTTACTGATACGTCCATTTTGCATCATGCTTTTATATCGATATTTATTGCATCATGGGCTGTTATTTCACATTATGTCACAATACTTATGGCTATTCTCTCTTATTTTACAAGGTTTACATAAGGAGGGAGAATGCCGGCAGCTGGAATTCTGGGCTGGAAAAGGAGCAAATATTAGAGACCTATTCTGCACAACTCCAAAAATCCTGAAACTCCACGGAATACCTTATAATAAATAATGAAAAATCCTCGCCAAAGATGAAGACCAGGGGGCCCACACCCTATCCACGAGGGTGGGGGCTCCCCCCCTAGGGCGCGCCCCCTACCTCGTGGGCCCCCTGGTGGCTCTCCGATGACCATCTTCTGCTATATGAAGTCTTTCGTCGAGAAAAAAAGAAGAAGCAACCTTTTGGGACGAAACTCCGCCGCCACGAGGCGGAACCTTGGCGGAACCAATCTAGGGCTCCGGCAGAGCTGCTCTGCTGGGGAAACTTCCCTCCCGGAGGGGGAAATCATCGCCATCGTCATCACCAACGCTCCTCTCATCGGGAGAGGGCAATCTCCATCAACATCTTCATCAACACCATCTCATCTCAAAACCCTAGTTCATCTCTTGTATCCAATTCTTGTCTCCAAGTCCGGGATTGGTGATAGTAGGTTGCTAGTAGTGTTAATTACTCCTTGTAGTTGATGCTAGTTGGTTTAATTGGTGGAAGATCATATGTTCAGATCCTTTATGCATATTATTACCCCTCTGATTATGAACATGAATATGCTTTGTGAGTAGTTACATTTGTTCCAGAGGACAAGGGAGAAGTCTTGCTATTATTAGTCATGTGAATTTGGTATTCGTTCGATATTTTGATGAGATGTATGTTGTCTAGCCTCTAGTGGTGTTATGTGAACGTCGACTACATAACACTTCACCATTATTTGGGCCTAGAGGAAGGCATTGGGAAGTAATAAGTAGATGATGGGTTGCTAGAGTGACAGAAGCTTAAACCCTAGTTTATGTGTTGCTTCATAAGGGGCTGATTTGGATCCATATGTTTCATGCTATGGTTAGGTTTACCTTAATACTTTTGTTGTAGTTGCGGATGCTTGAAATAGAGGTTAATCATAAGTGGGATGCTTGTTCAAGTAAGAACAGCACCCAAGCACCGGTCCACCCACATATCAAATTATGAAAGTACCGAACGTGAATCATATGAACGTGATGAAAACTAGCTTCACGATATTCCCATGTGTCCTCGGGAGCGCTTTTCCTTATATAAGAGTTTGTCCAGGCTTGTCCTTTGCTACAAAAAGTATTGGGTCACCTTGCTGCACTTTATTTAATTTTGTTAGTTGTTGCTCGTTACAAATTATCTTATTACAAAACTATCTGTTACCACTTATTTCAGTACTTGCAGAGAATACCTTGCTGAAAACCGCTTATCATTTCCTTAGGCTCCTCGTTGGGTTCGACACTCTTACTTATCGAAAGGACTATGATATATCCCCTATACTTGTGGGTCATCAAGACCCTTTTCTGGCGCCGTTGCCGGGGAGTGAAGCGCCTTTGGTAGGTGGAATTTGGTAAGGAAAAATTTATATAGTGTGCTGAAATTTACTGTCACTTGTCACTATGGAAAGTAATCCTCTAAGGGGCTTGTTCAGGGTATCTTCACCCTGACCAGTAGAGCAAAGAGTTGCTCCTCAACCTACTAAACCTATTGAAAATGAAATTCCTTATGAGTATCCTTCGGGTATGATAGAAAAACTGCTAGCTAATCCTTTTACAGGAGATGGAACAAAGCATCCTGATGAACACCTAATATATGTGGATGAAGTTTGTGGATTATTTAAGCTTGCAGGTATACCCGATGATGTTGCTAAGAAGAAGGTCTTCCCTTTATCTTTGAAGGGAGATGCATCGACATGGTATAGGCTATGTGATGATATGAGGTCTTGGAATTACAAACGATTGAAATTGGAATTTCATCAGAAGTTTTATCATATGCATCTTGTTGATCGTGATCGCAATTATATATATAATTTTTGGCCTCGCGAAGGAGAAAGCATTGCTCAAGCTTGGGGGAGGCTTAAATAAATCTTATATTCATGCCCCAATCATGAGCTCTCAAGAGAAATGATTATTCAAAAAATTTATGCTCGGCTTTCTGGTAACAATCGCACCATGCTTGATACTTCTTATGCTGGCTCTTTTATGATGAAGACTATTGAATTCAAATGGGATTTATTGGAAAGAATTAAACGCAACTCTGAAGATTGGGACCTCGACAGTGGTAAGGAGTCAGGTATGCCACCTAGTTTTGATTCTGTTAAATCTTTTATGGATACCGATATTTTTCGTAAATTTAGCACTAAATATGGACTTGACTCTGAGATATTAGCTTCTTTCTGTGAATCTTTTGCTGCTTATGTTGATCTCCCCAAGGAGAAGTGGTTTAAATATCATCCTCCCATAGAAGTAAAAGTAGCTGCACCTATTAAAGTTGAAGAAAAGACTATTACTTATAATGATCCTATTGTTCCTACTTCTTATGTTGGGAAACCACCTTTCCCTGTTAGGATAAAGGATCATGCTAAAGCTTCAACTATGGTTCGTAAAAGTAATATTAAAACATATACGCCTCCTGAGCAAGTTAAAGTAGAACCTAATATTGCTATTGTTAAAGATCTCTTGTCTGATAATATTGATGGGCATGTTATTCAGTTCTGCAGTGAAACTGCTAGAATTGCTAAACCTTGTGCTAAAGATAAAAATAGACCTGTGGTAGGCGTGCCTGTTATTTCTGTTAAAATAGGAGAACATTGTTATCATGGCTTATGTGATATGGGTGCTAGTGCTAGTGCAATACCTATTGACTTATACAAAGAAATTATGCATGACATTGCACCTGTTGAGTTAGAAGAAATTGATGTCACTATTAAACTTGCTAATAGAGATACTATTTCGCCAGTGGGAATTGTTAGAGATGTTGAAGTCTTGTGCGGGAAAACTAAATATCCTGCTGATTTTTTTGTTCTTGGTTCCCCACAAGATAGCTTTTGTCCCATTATATTTGGTAGACCCTTCTTGAGTACTGTTAATGCTACCATAGATTGCACAAGGGATGTTGTTACTGTCGGTTTAGATGATATGACTCATGAGTTTAATTTCTCTAAATTTAGTAAACAACACCGTGAAGAAGAATTGTCTAGTAAGGATGAAATTATTGGTCTTGCTTCTATTAGCATACCTCCTAGTGATCCTTTGGAACAATATTTGCTAGACCATGAGAATGATATGTTTATGAATGAAATAAGGGAAATAGATGAAGTATTCTTTAAACAGGAACCTATTCTGAAACACAATTTGCCTGTTGAAATCCTAAGGGATCCCCCTCCACCTAAGGGCGATCCCGTGTTTGAGCTTAAACCGTTGCCTGATAATCTTAAATATGCTTATCTTGATGAAAAGAAGATATATCATGTTATTATTAGTGCTAACCTTTCAGAGCATGAAGAAGAAAGATTATTGAAAACTCTGAAGAAGCATCGTGCTGCTATTGGATATACTCTTGATGATCTTAAGGGCATTAGTCCCACTCTATGTGAACATAAAATAAATTTGGAAGCAGATGCCAAACCAGTTTGTGATCCTCAACGACGTCTGAATCCTAAAATGAAAGAAGTGGTAAGAAAAGAAATACTAAAGCTTCTGGAGGCAGGTATAATTTATCCCGTTGCTAATAGTCAGTGGGTAAGTCTTGTTCATTGTGTCCCTAAGAAGGGAGGTATTACTGTTGTTCCTAATGATAAATATGAATTGATTCCACAAAGAATTATTACAGGTTATAGGATGGTAATTGATTTCCGCAAATTAAATAAGGCTACTAAGAAAGATCATTACCCCTTACCTTTTATCGATCAAATGCTCGAAAGATTATGCAAACATACACATTACTGCTTTCTAGATGGTTATTCTGGTTTCTCTCAAATACCTGTGTCGGCTAAAGATCAATCAAAGACTACTTTTACATGCCCTTTTCGTACTTTTGCTTATAGACGTATGCCTTTTGGTTTATGTAATGCACCTGCTACCTTTCAAAGATGCATGATGGCTATATTCTCTGACTTTTGTGAAAAGATTTGTGAGGTTTTCATGGACGACCTTTCCGTCTATGGAACTTCTTTTGATGATTGCTTGAGCAATCTTGATCGAGTTTTGCAGAGATGTGAAGAAACTAATCTTGTCTTGAATTGGGAAAAGTGCCACTTTATGGTTAATGAGGGTATAGTCTTGGGGCATAAAGTTTCTGAAAGATGTATTGAAGTTGATAAAGCCAAGGTTGATGCTATTGAAAAGATGCCATGTCCCAAGGACATCAAAGGTATAAGAAGTTTCCTTGGTCACGCCGGATTTTATAGGAGGTTCAATAAGGACTTCTCAAAAATTTCTTGGCCTCTGACTAATTTATTACAAAAAGATATACCACTTGTCTTTGATGATGATTGTGTAGAAGCATTTGAAATACTTAAGGAAGCATTAGTCTCTGCACCTA
Organism: Triticum dicoccoides; assembly: GCF_002162155.2. Lineage (NCBI taxonomy): Eukaryota > Viridiplantae > Streptophyta > Magnoliopsida > Poales > Poaceae > Triticum > Triticum dicoccoides. The sequence goes on along the minus strand of NC_041386.1, from coordinate 577,196,978 downwards.
TTGTTCAGCCACCTGATTGGAATTTACCCTTTGAAATTATGTGTGATGCTAGCGATTATGATGTGGGTGTTGTTCTAGGGCAAAGAATTGATAAGAAATTAAATGTTATCCATTATGCTAGTAAGACTCTAGACAATGCTCAAAGAAATTATGCTACTACTGAAAAAGAACTTTTAGCAGTTGTATTTGCTTGTGATAAGTTCAGACCTTATATTGTTGATTCTAAAGTAACTATCCACACTGATCATGCTGCTATTAAATATCTTATGGAGAAGAAAGATGTTAAACCTAGACTTATTTGATGGGTTCTCTTGCTACAAGAATTTGATTTGCATATTGTTGATAGAAAAGGAGCTGAGAACCCCGTTGCAGACAACTTATCTAGGTTAGAGAATGTTCTTGATGACCCACTACCTATTGATGATAGCTTTCCTGATGAACAATTAAATGTCATAAGTACTTCTCGTAGTACTCCTTGGTATGCTGATTATGCTAATTACATAGTTGCTAAATTTATACCACCTAGCTTCACATACCAACAAAATAAAAAGTTCTTCTATGATTTGAGACATTACTTTTCGGATGACCCACATCTTTATAAAGAAAGAGTAGATGGTATTATTAGACGTTGTGTACCTGAGCATGAACAGGAACAGATCCTACGCAAGTGCCACTCCAAAACTTATGGAGGACACCACGTGGGAGATAGAACTGCACATAAGGTATTGCAATCCGGTTTTTATTGGCCTACTCTCTTCAAGGATGCCCATAAGTTTGTCCTATCTTGTGATGAATGTCAAAGAATTGGTAATATTAGTAGACGTCAAGAAATGCCTATGAATTATTCACTTGTTATTGAACCATTTGATGTTTGGGGCTTTGATTATATGGGACCTTTTCCTGCCTCTAATGGATATACACATATTTTAGTTGTTGTTGATTACGTTACTAAGTGGGTAGAAGCTATTCCAACTAGTAGTGCTGAAAATAACACTTCTATTAAAATGCTTAAAGAAGTTACTTTTCCGAGGTTTGGAGTCCCTAGATATTTAATGACTGATGGTGGTTCACATTTTATTCATGGTGCTTTCCATAAAATGCTTGCTAAATATGACGTCAATCATAGAATTGCATCTCCGTATCACCCACAGTCTAGTGGTCAAGTAGAATTGAGTAATAGAGAACTCAAATTAATTTTGCAAAAGACTGTCAATAGGTCTAGAAAGAATTGGTCCAAGAAACTTGATGATGCATTATGGGCCTATATAACTGCATATAAAAATCCTATGGGTATGTCTCCCTATAAAATGGTATATGGAAAAGCATGTCACTTACCTCTCGAACTAGAACATAAGGCATATTGGGCTATTAAAGAGCTCAATTATGATTTCAAACTTGCCAGTGAAAAGAGGTTATTTGATATTAGCTCACTTGATGAATGGAGAACCCAAGCTTATGAAAATGCCAAGTTGTTTAAAGAAAAGGGTTAAAAGATGGCGAGAAAAAAGGATAAAAAAGCGTGAGTTTAATGTAGGTGATTATGTATTGCTATACAACTCTCGTTTAAGATTTTTTGCAGGGAAACTTCTCTCTAAATGGGAAGGCCCCTATATTATCGAGGAGGTCTATCGTTCCGGTGCCATAAAAATCAACAACTTCGAAGGCACAAATCCGAAGGTGGTAAACGGTCAAAGAATCAAACATTATATCTCAGGTAATCCCATAAATGTTGAAACCAATATTATTGAAACCGTAACCCCGGAGGAATACATAAGGGACACTTTCTAGAATGTTTCAAACTCCGAAAAGGAATAGGTATGTGGTACGGTAAGTAAACTAATTCCAAAACAATTTTTAAGGCAATATTTCTCCGTTTTGGAATATTTAGAAAAATATAAAATTAAGTAGCAGTCCGGGAAGGACACGAGGGCCCCACGAGGGTGGAGGGCACTCCTGTCACATCCCTGTGTTAGTCATGCTTTAGGATTGGTTGAACTTGTGCATCATGTTTAAATTCCCAGAAAACTGAAATGGGGATGACAGAACCCCCAGCACCCCCCCCCTCTGGAACAACTAGGGTTTACTAAAAACTTTTTCAATGAACCTGAAATGCCCTTCTAAAAAGCCTACCCTTTTTGTTTTGGGTTAAAACCTTTGACAAAAATGGTGCACATTTTCCTAGGACATCTTCAGGTCATTGGATTAATTCTTATAGTATTTGCATTTGGGCATTTAAATGCTATAAAATATTTTAAGTGCTCAAATAATCATAAACTAAAATGTTTGCTGTTGGATATATTCTAAGCAGTACCCATGATTAATTTTATGATTTATGGAAATGCCCTGGCATTTTTAATAAAGCCCTGAAGCTACAAAAATAATAGAATAAATATAAAAAACAGAAAGAAAGAGAGAGAGAGAGAGGAACTCACCTGGCGCAGCCCACCTAACCCACTAGCCGGCCCACCTGGCGGCCTAGCACTATGCTGGCCCACGCCAGCCAGCTGCTTCTTCCCCGCTAGGCGGGCAGGGAGGTGACGCCGGCGTGCCTGAGCTCGCCACGGCGCCACCTACTTGCCGCCAACGCCCCTGGACGCATGGACGCCTCCACGTCGCACACCGAAGCCCCTGGACACACCATTCCCCCTTGTCTCCCTCCCTTCGCCGTTCCCCACCATGGCCGACGCCCCTGTCGCCGCACCGTCGTCGTAGCCGTGCCCTCCGTCGTCCTCGCGCTGCGCCATCATGTCCACGAGCTCCGCCGTCGTCGATTACATCGAGTAGGTCGAGCCCCGAGCGCTCGCTCGCCCCGGAGATGCTGCACCGAGCTCGTCCTCAACTCCGGCCACCGGAGATCCCCTTCGCCGTCCCCGCCACCTCAGCTCATCCCCGACCTCGTCGACTGCCTCGACGTGACCCCCGTGAGCTCAGCCACCTCCCTACCCTCTCCATTCCCTCTCTCGAGCCCTGTAGCGACTGCACGTAGATCACCCGCACGCACCGCCGCGGAGCTCATCGCCGACGAGGCTCCGGCCACCCAATGGCCGCGCCACCCTGTCCACTAGCCCTACCGCACCCCAGGAGCTCAACGCACCAAACCACGCGCCTCCCCGTGCACCCTAGCGACTAGTTCAACCTTACCCGAGCTCCGACCGCCGCCAAACTCGTCGCCGACGATGTTTCCGGCCACCCCAACTCCACCCACTGCCACCATTCGACGCGGCTCCCTCCCCGCGTCACGTAGATGGTCTTCACCGTCCTTTTGGTCGTCGGAATGCAAAACCCGTGCTGCTCCACCGCGTCTGGCCTCGCCGGCGGCTAAACGCCGGCGAGTTGACCCTGTTTGACCCCGTGTGGGCCCAGGTTGACCTCCCCCTGAGCCTATGACAGGTGGGGTCGGCCTGTTAATTAGTTTAGGATTAATACTAACTAATTTTAACTAGTTTAGTCACTGACATGTGGGCCCAGGCCCCACTAATAGTTAATTAGTGTTAATTTAATCCTGCTAGTTAGCTGAGTCACTGACAGACAGGGCCCACCAGTCAGGTTTGACCTGGCCGACCCAGTTGACCGCTGATGTCACACCTATGTCATGCTGACGCATTAATTCAATTACTGGAATTATTCTTATATAGGAAATTCCAAAAAATAGCCAAAACTTCTAAAAATCATAGAAAATCAACCATAGCTCCAAATCAAACAAGTTATATCTGAAAAATGATCAGAAAAGTTCAATCTATCCATCTGTAATGGTTTCATGCATGACAAAACAAGTTAACCTTGCTGTTTAAGCAGAATAAGATAATGCACTAATAAGGCTATGTTAAATGAGCTAACATTTGAATCTTTGATTCAAATGAGTTCACCCCCTTCTGTTTTAGCTTGCATTAGGCCAAGACACTTTCATCTTGCCATGTCATAGCATGCATCATATTGTTGCATATTGTCATGTGTTGATTATGTTCGGTGTGCTTTTCGTGGTAGGTTTTGCCTCCGAGGATAACCCCGAGTATCCGTCTGAAGGGCAGTACCCTACTACCACTACATCAAGCAAGCAACCCGTTGATCATTCCAATACAATCCCATGTTCTTGCTTCTGCTCTTGTTTACTGCATTAAGACAACGCGATTCAAACTGTTGTGTGCTACGGTAGTTGAACCCTCATCCTCTGCATGACCTGTCATTACCACAGTAACTAGTTAAAACCCACTAGCATGTGTAGGAGTTGATTGAGCCATGTATGTGATTCCTACATTGCTATACTTGCTATGCTTAGAGTTGTGTCAGGTCTGGTTCATCTAGGTGATGGTCTAGAGTGAAATGATTATGTCGGTAATGTGAGGGATGTGTTGAACATGTTTTGGTAAAGGTATCGATGAGAGGCCTTGTAGGAGTACATGGTGGGTTGTTTCATTGAGGCCGTCCCTAAGAACTGAGATCTGTATGCGTGATTTAAGATTCAGTTACTACCATGCATTGGGCCCGAAACCAATGGACCCTCTCGGCTTCTTAATCACCCTAGTACTTTGTCCAGGAGTTGCAATTAGTTTCTGGTGTTTGTAGGTTATGTGTTGGCGGCCGTGCGTAGCGCTGACCCTAGGGGTGGGTTATATTGCGGTAGATACACCATGGCCGGGTATGCCGGGCGCCCGTTTGGCGTCTCGGGACCCTGTTCACATCGTTCGGGGCCATATGTGGAAACCTCGGCCGGACTCCCTACGGATGGAACCTGGATAGGCGATAAACCTGGACTAGAGACTTAAGTGTTTAGGTAGGCCGTGGCCGACACCCTCGTGGGGCTTCCGCTTGAAGGTTGCCGAGTACATGTCGTGTAAACGGTGGTAAGTGGTGAAAGCGTGTATGAAGAAGTATACCCCTTCAGGGTTAACATCATCTATTCGAATAGTCGTGTCCACGGTAAAGGACTACTTGGTTGCATATACAGTTCATAGACAAGTTAATGGTTACTACTAAAAGACTCAAGATAAGTGTGAGTACCGAGGATGGCCCTCTTGTAGGATGACGAGGGAGGATCCCCGGTGGAGTGTTGTGTTGATGAGTAGTGGACTCGTGTGCGAAAACTATTTTACTAGTGGAGTCTCGTAGGATAGCTTAGCCAAGAGTCAAAGCTGGCTTGCTGCAATAACTCCACCACCTTCTTGAGAATGAGCATGTATAGTAGGTTCTGTTGTAAGACTTGCTGAGTACCTTTGTACTCATGTTTGCTTAATTACTATTTTCAGACAAGAACACCGCCCCCTCCGATGGGTTCTACGTAGACCTTGATGTCGATGAGTGACTAGCCACCCAGGTGGTGATCCTGGCCATGGAGGGCCCTATGTAGATAGACAGGCTTCGAGAAGCCTTCCTCTTTCTAGTGTCTGTACTCAGACTAGTTGCTTCCGCTTGTGCTTGTATGATTGTATGACTTGAGTGTCAGGTCGTGTGACCCCTACCTGTATGAACATGTTATGTATGGCTCTCTGGAGCCTTTAAATAAAGTACTTGAGTTGTAGAGTTTTGTTGTGATGCCATGTTGTATGCACTCATGTCGGGCATATTGTGTGTATGATTGAAATGCTCGATATGAGCGGGATCCGACAATCTAGTTGTTTATCCTTGGCAGCCTCTCATATGGGGAAATGTAGTCTAGTGCTTCCTTTGCGATAGTAGTCCGCTACAGCCCGGTTCACTAGAGTCCTGCTAGCCCAGCACTACTGCTCTGGACACTTGACTGGCCGGCATGTGTTTCGCCTCGTTCCTATGTCTGTCCCTTCGGGGAAATGTCACGCGGTGACATCCGGAGTCCTGCCTAGCCTGCTACAGCTCGGATTCCCCGGAGTCCTGTTAGCCCAGTGCTACAGCCCAGATTCACTCGTTGATGACCGACATGTTCGATGTGATTCATGTATGACTGTCTCCATAGGTCTGTGCCGCTTTGGGTTCACGACTAGCCATGTCGGCCCGGGTTCTCTATCATATGGATGCTAGCAACACTATCATATACGTGAGCCAAAAGGCGCAAACGGTCCCAAGCCATGGTAAGGCGACACCCGTGGGATACCGTGCATGAGGCCGCAATGTGATATGAGGTGTTACCGGTTAGATCGATGTGATATGGAATCGGGGTCCTGACAGCGTTGGCATCAGAGCCGGACTGCCTGTAGGTTCGTTGAGCCAAACTGGTCGATGTCGAGTCTAGAAATGCTTTAGTTATATGTAGGGGAATTGATTGTGGGAGGGAACGTAAGGCTCTTTTACTCCTTTACCTTATGCCCTATGATCTGAGTCATTCTCTTCTCATTCAACGTGGGTTAAGGACTAGGCTCTCTTCTTCTATCAGGTTCACGTGTTACTAATCCGTAGTAGCTTATAGGATTGTTGTTACAAGCCTCAGTACAGTTTCTACTACTTTTAGTATGTTGCTAGTTGAATCAGAACCTTGATATGATGTTGATGAGTGGTATTGCAAACTATTGTGGATGTCTCAAATCTTTTCCTGAGCATTTACAGTTGTTATGTTGTCCAATTTTCCCTAGAAATTCTAATGTCTTTGCATTGTGGTTGTGCTTTTAGATGGCCACTCGTGCTCAAAACCAAGTGGTTCACCTGACCCGGTGCCTTGATGTGCCCGGTCATACTGCTATGTTAGTCCGGGTAATGATCGAGAGGGTTACCGTTGGTATCCCGAATACACTGTTGAAGAGTAGTTCCGAGACTTTAATCAAAGCCAATATTTCTGCACCGTCAGGATATTTCCTTCTTATCCTGGATCTACCGAGCCCCTCCACTGTTCCTATGGACTCGGGGTTACTGTTGAGATGGCTGTGCAGGATGCTGCCTATTCCATGATGACCATAATGCGAGTCCGGACTGGCCTGCTTCAGAACACCGACTTCCGTTACATGCCAGCTTCACTTCCGGGAGCGCAAGGGTATCTCCAGGCTATCTATGCTGACTCCACTCAGGAGGACTCACTAACTTGTACCACTGCCGAGATGCTCGAGGATAAGGACCGAGAGAATCGGGCCTTGAGGCTGGAGCTTTTCAACACCCGTGCTGATCATTGGACCACTTTGACTCGGTTTGCACCTGCAGTGCAAGCTGGATGTATGGATACAAGGGATCTGTATCCTATGAGATCTGCTCTGCCAGACATGGTGGATTGGCGTGATGTGGGAGGCATCACCCCACCCCGTGGTCCCCGCAGGCCACCGTTTGTTGGTCCAAGACCTCATCCTAGCCCCTTTGGTCCACAAGCTCCTCAGGACCGTCTTTTCCCGGATGATCACGTTGAACTTCCAGGCTATGGAGGTGACTTCTATGAGGACTACTACGGAGCTATCTGAGTTAGTAGTAGTATCACTAGTATTGTAATAGTTGTATCTCCACTGTCCTGCGTGACTTGTGCAATATGACTTTGTGTGTAATCAATACCGGAGGTGTAGACAAATAATGTATAGGAGCTTGGAATGCCTCCGATGAGATGTAACGTCTTTCATCATAGTTGTATTGTAGCCTGGGCTTGTACTAAACTATGTATGGTATGTATGACCGTTGGTATATATATGGCAGTTCTATATTACCATGACATACGGATGAACATCTCTGCCTTCCGTGTTATCCATTACATTCTGCACTTCCTTGCTAAGTTTGTGCCATCCTTATCTAAACCGTTGCTTTGTTTTCCCCTAGGATGGTCAACACCCGCAGCAACCCTGCTGCCCCAGAGCAGGGGGAAGCCAGTGCAGTTAGGGGTGAAAATCTACCTCACCCGCCTTCTCTGGCCGAAGTGATGCTGGAGGTGGAAAGAAACAAGCGTGAGACTAACTGCTTGTTGGAGCGGATTGAGCAGAACACTGCACGCCATCAGCGAAATGACTTGGTGTCAATCAATGACTTTATCAAGCTGCACCCACCAAAGTTTAACCATTCTGTCGAGCCCCTCTACGCGGATGACTGGCTTCGTAGCATCACCCACAAGCTATGTTCTGCCAACGTAGCCGAAGCTGATAAGGTTACTTATGCTGCCTATCACCTCGAAGCCCCTGCTAGCCTTTGGTGGGAAAATTTTGAAGCCATGCGCCCGGTCGGCCAAATCACTGGGCTGAATTCAGTGAGGCTTTCGGTGAGCATCACATTCCGGAAGGTCTCATAGATCGCAAGAGGAAGGAGTTCTAAAATTTCACCCAAGGAAGACTGACTGTGGATGCATATAGTCATGAATTTGGGAATCTGGCACGTTATGCTCCTCAAGAGGTATCTACCGACGCTAAGAAGCAGGCAAGGTTCCGCAAGGGACTTAGCCCTGAGCTTCGCCGTGATCTTCGTCTGCACGAGTGCACCTCCTTTCAGAAGTTGGTCAATAAAGCCATCAGCGCTGAGACAGGCCAGACTGATTATGACGCTTCACGCAAGCACTCCCGTGATTTTGGCTCTTCATCCGGCTCTGGATCTCGGAAGCATCGGGTGTGGATTCCAAGCACGGCACTGCCACCCAGGTTCATTCCGAGGCCATCCTTTGAGGCGCCTCGTCCCAACCAGCAGTTTGCACCGCCCAAACCCTATGGTGGCCCCGCTGCTAATGCTGCTCCATGCCCCAATGTTGTGACATGTTTCAAGTGTGGAGAGCCAGGTCACTATAGCCGAGAGTGTCCTCAGAACAACAACCCCAATCAGTCTAGGAAGTCCGTTGGTCGTGGTAAGCCAGCGGGAAAGACAATCTACGCCAAGCCGGTCACCACTGCACGTGGCCATGTTAACTATGTTTCAGCCAAGGAGGCTCATGAGGATCCTAACGTTGTCCTTGGTACGCTCCTTGTTAATTGCCATCCGGCATCTGTTCTTTTCGATACTGGAGCATCTCATTCATTCATATCCGAGAACTATGCTCGATTGCATAACACGACATTCTGTGACATGGCCGCTACCATGGAAATTCAAACCCCTGGCTCTAGATGGCAAACTTCTAGAGTAAGCCATGGGAACAAAATTCTTGTCGATAGACTTGTCTTCCTTGCATCCTTAATAGCTCTCAAGTCCTCGGACATAAACATCATCTTGGGTATGGACTGGATGTCAGCTCATTATGCTAAGATTGATTGTGCCACTAGAACCGTTCAACTTACTCACCCATCGGGCAAGACAGCCAATGTCTTAACTCGAGTGGCCAAGCGCCAGCTTTACTCCCTAAATGCCAACCCCCTTCCAGACCTTGAGGATGTTCCGGTAGTCCGAGACTTTCCGGATGTCTTTCTAGAAGAACTGCCAGGTGTTCCACCTAACAGGGATGTCGAGTTTGTGATAGACCTTGTTCCAGGAACCGTTCCAATTTCTAGAAGACCCTATAGGATGGCACCCTTAGAACTAGCCAAGCTTAAGAACCAACTTGATGAGTCCTTGAAAAAGGGTTTCATCCGTCCTAGTTCCTCTCCTTGGGCTTGCCCCGTCCTCTTCGTCAAGAAGAAGGATGGAATGGATCAAATGGTTGTAGATTACCAACCTGTCAACTTGGTCACTATCAAGAACAAGTATCTGCTTCCCAGGATCAACGATCTGTATGATCAGCTCGCTGGATCCTCAGTCTTTTCCAAGATGGATTTGAGGTTGGGCTACCATCAAATCAAAATCAGAAATGGGGACATTCCCAAAACGGCATTTGTTACTCGCTATGGCCAATACGAGTACACCGTTATGTCCTTCGGTCTAACCAATGCCCCAGCCACCTTCTCTCGGTTAATGAACTCGGTCTTCATGGAGTATTTGGATAAATTCGTCGTAGTATACCTTGATGACATACTCATCTACTCCAAGAATGAAGAGGAACATGCCGAACATCTAAGGCTGGTATTGACAAAACTTCGAGAGCATCGCCTTTATGCCAAACTCTCCAAGTGTGAATTTTGGTTGCCAGAAGTGACCTATCTAGGCCATGTAATCTTTGGTAAGGGTATTGCTGTCAATCCCGAGCGAGTTCAAGCCATCCTTGATTGGACTCCACCTGAGACGGTCAAGCAAGTTCGGAGCTTCCTTGGCTTAGCGAGCTACTGCCGCCGCTTTGTCGAGAATTTCTCCAAGGTTGCTAAACCTCTAACTGAACTCCTCAAGAAAGATAAAAAGTTCGAGTGGACTCCACAGTGCGAGTTCAGCTTTCAGGAACTGAAAAGATGCCTGACATCTGCTCCCGTACTGGTACCACCAGATTTCTCCAAGGACTTTATTATCTATTGTGACGCCTCGCAACAAGGACTAGGTTGCATACTCATGCAAGATCGTCAGGTAATTGCCTATGCTTCACGGCAATTACACCCACATGAGGAAAATTATCTCACACATGATCTAGAGCTTGCAGCTGTGGTCCATGCACTTAAAACTTGGCGACATTACCTCCTTGGTAATCGTTCCAAGATCTTCACCGACCACCAAAGTTTGAAATATATCTTCACCCAACCGGATTTGAATCTCAGGGAAAGACATTGGGTCGAGTTGATCTCGGATTACGACTTAGGAATAACTTACACCCCGGCAAATCCAGTGTCATGGCTGATGCGCTAAGTCGTAAATCTTATTGTAACAACCTGATGTTACAACAAAGTCAACCACTTCTCCATGAGGAATTTCATAAGCTTAATCTTCACATTATTCCTCGAGGATTCCTATCCACCCTGGTGGCGAAACCTACCCTTACGGATCAGATCATCAAGGCACAGAAGGTAGATCCGAGAATCTCCTGTATTAAGAGAAACATTAAGAAAGGAGTCGTGAATTGTTTCTCCGTTGATGATCAAGGTGTCGTATACTTTGGAAACCGCTTAGTGGTTCCCAAGGCACGAAACCTAAGGCGGCTGATCCTTAAGGAAGCTCATGAATCCCCTCTCACTATTCATCCCGGTAGTACTAAAATGTATCAAGACCTACGCCAGAGATTTTGGTGGACTAGGATGAAGAGAGAAATCGCTCAATACATTGCTAATTGCGACGTTTGTCGTCATGTTAAAGCAGAGCATCAACGACCTGCTGGCACCCTTCAACCTTTGGCTATTCCTGAGTGGAAATGGGATAAAATCAGTATGGATTTCATTACTGGGTTTCCCAGGACCAAGAGAGGGAATAATGCCATCTTCGTCGTGATCGACCGTCTTTCCAAAGTAGCCCACTTTCTACCTGTTCGTGAGAGTATCACCACTAGCCAGCTAGCTGAGTTATACATCTCCCGAATAGTGTCACTTCATGGTGTCCCATTGGAAATTAACTCAGACCATGGGAGTCTCTTCACCTCTCGATTTTGGGAAAGTTTCCAAAATGCTATGGGAACTCGTCTCTCTTTTAGCACCTCCTTCCATCCTCAATCAAGTGCTCAAGTAGAGCGAGTCAATCAAATTCTGGAAGATATGCTCCGAGCTTCTGTCATCTCATTCGGAATGGGTTGGGAGAAATGCCTTCCATTCGCGGAGTTTGCTTATAACAATAGTTATCAAGCTAGCTTGGGCAAAGCTCCTTTCGAAGTTCTCTATGGACGAAAATGTTGAACGCCTCTTAACTGGTCAGAAACCGGGGAAAGACAACTCTTTGGCCCGGATATGATTCAGGAAGCAGAAGAGCAGGTTCGCGTTATTCGTGAGAAATTGAAAACAGCCCAATCTCATCAAAAGAGCCAATATGACCGTAAACATAAGCTCATGACTTATGAAGTCAGCGAGAAGGCTTACCTTCGGGTTACTCCGTTAAAGGGAACCCATCGTTTCGGTATCAAAGGCAAATTGGCTCCTCGTTACATCGGACCCTTTCACATTCTTGCCAAACGAGGAGAAGTTGCCTACCAATTAGAACTACCTTCGCATCTTTCCAGAGTTCACGATGTCTTCCATGTTTCTCAACTCCGGCATTGCTTCGCGGATCCTATCCATGGAGTGGACCACGAAACGCTTGATCTACAAGATAACCTCTCATATTGGGAATATCCCGTTCGTATCCTTGATCAAGCCGAGCGTACCACTCGACGCCATAATATCAAGTTTCTCAAGGTTCAATGGTCACACCATTCCGAGAAAGAAGCCACTTGGGAAAGGGAGGATCGTCTTCGACTCGAGTACCCCACCTTCTTCCCGGAGGATCCTAAATCTCGGGACAAGATTCTTTTGAGTGGGGATGAGTTGTCACATCCCTGTGTTAGTCGTCCTTTAGGATTGGTTGAACTTGTGCATCATGTTTAAATTCCCAGAAAACTGAAATGGGGATGACAGAACCCCCAGCACCCCCTGGAACAATTAGGGTTTACTAAAAACTTTTTCAATGAACCTGAAATGCCCTTCTAAAAAGCCCACCCTTTTTGTTTTGGGTTAAAACCTTTGACAAAAATGGTGCACATTTTCCTAGGACATCTTCAGGTCATTGGATTAATTCTTATAGTATTTGCATTTGGGCATTCAAATGCTATAAAATATTTTAAGTGCTTAAATAATCATAAACTAAAATGTTTGCTGTTGGATATATTCTAAGCAGTAGCCATGATTAATTTTATGATTTATGGAAATGCCCTGGCATTTTTAATAAAGCCCTGAAGCTACAGAAATAATAGAATAAATATAAGAAAACAGAAAGATAGAGAGAGAGGAACTCACCTGGCGCAGCCCACCTAACCCACCAGCCGGCCCACCTGGCGGCCTAGCACTGTGCTGGCCAGTGCCAGCCAGCTGCTTCTTCCCCGCCAGGCAGGCAGGGAGGTGACGCCGGTGTGCCTGAGCTCGCCACGGCGCCACCTGCTTGCCGCCAACGCCCCTGGAAGCCTGGATGCCTCCACGTCACACACTGAAGCCCCTGGACACGCCATTCCCCCATGTCTCTCTCCCTTCGGCGTTCCCCACCATGGCCGACACCCCTGTTGCCGCACCGTCGTCGTAGCCGCGCCCTCCGTCCTCCTCGCGCCGCGCCATCGTGTCCACGAGCTCCGTCGTCGTCGATTACATCGAGTAGGTCGAGCCCCGAGCGCTCGCTCGCCCCGGGGACGCTGCACCGAGCTCGTCCTCAACTCCGGCCACCAGAGATCCCCTTCGCCGTCCCCGCCGCCTCAGCTCATCCCCGACCTCGCCGACTGCCTCGACATGACCCCCGTGAGCTCAGCCACCTCCCCACCCTCTCCATTCCCTCTCTCGAGCCCCATAGCGACTGCACGTAGATCACCCGCACGCACCACCGCGGAGCTCGTCGTCGACGAGGCTTCGGCCACCCAATGGCCGTGTCACCCTGTCCACTAGCCCTACTGCACCCCCAGGAGCTCAACGCACCAAACCACGCGTCTCCCCGTGCACCCTAGCGACTAGTTCAACCTTACCCGAGCTCCGGCCGCCGCCAAACTCATCGCCGGCGACGTTTTCGGCCACCCCAGCTCCACCCACTGCCACCATTCGACGCGGCTCCCTCCCCGGCTCACGTAGATGGTCTCCGCCGTCCTTTTGGTCGCCAGACTACAAAACCCGCGCTGCTCCGCCGCGTCTGGCCTCACCGGCGGCTAAACGCCGGCGAGTTGACCCTGTTTGACCCCGTGTGGGCCCAGGTTGACCTCCCCCTGAGCCTATGACAGGTGGGGCCGGCCTGTTAATTAGTTTAGGATTAATACTAACTAATTTTAACTAGTTTAGTCACTGACATGTGGGCCCAGGCCCCACTGATAGTTAATTAGTGTTAATTTAATCCTGCTAGTTAGCTGAGTCACTGACAGACAGGGCCCACCAGTCAGGTTTGACCTAGCCGACCCAGTTGACCGCTGACGTCACACCTATGTCATGCTAACGCATTAATTCAATTACTGGAATTATTCTTATATAGGAAATTCCAAAAAATAGCCAAAACTTCTAAAAATCACAGAAAATCAACCATAGCTCCAAATCAAACAAGTTATATATGAAAAATGATCAGAAAAATTCAATCTATCCATCTGTAATGGTTTCATGCATGACAAAACAAGTTAACCTTGCTATTTAAGCAGAATAAGATAATGCACTAATAAGGCTATGTTAAACGAGCTAACATTTGAATCTTTGATTCAAATGAGTTCATCCCCTTCTGTTTTAGCTTGCATTAGGCCAAGACACTTTCATCTTGCCATGTCATAGCATGCATCATATTGTTGCATATTGTCATGTGTTGATTATGTTCGGTGTGCTTTTCGTGGTAGGTTCTGCCTCCAAGGATAACCCTGAGTATCCGTCTGAAGGGCAGTACCCTACTACCACTACATTAGGCAAGCAACCCGTTGATCATTCCAATACAATCCCATGTTATCGATTCTGCTCTTGTTTACTGCATTAAGACAACGCGATTCAAACTGCTGTGTGCTACGGTAGTTGAACCCTCATCCTCTGCATGACCTGTCATTGCCACAGTAACTAGTTAAAACCCACTAGCATGTGTAGGAGTTGATGGAGCCATGTATGTGATTCCTACATTGCTATGCCTGCTATGCTTAGAGTTGTGTCAGGTCTGGTTCATCTGGGTGATGGGCTAGAGTGAAATGATTATGTCGGTAATGTGAGGGATGTGTTGAACATGTTTTGGTAAAGGTATCGATGAGAGGCCATGTAGGAGTACATGGTGGGTTGTTTCATTGAGGCCGTCCCTAAGAACTGAGATCTGTATGTGTGATTTAAGATTCAATTACTACCATACATTGGGCCCGAAACCAATGGACCCTCTCAGCTTCTTAATCACCCTAGTACTCTGTCCAGGAGTTGCAATTAGTTTCTGGTGTTTGTAGGTTATGTGTTGGCGGCCGTGCGTAGCGCTGACCCTAGCGGTGGGCTAGGTTGCGATAGATACACCGTGGCCGGGTATGCCGGGCGCCTGTTTGGCATCTCGGGACCCTGTTCACATCGTTCGGGGCCGTATGTGGAAACCTCGGCCGGACTCCTTGCGGATGGAACCTGGATAGGCGATAAACCTGGACTAGAGACTTAAGTGTTTAGGTAGGCCGTGGACGACACCCTCGTTGGGCTTCCGCTTGAAGGTTGCCGAGTACATGTCGTGTAAACGGCGGTAAGTGGTGAAAGCATGTATGAAGAAGTATACCCCTGCAGGGTTAACATCATCTATTCGAATAGCCGTGTCCACGGTAAAGGACTACTTGGTTGCCTATACAGTTCATAGACAAGTTAATGGTTACTACTAAAAGACTCAAGATAAGTGTGAGAACCGAGGATGGCCCTCTCGTAGGATGACGAGGGAGGATCCCCGGTGGAGTATTGTGTTGATGAGTAGTGGACTCATGTGTGAAAACTATTTTACTAGTGGAGTCTCGTAGGATAGCTTAGCCAAGAGTCAAAGCTGGCTTGCTGCAATAACTCCACCACCTTCTTGAGAATGAGCATGTATAGTAGGTTCTGTTGTAAGACTTGTTGAGTACCTTTGTACTCATGTTTGCTTAATTACTGTTTTCAGACGACAACACCGCCCCGTCCGATGGGTTCTACGTAGACCTTGATGTCGACGAGTGACTAGCCACCCAGGTGGTGATTCTGGCCATGGAGGGCCCTATGTAGATAGACAGGCTTCGAGAAGCCTTCCTTCTTTCTAGTGTCTGTACTCAGACTAGTTGCTTCCGCTTGTGCTTGTATGATTGTATGACTTGAGTGTCGGGTTGTGTGACCCCTACCTGTATGAACATGTTATGTATGGCTCTCTGGAGCCTTTAAATAAATTACTTGAGTTGTAGAGTTTTGTTGTGATGCCATGTTGTATGCACTCATATCGGGCATATTGTGTGTATGATTGAAATGCTCGGTATGAGCGGGATCCGACAATCTAGTTGTTTATCCTTGGCAGCCTCTCATATGGGGAAATGTAGTCTAGTGCTTCCTGAGTGATAGTAGTCCGCTACATCCCGATTCACTGGAGTCCTGCTAGCCCAGCACTACTGCTCTGGACACTTGACAGGCCAGCATGTGTTTCACCTTGTTCCTATGTCTGTCCCTTCGGGGAAATGTCACGCGGTGACATCCAGAGTCCTGCCTAGCCTGCTACAGCCCGGGTTCCTCGGAGTCCTGTTAGCCCAGTGCTACAGCCCGGATTCACTCGCTGATGACCGACATGTTCGATGTGATTCATGTATGCCTGTCTCCATAGGTGTGTGCCGCTTTGGGTTCACGACTAGCCATGTCAGCCCGGGTTCTCTATCATATGGATGCTAGCGACACTATCATATACGTGAGCCAAAAGGCGCAAACGGTCCCGGGCCATGGTAAGGCGACACCCGTGGGATACCGTGCGTGAGGCCGCAATGTGATATGAGGTGTTACCGGCTAGATCGATGTGATATGGAATCGGGGTCCTGACAGCTCCCTACCCCCCTGGGCGCCCCCCTACCTCGTGAGCACCTCGTGTGCCTTCCGGACTCCGTTATCTTGCACGATACGTATTTTGGTCGGTAAAAATTCACTATATATTCTCCCGAAGGTTTTGACTCCCGTATCACGCAAATATTCTCTGTTCTTGTTTCGAGCTGTTTTTCTGACAGATATAGATTATCATGACATCCCCAAGTGCTTCCAAGGACAAGTTCTTCGAGAAGGTCATCAACCCTTACCTCGCGGAGGTGCTGCGACACCCTCAAACCATTGAGATGCGTGATGGGTTGCTGCACATCCGCGATGCTGAGGGACCAAAGGGAACCGGAAGCGTGGAGACGAGACTCGAAGCAATGGAGCAATAAGTTTTCAAGTGCCAGGGGATGGTGGAGCGTGGAATCAACGCTAGCCACACAATGCTCGCGGAGTTCACTAACAACTACAAGCCGGATGCCGAGAACACCGAGGAGGCCATCTTCAAGCTACATGAGAAGATCGAGCACCTCCAAGCCCAAATCTATGACCTGCAAAACCAAAACTGTGAGTATGAATATAAATTCAAAAGAATGAGTTTGGCTGTAGATTTGAGGATTCCGGAGACTCGATCATCCTTCTATGATGGTGAACCTATGCCTTGGAAGATGGATGACAATCCCGCATCATCAACAACACCTCCACCTTCTTCACCAACCAAAGAGATATAATCACATGGGTATGGGCACTCCCCTTGGCAACCGCCAAGCTTGGGGGAGGTGCCCCGGTATCGTATCACAATCACAACTCCTATATTTACTGTTTTCCTTAGTTCGATCCTATTAGTAGCATTTTGATCTAGTAGAATAAAGTTTATGGCATGATCTAGTTTTGAGTTTTGCCTTATGATCTCTCTTTGTAATTGAGTCTGTGAGCTATATAATAAAGATTAGTGTTGAGTCAAGGGCTTGATTTTCTTGCTATGATCTTGGGTGAATAAAATAAAAGAGAAAAAGAATAAAAAGAAACAAAAGTTCATATTGATATTATTGATAGTAATGACTTCACATGGAAAGAGTGTGAAGATTAAAAGTTGTTCGGAGTTGGCAGACATAGCTTTGGTCATCGTTGCAATTAATAGGAAGTAATAAGGAAAGAGAGGTTTCACATATAAATACACTATTATTGACATCTTTTATGATTGGGAGCACTCATCAAAATATGACATGCTAAAGAGTTGATGTTGGACAAGGAAGACAACGTAATGGGTTATGTTTTCTTATATCTGAGATAAAGTATGTTGTCATGGATCATCCAACATGTTGAGCTAGCCTTTCCCCCTCATGCTAGACAAATTCTCAGCACCAAGTAGAGATACAACTTGTGCTTCCAAATACCCTTAAACCAGTTTTGCCATAAGAGTCCACCATACCTACCTATGGATTGAATAAGATCCTTCAAGTAAGTTGTCATCGGTGCAAAGCAATAAAAATTGCTCTAAATATGTATGATTAGTGTGGGAGAAATAAGCTTTATACGATCTTGTGATGTGGAAATAATAAAAGCGATGGACTGCATAATAAAGGTTCATATCACAAGGGGCAATATAAAGTGACGTTCTTTCGCATTAAGATTTTGTGCATCCAACCATAAAAGCGCATGGGAACCTCTGCTTCCCTCTGCGAAGGGCCTATCTTTTATTATTATCTTCTACCTTATGCAAGAGTCATGGTGATCTTCACCTTTCCTTTTTCATTTTATCCTTTGGCAAGCCCAGCATGTTGGAAAGAACCTGATATATATCTAATTGGATGTAGGGGGGCATGAGTTATTATTGTTGACATTACCCTCGAGGTAAAAGGTTGTGGGGTGAAACTATAAGCCCCTATCTTTCTTTGTGTCTGAATAAAACTCCATAACCACAAATATTGCGTGCTGTTAGCAGTTATGAAGGACTAGATGATAGTTGAGTATGTGGACTTGTTTTTTAGCTCTGACATACACTCTTTCTGATGTTATGATAAATTGTAATTGCTTCAATGACTGAGGTTATAGTTTGTTGGTTCTCAATAAGGTTTCTGATTCATACTTTTGCATTGTGAATAGATCATCACTTGAACATAAGTAATCATATGAGAATATCTATATGTGTTGCTGTTATGAGAATAATCATGATGCCTGCATGTCTGTATTTTATTTTTATCGACGCCTCTACCTCTAAACATGGGGACATATTTATTGTTATCGGCTTTCGCTTGAGGACAAATGAGGTCTAAGCTTGGGGGAGTTGGTACGTCCATTTTGCATCATGCTTTTATATCGATATTTATTGCATTATGGGCTGTTATTTCACATTATGTCACAATACTTATGGCTATTCTCTCTTATTTTACAAGGTTTACATAAGGAGGGAGAATGGCAGCAGCTGGAATTCTGGGCTGGAAAAGGAGCAAATATTAGAGATCTATTCTGCACAACTCCAAAAGTCCTGAAACTCCACGGAATACCTTATAATAAATAATGAAAAATCCTCACCAAAGATGAAGACCAAGGGGCCCACACCCTGTCCACGAGGGTGCCCCCCCTAGGGCGCGCCCCCTACCTCGTGGGCCCCCTGGTGGCTCTCCGATGACCATCTTCTGCTATATGAAGTCTTTCGTCGAGGAAAATAAAAGATGAAGCAACCTTTCAGGACGAAACTCCGCCGCCACGAGGCGGAACCTTGGCAGAACCAATCTAGGGCTCCAGCAGAGCTGTTCTACCGGGGAAACTTCCCTCCCGGAGGGGGAAATCATCTCCATCGTCATCACCAACGCTCCTCTCATCGGGAGAGGACAATCTCCATCAACATCTTCATCAGCACCATCTCATCTCAAAACCCTAGTTCATCTCTTGTATCCAATTCTTGTCTCCAAGTCCGGGATTGGTGCTAGTAGGTTGCTAGTAGTGTTAATTACTCCTTGTAGTTGATGCTAGTTGGTTTAATTGGTGGAAGATCATATGTTCAGATCCTTTATGCATATTATTACCCCTCTGATTATGAACATGAATATGCTTTGTGAGTAGTTACGTTTGTTCCCGAGGACAAGGGAGAAGTCTTGCTATTAGTAGTCATGTGAATTTGGTATTCGTTCGATATTTTGATGAGATGTATGTTGTCTAGCCTCTAGTGGTGTTATGTGAACGTCGACTACATAACACTTCACCATTATTTGGGCCTAGAGGAAGGCATTGGGAAGTAATAAGTAGATGATGGGTTGCTAGAGTGACAGAAGCTTAAACCCTAGTTTATGCGTTGCTTCGTAAGGGGCTGATTTGGATCCATATGTTTCATGCTATGGTTAGGTTTACCTTAATACTTTTGTTGTAGTTGCGGATGCTTGCAATAGAGGTTAATCATAAGTGGGATGCTTGTTCAAGTAAGAACATCACCCAAGCACCGGTCCACTCACATGTCAAATTATCAAAGTATTGAACGCGAATCATATGAACGTGATGAAAACTAGCTTGAAGATATTCCCATGTGTCCTCGGGAGCGCTTTTCCTTATATAAGAGTTTGTCCAGGCTTGTCCTTTGCTACAAAAAGGATTGGGCCACCTTGCTGCACTTTATTTACTTTTGTTACTTGTTTCTCGTTACAAATTATCTTATTACAAAACTATCTGTTACCACTTATTTCAGTACTTGAAGAGAATACCTTGCTGAAAACCGCTTATCATTTCCTTCTGCTCCTCGTTGGGTTCGACACTTTTACTTATCGAAAGGACTACGGTAGATCCCCTATACTTGTGGGTCATCAGTTACTCCTTGTAGTTGATGCTAGTTGGTTTACTTGGTGGAAGATCATATGTTCAGATCCTATATGCACATTAATACCCCTCTGATTATGAACATGAATATGCTTTGTGAGTAGTTACATTTGTTCCTGATGACAAGGGAGAAGTCTTGCTATTATTAGTCATGTGAATTTGGTATTCGTTCGATATTTTGATGAGATGTATGTTGTCTCTCCTCTAGTGGTGTTATGTGAACGTCGACTACATGACACTTCACCATTATTTGGGCCTAGAGGAAGGCATTGGAAAGTAATAAGTAGATGATGGGTTGCTAGAGTGATAGAAGCTTAAACCCTAGTTTATGCGTTGCTTCGTAGGGGGCTGATTTGGATCCATATCTTTCATGCTATGGTTAGGTTTACCTTAATACTTCTATTGTAGTTGCGGATGCTTGCAATGGGGGTTAATCATAAGTGGGATGTTTGTCCAAGTAAGGGCAGCACCCAAGCACCGGTCCACCCATATATCAAATTATCAAAGTACCGAACGTGAATCATATGCACGTGATGAAAACTTGCTTGACAATAATCCCCATGTGTCCTCGAGAGCGCTTTATTCTATATAATAGTTTGTCCAGGCTTGTCCTTTGCTACAAAAAGGATTGGGCCACCTTGCTGCACTTTATTTACTTTTGTTACTTGTTACCCGTTACGAATTACCTTATCACAAAACTATCTATTACCTATAAATTCAGTGCTTGCAGAGAATACCTTGCTAAAAACCGCTTATCATTTCCTTCTGCTCCTCGTTGGGTTCGACACTTACTAATCGAAAGGACTACGATAGATCCCCTATACTTGTGGGTCATCAAGACTCTTTTCTGGCTCCGTTGCCGGGGAGTGAAGCGCCTTTGGTAGGTGGAATTTGGTAAGGAAAAATTTATATAGTGTGCTGAAATTTACTGTCACTTATTACTATGGAAATTAATCCTATGAGGGGCTTGTTCGGGGTATCTTCACCTCGACCAGTAGAGCAAAGAGTTGCTCCTCAGCCTACTGAACCTACTGAAAATGAAAATTTCTACTTTGAAATTCCTTCGGGTATGATAGAAAACTGCTAGCTAATCCTTTTTCAGGAGATGGAACATTACATCCTGATGAGCACCTAATATATGTGGATGAAGTTTGGGGATTATTTAAGCTTGTAGGTATGCCGATGATGTTATCAAGAAGAAGGTCTTCCCTTTATCTTTGGAGGGAGATGCATTGACATGGTATAGGCTATGTGATGATATGGGATCATGGAACTAGAAACGATTGAAATTGGAATTTCATCAGAAGTTTTATCCTATGCATCTTGTTCATCGTGATCGTAATTATATATATAATTTTTGGCCTCGCGAAGGATAAAGCATCGCTCAAGCTTGGGGGAGGCTTAAATCAATGTTATATTCATGCCACGATCATGAGCTCTCAAGAGAAATGATTATCCAAAAAAATTATGCTCGGCTTTCTGATAACAATCGCACCATGCTCGATACTTCTTGTGCTGGCTCTTTTATGATGAAGAATATTGACTTCAAATGGGATTTATTGGAAAGAATTAAACGCAACTCTGAAGATTGGGATCTCGACGAAGGTAAGGAGTCAGGTATGACACCTAAGTTTGATTGTGTTAAATATTTTATGGATATCAATGTTTTCATAAATTTAGCACTAAATACGGACTTGACTCTGAGATAGTAGCTTCTTTCTGTGAATCTTTTGCTACTCGTGTTGATCTCCCTAAGGAGAAGTGGTTTAAATATCATCCTCCCATAGAAGTAAAAGTAGTTGCACCTATTAAAGTTGAAGAAAAGACTATCACTTATAATAATCCTATTATTCCTACTGCTTATGTTGAGAAACCACCTTTTCCTGTTAGGATAAAAGATCATGCTAAAGCTTCATCTGTGGTTCGTAAAAGCAATATTAGAACCTATGCACCTCCTGAGCAAGTTAAAGTTGAACCTAATATTGCTATTGTTAAGGATCTCTTGGCTAATAATATTGATGGGCATGTTATTTATTTCTGTGATGAAACTGCTAGAATTGCTAAACCTTGTGCTAAAGATAAACATAGACCTGTGGTAGGCATGCCTGTTATTTCTGTTAAAATAGGAGATCATTGTTATCATGGCTTGTACAATATGGGTGCTAGTGCTAGTGCAATACCTATTGACTTATACAAAGAAATTATGCATGATATTGCACCTGCTGAGTTAGAAGATATTGATGTCACAATTAAACTTGCCAATAGAGATACTATTTCACCAATTGGGATTGTTAGAGATGTTGAAGTCTTGTGTGGGAAAACTAAATATCCTGCTGATTTTCTTGTTCTTGGTTCCCCACAAGATAGATTTTGTCCCATTATATTTGGTAGACCCTTCTTAAACATTGTTAATGCTAGGACAGACTGCGAAAAGGATGTTGTTACTATTGGTTTAGGTGATATGTCTCATGAGTTCAACTTTTCTAAATTTCATAGACAACACTGTGAAGAGGAATTGCCTAGTAAAGATGAAATTATTGGTCTTGCTTCTATTGTCGTACCCCCTAGTGATCCTTTAGAAAAATATTTGCTAGACCATGAAAATGATATGTTTATGAATGAAAGAAGGGAAATAGATGAAGTGTTCTTTAAACAGGGACCTATTCTAAAACACAACTTGCCTGTTGAAATCTTAGGGGATCCTCCTCCACCCAAGGGTGATCCCGTTTTCGAGCTTAAACCATTGCCTGATACTCTTAAATACGCTTATCTTGATGAAAAGAAGATATATCTTGTTATTATTAGTGCTAACCTTTCAGAGAGGGAGGAAGAAAAATTATTGAAAACTCTGAAGACGCACCATACTGCTATTGGATATACTCCTGATGATCTTAAGGGCATTAGTCCCACTCTATGTCAACACAAAATAAATTTGGAAAAAGATGCCAAACCAGTTATTGATCACCAACGACGACTGAATCCTAAGATGAAAGAAGTGGTAAGAAAAGAAATACTAAAGCTCCTTGAGGCAGGTATAATTTATCCCGTTGCTGATAGTCAGTGGGAAAGTCCTATCCATTGTGTTCCTAAGAAGGGAGGTATTACTGTCGTTCCTAATGATAAAGATGAATTGATTCCACACAGAATTATTACAGGTTATAGGATGGTAATTGATTTCCGCAAATTAAATAAGGCTACTAAAAAAGATCATTACCCCTTACCTTTCATTGATCAAATGCTAGAAAGATTATCCAAACATACACATTTTTGCTTTCTAGATGGTTATTCTAGTTTCTCTCAAATACCTGTATTAGCCGATGATCAATCTAAGACCACTTTTACTTGCCTTTTGGTACTTTTGTTTATAGACGTGTGCCTTTTGGTTTATGTAATGCACCTGCTACCTTTCAAAGATGCATGATGGCTATATTTTCTGATTTTTGTGAAAAGATATGTGAGGTATTCATGGATGATTTCTCCATTTATGGATCATCTTTTGATGATTGCTTAAGCAAGCTTGATCGAGTTTTGCAGAGATGTGAAGAAACTAACCTTGTCTTGAATTGGGAGAAAGGTCACTTTATGGTTAATGAAGGTATTGTCTTGGGGCACAAAATTTCTAAAAGCGACATTGAAGTTGATAAAGCAAAAGTTGATGCTATTGAAAAGATGGCGTGTCCCAAGGACATCAAAGGTATAAGAAGTTTCCTTGGTCATGCCAGTTTTTATAGGAGGTTCATTAAGGACTTCTCAAAAATTTCTTAGCGTCTGACTAATTTATTACAAAAAGATACAATGTTCGTCTTTGATAATGATTGTGTAGAGGCATTTGAAATACTTAAGAAAGCATTGATCTCTGCACCTATTGTTCAGCCACCTGATTGGAATATACCTTTTGAAATTATGTGTGATGCTAGTGATTATGTTGTGGGTGTTGTTCTAGGGCAAAGAGTTGATAAGAAATTAAATGTTATTCAATATGCTAGTAAAACTCTAGACAATGCCCAGAGAAATTAAGCTACAACCGAAAAAGAATTCTTAGCAGTTGTATTTGCTTGTGATAAGTTCAGACCTTATATTGTTGATTCTAAAGTAACTATTCACATAGATCATACTGCTATTAAATATCTTATGGAAAAGAAAGATGCTAAACCTAGACTTATTAGATGGGTTTTCTTGCTACAAGAATTTGATTTGCATATTATTGATAGAAAGGGAGCTGAGAACCCCGTTGCGGATAACTTGTCTAGGTTGGAAAATGTTCTTGATGGCCCACTACCTATTGATGATAGCTTTCCTGATGAACAATTAAATGTCATAAATGCTTCTCACACTACTCCATGGTATTCTGATTATGCTAATTACATTGTTGCTAAGTTTATACCACCTAGTTTCACATACCAGCAAAAGAAAAAGTTTTTCTATGATTTACGACATTACTTCTGGGATGACCCACACCTTTATAAAGAAGGAGTAGATGGTGTTATTAGACGTTGTGTACCTGAGCATGAATAGGAACAGATCCTACGCAAGTGTCACTCTGAAGCTTATGGAGGACACCACGCTAGAGATAGAACTGCACATAAGGTATTGCAATCCGGTTTTTATTGGCCTACTCTCTTCAAGGATGCCCGTAAGTTTGTTGTATCTTGTAATGAATGTCAAAGAATTGATAATATTAGTAGACGTCAAGAAATGCCTACGAATTATTCACTTGTTATAGAACCATTTGATGTTTGGGGCTTTGATTATATGGGACCGTTTCCTGCCTCTAATGGATATACACATATTTTAGTTGTTGTTGATTACGTTACTAAGTGGGTAGAAGCTATTCCAACTAGTAGTGCTGATCATAACACCTCTATTAAGATGCTTAAATAAATTATTTTTCCGAGGTTTGGAGTCCCTAGATACTTAATGACTGATGGTGGTTCACTTTTTATTCATGGTGCTTTCCGTAAAATGCTTGCTAAGTATGGTGTTAATCATAGAATTGCATCTCCTTATCACCCACAGTCTAGTGGTCAAGTAGAATTGAGTAATAGAGAACTCAAATTAATTTTGCAAAAGACTGTTAATAGATCTAGAAAGAATTGGTCCAACAAACTTGATGATGCATTATGGGCCTATAGAACTGCATATAAAAATCCTATGGGTATGTCTCCGTATAAAATGGTTTATGGAAAAGCATGTCACTTACCTCTCGAACTAGAACATAAGGCTTATTGGGCTATTAAAGAGCTCAATTATGATTTCAAACTTACCGGTGAGAAGAGGTATTTGACATTAGCTCACTTGATGAATGGAGAACCCAAGCCTATGAGAATGCCAAATTGTTTAAAGAAAAAGTTAAAACATGGTATGACAAAAGAATACAAAAGCGTGAGTTTAATGTAGGTGATTATGTATTGCTATACAACTCTCGTTTAAGATTTTTTGTAGGAAAGCTTCTCTCTAAATGGGAAGGTACTTACGTTATCGAGGAGGTCTATCGTTCCGGTGCCATAAAAATCAACAACTTCGAAGGCACAAATCCGAAGGTGGTGAACGGTCAAAGAATCAAACATTATATCTCAGGTAATCCTATAAATGTTGAAACCAATGTTATTGAAACCGTAACCCCGGATCAATACATAAGGGACACTTCCCGGAACGTTTCAGACTCCGAAAAGGAATAGGTACGTGGTACGGTAAGTAAACCGACTCCAAAACAGTTCTAATGGCAATTTTTCTTCGTTTTGGAATATTTAGAAAAATAGAAAAATAAGAAGCAGTCCGGGAAGGACACGAGGGCTCCACGAGGGTGGAGGGCGCGCCCCCCTGCCTCGTGGGCACCTCGTGTGCTCTCCGGACTCCGTTTTCTTGCACGTTACATATTTTGGTCGGTAAAAATTCATTATATAATCTCCCGGAGGTTTTGACTCCTGTATCACGCAAATATCTCTCGTCTTTGTTTCGATCTATTTTTCTGACAGATCTAGGTCATCATGTCGTCTTCATGTGCCCCCAAGGAAAAGTTCTTCGAGAAGGTCATCAACCCCTACCTCGTGGAGGTGCTGCAACACCCTCAAACCATTGAGATGCGTGAGGGGTTATTGCACATCCACGATGTTGAGGGACCAAGGAAGACTGGAAGCACGGAGGCAAGGCTTGAGGCATTGGAGCAACAAGTTTTCAAGTGTCAGGAGATGGTGGAGCGTGGACTCGACTCCAATCACATTATGATCACGGAGTTCACCAACAACCACAAGCTAGACGTCAAGGACATTGGGGAGGCCATCTTCAAGCTTCATGAGAAAATCGAGCACCTCCAAGCCCAGATCTATGACCTGCAAAATCAAAACTATGAGTATGAATATAGATTCAAAAGGATGAGTTTGGCTGCAAATTTGAGGACTCAGGAGACTCGATCATCCTTCTATGATGGTGAGCCTATGCCTTGGAAGAGGGACGACAAGCCTACATCATCAACAACTCCAACTCCTTCACCGGCAAAAGAGATATAATCACATGGGTATGGGCACTCCCCTTGGCAACTGCCAAGCTTGGGGGAGTGCCCCGATATCGTATCACCATCACTTTTATCTTTACCGTCTTTCTTAGTTCGATCCTTTTGATAATATTTTGATCTAGTAGAATAAAAGTTTTTAGTATGATCTAGTTTTGAGTTTTGCTTTATGATCCCTCTATGTAATCGAGTCCGTGAGCTATATAATAAAGATTAGTGTTGAGTCAAGGGCTTGATGATTTTGCTATGATCTTGAGGGAATAAAATAAAAGAGAAATAATAAAAAGAAATAAAAGAGATCATAAAGATCTTATGGAGAGTAATTATCTCACATATAAAGAGTATTATGAATAAAAGTTGTTGAGAGTTGACAAACATAGTTTTGGTCATAGTTGCAATTAATAGGAAGTAATAAAGAAAGAGAGGTCTTCACATATAAATATACTATTTTGGACATCTTTTATGATTGTGAGCACTCATTAAAATATTATATGCTAAAGAGTTGACGTTGGACAAGGAAGACAACATAATGGGTTATGTTTTCTTACATCTAAGATAAATTATATTGCCATGGATCATCCAACATGGTTGAGCTTGCCTTTCCCCCTCATGCTAGCTAAACTCTTTGCACCAAGTAGAGATACTACTTGTGCTTCCAAGTACCCTTAAACCCAGTTTTGCCATGAGAGTCCACCATATCTACCTATGGATTGAGTAAGATCCTTCAAGTAAGTTGTCACCGGTGCAAGCAATAAAAACTGCTCTCTAAATATGTATGACTTATTAGTGTGGGAGAAAATAAGCTTTATACGATCTTGTGATGTGGAAGAAATAAAAGCGACGAACTGCATAATAAAGGTCCATATTAAAAGTGGCAATATAAAGTGACGTTCTTTCGCATTAAGATTTTGTGCATCCAACCATAAAAGTGCATGACAACCTCTGTTTCCCTCTGCGAAGGGCCTATCTTTTACTTGTATCTCCTACCTTACATAAGAGTCATGGTGATCCTCACCTTTCCTTTTTACATTTTATCTTTTGGCAAGCACAATATGTTGGAAAGATCCTGGTATATATGGCAAATTGGATTTGAGTTTTCATGAACTATTATTGTTGACATTACCCTTGAGGTAAAACGTAGGGAGGCAAAACTATAAGCCCCTATCTTTCTCTGTGTCCGATTAAAACTCCATACCCATAAGTATTGCGCAAGTGTTGGCAATTTTGAAAGACTATATGATAGTTGAGTATGTGGACTTGCTGAAAAGCTCTTATATTGACTCTTTCCTATGTTATGATAAATTGCAATTGCTCCAATGACTGAGATTATAGTTTGTTAGTTTTCAATGAAGTTTATGATTCATACTTGAAATTGTGATTGAATTATTACTCTAGCATAAGAGATCATATGAAAATAATTATATAAGTTGTTGTTCTAAGAATGATCATGATGCCCTCATGTCTGTATTTTATTTTTATCGACACCTCTTTCTATAAACATGTGGACATATTTTTCGATTACGGCTTTTGCTTGAGGACAAGCGAGGTCTAAGCTTGGGGGAGTTGATACGTCTATTTTGCATCACGCTTTTATATCGATATTTATTGCATTATGGGCTGTTATTACACATTATGTCACAATACTTATGCCTATTCTCTCTTATTTTTACAAGGTTTACATAAAGAGGGAGAATGCCGGCAGCTGGGATTCTGGGCTGGAAAAGGAGCAAATATTATAGACCTATTCTGCACAGCTCCAAAAGTCCTAAAACTTCACGGAAGTTATTTTTAGAATATATAAAAAATACTGAGCGCAAGAAGTACCAGAGGGGGCCACTCACCAGCCACGAGGGTGGGGGGCGCGCCCTACCGCCCTAGGCGCGCCGCTGCCTCGTGGGCCCCCTGGTGGCCCTCCGATGCCCATATTTTGCTATATGGAGTCTCTCGTGGAGAAAAAAATCATAAGCAAGCTTTTGGGATGAGACTCCGGTGCCACGAGGCAGAACCAATCTAGGGCTCCGACGGAGCTGTTCTGCCAGGGAAACTTCCCTCCGGGAGGGGGAAATCATCACCATCGTCATCACCAACGATCCTCTCATCGGGAGGGGGTCAATCTCCATCAACATCTTCACCAGCACCATCTCCTCTCAAACCCTAGTTCATCTCTTGTATCCAATTCTTGTCTCTAAGTCTGTGATTGGTACCTGTGGGTTGCTAGTAGTGTTGGTTACTCCTTGTAGTTGATGCTAGTTGGTTTACTTGGTGGAAGATCATATGTCCAGATCCTATATGCACATTAATACCCCTCTGATTATGAACATGAATATGCTTTGTGAGTAGTTATGTTTGTTCCTGAGGACATGAGAGAAGTCTTGCTATTAGTAGTCATGTGAATTTGGTATTCGTTCAATATTTTGATGAGATGTATGTTGTCTCTCCTCTAGTGGTGTTATGTGAACGTCGACTACATGACACTTCACCATTATTTGGGCCTAGAGGAAGGCATTGGGAATTAATAAGTAGATGATGGGTTGCTAGAGTGACAGAAGCTTAAACCCTAGTTTATGCGTTGCTTCGTAAGGGGCTGATTTGGATCCATATGTTTCATGCTATGGTTAGGTTTACCTTAATACTTCTGTTGTAGTTGTGGATGCTTGCAATGGGTGTTAATCATAAGTGGGATGTGTGTCCAAGTAAGGGCAGCACCCAAGCACCGGTCCACCCACATATCAAATTATCAAAGTACCGAACGCGAATCATATGAACGTGATGAAAACTAGCTTGACAATAATCCCCATGTGTCCTCGGGAGTGCTTTATTCTATATAAGAGTTTGTCCAGGCTTGTCCTTTGCTACAAAAAGTATTGGGCCACCTTGTTGCACTTTATTTACTTTTGTTACTTGTTACTCGTTACGAATTATCGTATCACAAAACTATATATTACCTATAATTTCAGTGCTTGCACAGAATACCTTGTTGAAAACCGCTTATCATTTCCTTCTGCTCCTCGTTGGGTTCGACACTCTTACTTATCGAAAGGACTACGATAGATCCCCTATACTTGTGGGTCATCATCATGATAAATGGAACAGTGGAAAGTTGCATGGCAATATATCTCGGAATGGCTATGGAAATGCCATAATAGGTAGGTATGGTGGCTGTTTTGAGGAAGATATAAGGAGGTTTATGTGTGACAGAGCGTATCATATCACGGGGTTTGGATGCACCGGCAAAGTTTGCACCAACTCTCAAGGTGAGAAAGGGCAATGCACGGTACCGAAGAGGCTAGCAATGATGGAAGGGTGAGAGTGTGTATAATCCATGGACTCAACATTAGTTATAAAGAACTCACATACTTATTGCAAAAATCTACAAGTCATTAAAAACCAAGCATTACGCGCATGCTCCTAGGGGGATAGATTGGTAGGAAAAGACCATCGCTCGTCCCCGACCGCCACTCATAAGGAAGACAATCAAAAAAACACCTCATGTTTCAAATTTGTTACACAACGGCCACCATGCGTGCATGCTATGGGACTTGCAAACTTCAACGCAAGTATTTCTCAAATTCACAACTACTCAACTAGCACACTCTAATATTACCACATTTATATCTCAAAACAATTATCAAGTATCAAACTTCTCCTAGTACTCAATGCACTTTTTCTGGAAGTTTTTATTATACCGATCTTGGATGCCTATCATATTAGGCCTAAATTCATAACAAAAGCAAATTACCATGCTGTTCTAAGGGACTCTCAAAATAATATAAGTGAAGCATGAGAGATCAATAAAAAATAAGACCACCACCGTGCTCTAAAAGATATAAGCGAAGCATTAGAGCAAAATTATCTAGCTCAAAAGATATAAGTGAAACACATAGAGTATTCTAATAAATTCCGATTCATGTGTGTCTCTCCCTAAAGGTGTGTACAGCAAGGAAGATTGTGGTAAACTAAAAATCAAAGACTCAAATCATACAAGACGCTCCAAGCAAAACACATATCATGTTGTGAATAAAAATATAGCTCCAAGTAAAGTTACCGATGGACGAAGATGAAAGAGGGGATGCCTTCCGGGGCATCCCCAAGCTTAAGCTTTTGGTTGTCCTTGTATTTTACCTTGGGGTGCCTTGGGCATCCCCAAGATTAGGCTCTTGCCACTCCTTGTTCCATAATCCATGAAATCTTTACCCAATTGAAAACTTCACAACACAAAACTTAAAAGAGAATCTCGTGAGCTCTGTTAGTAAAAGAAAACAAACCACCACTTCAAGGTACTGTAATGAACTCATTATTTATTTATATTGGTTTTAAACCTACTGTATTCCAACTTTTCTATGGTTCATAAACTCTATTACTAACCATAGATTCATCAAAATAAGCAAACAACACACGAAAAACAGAATCTGTCAAAAACAAAACAGTCTGTAGTAATCTGTAGGTTTCGAATACTTCTGGAACCCCAAAAATTCTAAAATAATTTCTGGACATGATTAATTTATCTATTAATCATCTGCAAAAAGAATTAACTAAATACCACTCTTCAGTAAAAAAAATGGCAGCAAATCTCGTGAGCGCTTAAGTTTCTGTTTTTTACAGCAAGATCGCAAAGACTTTCCCCAAGTCTTCCCAAAGGTTCTACTTGGCACAAACACTAATTAAAAGCATAAAACCATATCTAAAAAGAGGCTAGATGAATTATTTATTACTAAACAGAATCAAAAAGCAAGAAACAAAAATAAAATTGGGTTGCCTCCCAACAAGCGCTATCGTTTAACGCCCCTAGCTAGGCATAAAAGCAAGGATAGATCTAGGTATTGTCATCTTTGGTTTTAATTTTCTTAGCGGAATCATGCTCGAATCCGGGAGGTTCCTTACACTTCCCTTCATATTCAGAAATTTTTAGATCTAAAGAATCCAACCGCTTATTGCAAAGGGTAATTAACATATTCATGAGGTGAAGATTTCCGCTGACACTCTTGAGAGGTTCAAGAGATCTTTGTAAGATTTTCATTACTTCGCAAATCTTTTCAAAAAATTGTGTCTCTTCCTGGGTATTATGTGGCCCCTTTGGTGGAGGTAGTGTTCCCACGATTCCCTCTAAGATTTCATGAGCAATACCGGGATCCATTTCAATAAAATTTCATTTGGCAACGCAATCCAAGAGTTGTCTATGGGACATATTTAGTCCAACATAAAAATTGCGAAGTAAAATTATAAAATTCACCTCTAAGGTGCAATTACGATAATATTCCATCATCCTAAACCAAGCATCTTTTAAATTTTCTCCTTGTCTTTGTTTGAAGTGAAGAACTTCAAACTCGGGAAACAGAGGGACAGATAAAGCACTAGCCATAACGACGAAGCAAGAAACCCAGCACACAAGCAAACAAGAGGCAAACAAAAAGAGGCGAACGGAAAAGAGAAGGGGACGGAAAAAGAGGGCGAATAAAACGGCAAGGGTGAAGTGGGGGAGAGGAAAACGAGAGGCAAATGGCAAATAATGTAATGCGAGGGATAAGAGTTTATGATGGGTTCTTGGTATGTCTTGACTTGTGCGTAGACTCCCCGGCAACGGCGCTAGAAATCCTTCTTGCTACCTCTTTAGCACTGCGGTGGTTTTCCCTTGAAGAGGAAAGGGTGATGCAGCAAAGTAGCGTAAGTATTTCCCTCAGTTTTTGAGAACCAAGGTATCAATCCAGTAGGAGGCCACACACAAGTCCCTCGTACCTACACAAACAAATAAGAACCTCGCAACCAACGCGATAAAGGGGTTGTGAATCCCTTCATGGTCACTTACGAGAGTGAGATCTGATAGAGATAAAAATAATAAGATAAATACTTTTGGTATTTTTATGATATAGATTGAAAGTAAAGATTTCAAAGTAAATAGATAGGAAACTTATATGATAAAAGATAGACCCAGGGTCCATAGGTTTCACTAGTGGCTTCTCTCAAGATAGCATAAGTGTTACGGTGGGTGAACAAATTACTGTCGAGCAATTGATAGAAAAGCGAATAATTATGAGAATATCTAGGCATGATCATGTATATAGGCATCATGTCCGTGACAAGTAGACCGACTCCTACCTGCATCTACTACTATTACTCCACACATCGACCGCTATCCAGCATGCATCTAGAGTATTAAGTTCATAAGAACAGAGTAACGCATTAGGTAAGATGACATGATGTAGAGGGATAAACTCAAGCAATATGATATAAACCCCATCTTTTTATCCTTGATGGCAACAATACAATACGTGTCGTTTCCCTTTCTGTCACTGGGATCGAACACCGCAAGATTGAACCCAAAGCTAAGCACTTCTCCCATTGCAAGAAAGATCAATCTAGTAGGCCAAACCAAACTGATAATTCGAAGAGACTTGCAAAGATAAACCAATCATACATAAAAGATTTCAGAGAAGAATCAAATATTGTTCATAGATAGACTTGATCATAAACCCACAATTCATCGGATCTCGACAAACACACCGCAAAAAGAGTTACATCGAATAGATCTCTAAGAAGATCGAGGAGAACTTTGTATTGAGATTCAAAGAGAGAGAAGAAGCCATCTAGCAAATAACTATGGAACCGAAGGTCTGAGGCAAACTACTCACACATCATCGGAGGGGCCATGGATTTGATGTAGAGGCCCTCCGTGATCGATGCCCCCTCCGGTGGAGCTCCGAAAAAGGCCCCAAGATGGGATCTCTTGGGTACAAAAGTTTGTGGCGGTGGAAATAGGGTTTCGTGGTGCTCCTGGATGTTTTCGGGGTATATGAGTATATATAGGAGGAAGAAGTAGGTTGGTTGAGCCACGAGGGGCCCACAAGGGGGGAGGGCGCGCCCAGGGGGGTAGGCGCGCCCCCCTGCCTCGTGGACTCCTCGTTTGTTTCTTGACGTCCACTCCAAGTCCTCTGGATCACGTTTGTTCCAAAATCACGTTCCCGAAGGTTTCATTCCGTTTGGATTCCATTTGGTATTCCTTTTCTGCGAAACACTGAAATAGGCAAAAAACAGCAATTTGCACTGGGCCTTAGGTTAATAGGTTAGTCCCAAAAATAATATAAAAGTGTAAAATAAAGCCCATTAACATCCAAAACAGATAATATAATAGCATGGAGCAATCAAAAATTATAGATGCGTTGGAGACGTATCAAGCATCCCCAAGCTTAATTCCTGCTCATCCTCGAGTAGGTAAATGATAAAAACAGAATTTTTGATGTGGAATACTACCTAGCATAATTCTCAATGTAATTCTCTTTATTGTGGCATGAATATTCAGATCCGAAAGGTTCAAGAAAAAAATTCTAATATTGACATAAAAATAATAATACTTCAAGCATACTAACTAAGCAATTATGTCTTCTCAAAATAACATGGCAAAAGAAAGTTCATCCCTACAAAATCATATAGTTTCGTCATGCTCCATTTTCGTCACACAAAAATGCTATCATCATGCACAACCCCGATGACAAGCCAAGCAATTATTTCATACTTTAGTAATCTCAAATTTGTTTCAACTTTCACGCAATACATGAGCGTGAGCCATGGATATAGCACTATGGGTGGAATAGAATATGATGAGGAGGGTTATGTGGAGAAAACAAAAAAAGAGAAAGTCTCACATCGACGCGGCTAATCAATGGGCTAGGGAGATGCCCATAAATTGATGTCAATGCAAGGAGTAGGGATTGCCATGCAATGGATGCACTAGAGCTATAAATGTATGAAAGCTTGATACGTCCATTTAGCATCATGCTTTTATATCGATATTTATTGCATTATGGGCTGTTATTACACATTATGTCACAATATGTATGCCTTTTCTCTCTTATCTTACAAGGTTTACATGAAGAGGGGGAATGCCGGCAGCTAAAATTCTAGGCTGGAAAAGGAGCAAATATTAGAGACCTATTCTGCACATATCCAAAAGTCCTGAAACTCCACGGGAATTATTTTCAGAATATATAAAAAATATTGGGCGAAGAAAGTACCAGAGGGGGGCCACCCACTGTCCACAAGGGTGGGGGCTCGCCCTACCCCCCTAGGCGCGCCCCCTGCCTCGTGGGCCGCCTGATGGCCCTCTGATGCCCATCTTTGGCTATAAGGAGTCTTTCGTCGAGGAAAAAATCATAAGCTAGCTCACAGGATGAAACTCCGCCGCCACGAGGCGGAACCAATCTAGGGCTCCGACGGAGCTGTTCTGCCGGGGAAACTTCCCTCCTAGAGGGGGAAATTATCACCATCGTCATCATCGACGATCCTCTCATAGGGAGGGGGTCAATCTCCATCAACATCTTCACCAGCACCATCTCATCTCAAACCCTAGTTCATCTCTTGTATCCAATCTTTGTATCCAAACCTCAGATTGGTACCTGTGGGTTGCTAGTAGTGTTGATTACTCCTTGTAGTTGATGCTCGTTCGTTTACTTGGTGGAAGATCATATGTTCAGATCCTATATGCACATTAATACCCCTCTGATTATGAACATGAATATGCTTTGTGAGTAGTTACGTTTGTTCCTGATGACAAGGGAGAAGTCTTGTTATAAGTAGTCATGTGAAATTGGTATTCATTCGATATTTTGATGAGATGTATGTTGTCATCCCTCTAGTGGTGTCATGTGAATGTCGACTACATGACACTTCACCATTGTTTGGGCCTAGAAGGAGGCATTGGGAAGTAATAAGTAGATGATGGGTTGCTAGAGTGATAGAAGCTTAAACCCTAGTTTATGCGTTGCTTCGTAAGGGACTGATTTGAATCCATATGTTTCAGGCTATGGTTAGGTTTACCTTAATACTTCGGTTGTAGTTGCGGATGCTTGCAATAGGGGTTAATCATAAGTGGGATGCTTGTCCAAGTAAGGACAGTACCCAAGCGCCGGTCCACCCACATATCAAATTATCAAAGTACCGAACGTGAATCATATGAACATGATGAAAACTAGCTTGACGATAATTCCCATGTGTCCTCGGGAGCGCTTTCCTTTATATAAGAGTTTGTCTAGGCTTGTCCTTTGCTACAAAAAGGATTGGGCCATATTCCTGCACCTTATTTACTTGCATTACTTGTTACCCGTTACAAATTACCTTATCACAAAACTATCTGTTACCGATAATTTCAGTGCTTCCAGAGAATACCTTGCTGAAACCGCTTATCATTTCCTTCTTCTCCTCGTTGGGTTCGACACTCTTACTTATCGAAAAGGCTATGATAGATCCCCTACACTTGTTGGTCATCAATACTCTTTTCTGGCGTCGTTGCCGGGGAGTAGGGCGCCTTTGGTAGGTGGAATTTGGTAAGGAAAATTTTATATAGTGTGCTGAAATTTACTGTCACTTGTTACTATGGAACATAATCCTTTGAGGGGCTTGTTCGGGGTATCGATCATGGAGGTCTTCTACATCAACACCATAGCCTCTTCGATGATGTGTGAGTAGTTTACCACAGACCTTCGGGTTCATAGTTATTAGCTAGATGGATTCTTCTCTCTCTTTGGATCTCAATACAAAGTTCTCCTTGATTCTCTTGGAGATCTATTCGATGTAATTCTTTTTGCGGTGTGTTTGTCGAGATCCGATGAATTGTGGGTTTATGATCAATATTATCTATGAACAATATTTGATTCTTCTCTTAAATCTTTTATGCATGATTTAAATATCTTGCAAGTCTCTTCAAATTATCTGTTTGGTTTGGCCTACTAGATTGATCGTTCTTGCAATGGGAGAGTGCTTAGCTTTGGGTTCAATCTTGCGGTGTCGTTTCCCAGTGAAAGTAGGGGAAGCAAGGCACGTATTGTATTGTTGACATCGAGGATAAAAAGATGGGGTTTATATCATATTGCTTGAGTTTATCCCTCTACATCATGTCATCTTGCCTAATATGTTACTATGTTCTTATTAACTTAATACTCTAGATGCATGTTGGATAGCGGTCGATGTCTGGAGTAATAGTAGTAGATGCAGAATCGTTTCGGTCTACTTGTCATGGATGTGATGCCTATATACATGATCATGCCTAGATATTCTCATAAGTATTCGCTTTTCTATCAATTGCTCGACAATATTTTGTTCACCCACGGTAGAATTTGCTTTATTGAGAGAAGCCACTAGTGAAACATATGGCCCCCGGGTCTATGTTCCATCATATTATTTCCATATCAATTTGCTATTTTTATTACCGTTTATTTTGCAATATTTATTTTCCAATCTATATCATAAAAATACTAAAAATATTTATCTTATTTTCTCTATCAGATCTCACTTTCGTAAGTGACCGTGAAGGGATTGACAACCCCTTTATCGCGTTGGTTGCGAGGTTCTTGTTTGTTTGTGCAGGTACTAGGTGACTTGTGTGTTACCTCCTACTGGATTGATACCTTGGTTCTCAAAAACTGAGGAAAATACTTACGCTACTATGTTGCATCACCCTTTCCTCTTCAAGGGAAAACCAACGCATGCTCAAGCGGTAGCAGTGGCATAGGGACATCACCCCATAGCTATGATCTTTGACCGTGGAGTTTAACGTGCCGGCGAGTTCGCAGGACCAACTTTGCAAGATGCATATCACCAATATGTTGTTGATCACAAAGATGATTTGGCTGTGGTTATGGACGTAGGAGAGCTTAAAGGAACTTCTATCCTTAAGAGCTTGTGTCAAATCGTCCTTAGCTCGAGAATCTTCAACGTTCATTGATGCAAA
Source organism: Triticum dicoccoides (assembly GCF_002162155.2). Taxonomy (NCBI): domain Eukaryota; kingdom Viridiplantae; phylum Streptophyta; class Magnoliopsida; order Poales; family Poaceae; genus Triticum; species Triticum dicoccoides. The sequence continues at coordinate 577,159,633 of NC_041386.1, read as the reverse complement.
ATACTACCATAGCTCATGTTGTTCTAGATGTGCTCTGAGAAAAGTGCATGGCATTCCATACACGAGTTTGCTAACAAAAAGTTGTAGAGTTGTACTACCACGCTTGGTCCTCTTACAAAGATTTGAAATGGGATGTTTCGCCCAATTTTCGATATTAGTTTTATCATAAATAAAGTTTAACTAAACTTGTAGCAAAAACAATATGAACATTCACACACCCAATATTTTTCACATAGCAAGAGCAGAACAAATCACACCCCACTATGCCACATCGATTCCCGGCTCCTCTAGCCGTTTCACACCATCGTATATTCATAGTGGTCAGCTGATAGCGACCTCCGCCGGTCGTCGAGCAAAGCCCCTCTCGCCAGCACCAGTGTGCCACGGCCTCCTCTCGACTCCATCGGCACCACGCCGCCCCTCGTGACCCCCCTAACGTACTTCTTCCGCCTATATATCTCCATATACCCTAAAAACATCCGGGAACACAATAGATCGAGAGTTCCGCCGCCAGAAGCCTCCGTAGCCACCGAAAACCAATCTAGACCCATTCTGGCACACTGCCGGAGGGGGCAATCCTTCTCCGGTAGCCATCTTCATCATCCCGGTGCTCTCCATGACGAGGAGGGAGTAGTTCTCCCTCGGGGCTGAGGGTATGTACCAGTAGCTATGTGTTTGATCTCTCTCTCTCTCTCTCGTGTTCTTGATTTGGCACGATCTTGATGTATCGCGAGCTTTGCTATTATATTTGGATCCTATGATGTTTTCTCCCCCCTCTACTCTCTTGTAATGGATTGAGTTTCCCCTTTGAAGTTATCTTATCGGATTGAGGCTTTAAAGATTTGAGAACACTTGATGTATGTCTTGCCATGCGTATCTGTGGTGACATTGGGATACCACGTGATTCACTTGATGTATGTTTTGGTGATCAACTTGCGGGTTCCGCCCATGAGCCTATGCATAGGGGTTGGTACACGTTTTCGTCGTGATTCTCCGGTAGAAACTTTGGGGCACTCTTTGAGGTTCTATGTGTTGGTTGAATAGATGGATCTGAGGTTGTGTGATGCATATCGTATAATCATACCCACGGATACTTGAGGTGACATTGGAGTATCTAGGTGACATTAGGGTTTTGGTTGATTTGTGTCTTAAGGTGTTATTCTAGTACGAACTCTAGGGCTGTTTGTGACACTTATAGGAATAGCCCAACGGATTGATTGGAAAGAATTACTTTGAGGTGGTTTCGTACCCTACCATAATCTCTTCGTTTGTTCTCCGCTATTAGTGACTTTGGAGTGACTCTTTGTTGCATTTTGAGGGATAGTTATGTGATCCAATTATGTTATTATTGTTGAGAGGACTTGCACTAGTGAAAGTATGAACCCTAGGCCTTGTTTCCTATCATTGCAATACTGTTTATGCTCACTTTTACCATTAGTTACCTTGCTGTTTTTATAATTTCAGATTACAAAAACCTTTATCTACTATCCATATACAACTTGTATCACCATCTCTTCGCCGAACTAGTGCACCTATACAATTTACCATTGTATTGGGTGTGTTGGGGACACAAGGTACTCTTTGTTATTTGGTTGCAGGGTTGCTTGAGAGAGACCATCTTCATCCTACGCCTCCTACGGATTGATAAACCTTAGGTCATCCACTTGAGGGAAATTTGCTACTGTCCTACAAACCTCTGCACTTGGAGGCCCAACAACGTCTACAAGAAGAAGGTTGTGTAGTAGACATCAAGCTCTTTTCTGGCGCCGTTGCCGGGGAGGTGAGTGCTTGAAGGTATATCTTTAGATCTTGCAATCCAGTCTTTTAGTTTCTTGTTTTATCACTAGTTTAGTTTATAAAAGAAAACTATAAAAAATAATATGGAATTGAGTTTGCCTCATGCGCTTCATCTTTTTAATATCTTTCATGAGTATGATGGAAAGGAAAATTGTGCCAAAGTGTTAGAATAAGAATGCATTAAAATGTTTGGCACTAAATATTTGAATGATGAGCATGATTGCAATGTTGTTAGTATGAACTCCTTGAATATCCATGATGCTAATGATATGCAAAGCCACAAGCTTGGGGAAGCTATGTTTAATGAACTGATATTTTTTGTCCCCCAAGTTGTGATGAGAAAATTTATTATGATGAAAGCATGCCTCCTATTTATGATGATTATATTGATGAAATTGGATTTGGAGAGGTCATGACTTTATTTTGTGATGAATCCACTATTCCGGAAGAGGTTCCAATTGATTATGAGAACAAAGTTGCTATCTATGATGATTATTGTGATGACTTGTATGCTATAAAGAATAATGATATCCATGAAACTTGTCATCATGATTTTAGTTTTCAATTGGTTTATGCCTCACATGATAATTATTTTGTTGAGTTTGCTCCCACTATTATTCATGAGAAGATGTTTGCTTGTGTGGAGAGTAATAAAATTTCTATGCTTGTAGATCATGAAAAGAATGCTTTAGGTGCTGGTTATATTGTTGAATTCATTCATGATGCTACTGAAAATTATTATGAGAGAGGAATATATGCTTGTAGGAATTGCAATAATATCAAGTTTCCTCTCTATGTGCTTAAAGTTTTGAAGTTATGCTTGTTTTGCCTTCCTATGCTAGTTGATTATTGTTCCCATAAGTTGTTTGATCACAAAATCCCTATGCGTAGGAAGTGGGTTAGACTTAAATGTGCTAGTCATATTCTTCATGATGCTCTGTTTATGTTTCAATTATTATCTTTTAGGTGAGCATCATTGAAATCATCATGCCTAGCTAGGGGCATTAAACGATAGCGCTTGTTGGGAGGCAACCCAATTTTATTTTTGTTCCTTGATTTTTGCTCCTGTTTAGTAATAAATAATTTATATAGCATATGTTAAGGTTGTGTTTTTTGTGTTTAATTAGTGTTTGTGCCAAGTAGAACCGTTGGGAAGACTTGGGGAAAGTCTTGTTGATCTTGCTGTAAAAAACAGAAACTTTAGCGCTCACGAGAATTGCTGCCATTTTTACTTGGAGAGTGATATTTAATTAATTCTTTTTGAAGATGATTAATAGATAAATTCCTCACGTCCAGAAATTTATTTGAGAATTTTATGAGTTCCATAAGTATACGTTTGATCCAGATTACTACAGACTGTTCTGTTTTTGACAGATTCTGTTTTCGATGTGTTGTTTGCTTATTTTGATGAATCTATGAGTAGTATCGGAGGGTATGAACCATAGATAAGTTGGAATACAGTAGGTTTAACACCAATATAAATAAAGAATGAGTTCACTACAGTACCTTGAAGTGGCGATTTATTTTCTTATACTAACGGAGCTTACGAGTTTTCTGTTAAGTCTTGTGTTGTGAAGTTTTCAAGTTTTCGGTAAGGATTCAATGGACCATGGAATAAGGAGTGGCAAGAGCCTAAGCTTGGGGATGCCCAAGGCACCCCAAGGTAATATTCAAGGACAACCAAGAGCCTAAGCTTGGGGATGCCCCGGAAGGCATCCCCTCTTTCGTCTTCGTTCATTGGTAACTTTACTTGGAGCTATATTTTTATTCGCCACATGATATGTGTTTTACTTGGAGCGTCATTTTATTTTATTTAGTTTTGCTTTCTGTTTGAATAAAATACCAAGATCTGAAATTATTAAATGTTAGAGAGTCTTCACATAGTTGCATAATTATTCGACTACTCATTGATCTTCACTTATATCTTTCGGAGTAGTTTCTCATTTGCTCTAGTGCTTCACTTATATCTTTTTAGAGCATGGTGGTGGTTTTATTTTGTAGAAATAGATGAACTCTCATGCTTCACTTATATTATTTTGAGAGTCTTAAATAGCATGGCAATTTTCTTTAAAAAATCCTAATATGCTAGGTATTCAAGATTAGTAAAATTTTCCTACGAGTGTTTTGAATACTAAGAGAAGTTTGATGCTTGATGATTGTTTTGAGATATGGAGGTAATAATATCAAAGTCGTGCTAGTTGAGTAGTTGTGAATTTGAGAAATTCTTGTGTTGAAGTTTGCAAGTCTCGTAGCATGCACGTATGGTAAACTTTATATAACAAATTTGAAACATGAGGTGTTATTTGATTGTCTTCCTTATGAGTGGTGGTCGGGGACGAGCGATGGTCTTTTCCTACCAATCTATCCCCCTAGGAGCATGGATGTAGTGCCGAGGTTTTTGATGAATTGTAGATTTTTGCAATAAGTATGTGAGTTCTTTATGACTAATGTTGAGTCCATGGATTATACGCACTCTCACCCTTCCATCATTGCTAGCCTCTTCGGTATTGTGCATTGCCCTTTCTCACATTGAGAGTTGGTGCAAACTTCGCCGGTGCATCCAAAACCCGTGATATGATACGCTCTTTCACACATAAACCTCCTTATATCTTCCTCAAAACAGCCACCATACCTACCTATTATGGCATTTCCATAGCCATTCCGAGATATATTGCCATGCAACTTTCCATCATTCCATTCATCATGACACATTCATCATTGTCATATTGCTTTGCATGATCATGTAGTTGACATCGTATTTGTGGCAAAGCCACCGTTCATAATTCTTTCATACATGTCACTCATGAGTCATTGCACATCCCGGTACACCGCCGGAGGCCTTCATATAGAGTCATACTTTGTTCTAGTATCGAGTTGTAATCATTGAGTTGTAAATAAATAGAAGTGTGATGATCATCATTTTCTAGAGCATTGTCCCAAGTGAGGAATAAAAAAAGAGAAAGGCCATAAAAAAGAGAAGGCCCAAAAAAGAGAGAAATGCCATAAAAAAGAGAAGGCCCAAAATGAGAGAAAAAGAGAGAAGGGACAATGCTACTATCCTTTGCCACACTTGTGCTTCAAAGTAGCACCATAATCTTCATGATAGAGAGTCTTTTGTTTTGTCACTTTCATATACTAGTGGGAATTTTCATTATAGAACTTGGCTTGTATATTCCAACAATGGGCCTCCTCAAGTACCCTAGGTCTTAGTGAGCAAGCAAGTTGGATGCACACCCACTTAGTTTCTTTTGTTGAGCTTTCGTACATTTATAGCTCTAGTGCATCTGTTGTATGGCAATCCCTACTCCTCACATTAACATCAATCGATGGGCATCTCCATAGCCCATTGATTAGCCTCGTTGATGTGAGACTTTCTTCCTTTTTGTCTTCTCCACATAACCCCCATCATCATATTCTATTCCACCCATAGTGCTATGTCCATGGCTCGCGCTCATATATTGTGTGAAAGTTTATAGGTTTGAGATTACTAAAGTATGAAACAATTGCTTGTCTTGTCATCGGGGTTGTGAATGATGAGAGCATTCTTGTGTGACGAAAATGGAGCATGACTAAACTATATGATTTTGTAGGGATGAACTTTCTTTGGCCATGTTATTTTGAGAAGACATAATTGCTTAGTTAGTATGCTTCAAGTATTATTATTTTTATGTCAATATGAAATTTTATCTTGAATCTTATGGATCTGAATATTCATGCCACAATTAAGAAGAATTACATTGAAATTATGCCAAGTAGCACTCCGCATCAAAAATTCCATTTTTATCATTTACCTACTCGAGGACGAGCAGGAATTAAGCTTGGGGATGCTGATACGTCTCCAACGTATCTATAATTTTTTATTGCTCCATGCTATATTATCTACTGTTTTGGATTTTTATGGGCTTTATTATACACTTTTATATCATTTTTGGGACTAACCTATTAACCCAGAGCCCAGTGCCAGTTTCTGTTTTTTTGCCTATTTTAGGGTTTCGAAGAAAAGGAAAATCAAACGGTGTCCAATTGACCTGAAACTTCACGGAACTCATTTTTGGAAGGAAAGCAACCCGGGAGACTTGGAGTCTACGTCAAGGAAGATTCGAGGAGGCCATGAGGTAGGGGGCGCCCTCCACCCTCATGGGCCCCTCATGGCCCCCCTGACGTACTTCTTCCGCCTATATATCTCCGTATACCCTAAAAACATCCGAGAGCACAATAGGGAGTTCCGCCGCCAGAATCCTCCGTAGCCACCGAAAGCCAATCTAGACATGTTCCGGCACCCTGCCGAAGGGGGCAATCCTTCTCCGATGGCCATCTTCTTCATCCTGGTGCTCTCCATGACGAGGAGGGAGTAGTTCTCCCTCGGGGCTGAGGGTATGTACCAGTAGCTATGTGTTTGATCTCTCTCTCTCTCTCTCTCGTGTTCTTGATTTGGCACGATCTTGATGTATCGTGAGCTTTGCTATTATATTTGGATCCTATGATGTTTTCTCCCCCCTCTACTCTCTTGTAATGGATTAAGTTTCCCGTTTGATGTTATCTTATCGGATTGAGTCTTTAAAGATTTGAGAACACTTGATGTATGTCTTGCCGTGCGTATCTATGGTGACATTGGGATACCACGTGATTCACTTGATGTATGTTTTGGTGATCAACTTGCGGGTTCCGCCCATGAACCTATTCATAGGGGTTGGCACACGTTTTCGTCGTGATCTCTGGTAGAAACTTTGGGGCACTCTTTGAGGTTATATGTGTTGGTTGAATAGATGAATCTAAGGTTGTGTGATGCATATCGTATAATCATACCCACGGATACTTGAGGTGACATTGGAGTATCTAGGTGACATTAGGGTTTTGGTTAATTTGTGTCTTCAGGTGTTATTCTAGTACGAACTCTAGGGCTGTTTGTGACACTTATAGGAATAGCCCAACGGATTGATTGGAAAGAATTACTTTGAGGTGGTTTCGTACCCTACCATAATCTCTTCGTTTGTTCTCCGCTATTAGTGACTTTATAGTGACTCTTTGTTGCATGTTGAGGGATAGTTATGTGATCCAATTATGTTATTATTGTTGAGAGGACTTGCACTAGTGAAAGTATGAACCCTAGGCCTTGTTTCCTATCATTGCAATACTGTTTATGCTCACTTTTACCATTAGTTACCTTGCTGTTTTTATAATTTCAGATTACCAAAACCATTATCTACTATCCATATACCACTTGTATCACCATCTCTTCGCCGAACTAGTGCACCTATACAATTTACCATTGTATTGGGTGTGTTGGGGACACAAGAGACTCTTTGTTATTTGGTTGCAGGGTTGCTTGAGAGAGACCATCTTCATCCTACGCCTCCTACGGATTGATAAACCTTAGGTCATCCACTTCAGGGAAATTTGCTACTGTCCTACAAACCTCTACACTTGGAGGCCCAACAACGTCTACAAGAAGAAGCTTGTGTAGTAGACATCAGTATTACCCTCAAGTTGCTAATACAAGCCATGTTAGGAATTAGTTTAGATTGATTGGGACTCCTAGATCTACAAGATTGATGATCTATCTCAACTTGTCAATGCCATTACATTGAATTGGCAGTGTCATAAGAGGTCTCTAAATTGCTTGCCATTGTGGGTTATTGATCAAAGAACTCATATGAGTACGTGCACGAGGCTCATCGAATCACATACATCACAATAAGTACTCATATAAGGTTATATTGATCTATGTCTAAGTCATTTAAATGTAACACTTAAAATGTCTAATGACCTACACGCCTTATCCAAAACCTTTAGATTAGATAACGATATGACCATCAATGATATGTGGTTAAAGAAACAGTGGAAGGCATAATGTCAACAGAGCTTATGGCTCACCTAATGTACAGCAACTGGAACGCAAACCTAACTAAAAATGTTTTGATGAATGACTGGGGTATGCCATATCCCGTACTCCCTGGCATGGAGCACTCAAAGTACTCCCATATATTTGAAGGAAATATTCCCTAGAGGCAATAATAAAGTTATTATTTATTTCCTTATATCATGATAAATGTTTATTATTCATGCTAGAATTGTATTAACCGGAAACGTGATACATGTGTGAATTCATAGACGAACAGAGTGTCACTAGTATGCCTCTACTTGACTAGCTCGTTGATCAAAGATGGTTATGTTTCCTAGCCATATACAAAGAGTTGTCATTTGATTAACGGGATCACATCATTAGGAGAATGATGTGATTGACTTGACCCATTCCGTTAGCTTAGCACTTGATCGTTTAGTTTGTTGTTATTGCTTTCTTCATGACTTATACATGTTCCTATGACTATGAGATTATGCAACTCCCGTTTACCGGAGGAACACTTAATGTGCTACCAAATGTCACAACGTAACTGGGTGATTATAAAGGTGCTCTACAGGTGTCTCTGAAGGTAATTGTTGTGTTGGCGTATTTCGAGATTAGGATTTGTCACTCCGATTGTCGGAGAGGTATCTCTGGGCCCACTCGGTAATACACATCACTTAAGCCTTGCAAGCATTGCAACTAATGAGTTAGTTGCGGGATGATGTGTTATGGGACGAGTAAAGAGACTTGTCAGTAATGAGATTGAACTAGGTATTGAGATACCGACGATCGAATCTCGGGCAAGTAACATACCGAAGACAAAAGGAATAACGTATGTTGTTATGCGGTTTGACCGATAAAGATCTTCGTAGAATATGTAGGAGCCAATATGAGCATCCAGGTTCCGCTATTGGTTATTGACCGGAGATGTGTCTCGGTCATGTCTACATAGTTCTCGAACCCGTAGGGTCCGCACACTTAAAGTTCGATGACGGTAATATTATGAGTTTATGAGTTTTCAGTACCGAAGGTAGTTCAGAGTCCCGAATGAGATTGGGGACATGACGAGGAGTCCCGAAATGGTCGAGACGTAAAGATCAATATATTGGACGACTATATTCGGACATCGGAAAGGTTCCGAGTGATTCGGGTATTTTTCGGAGTACCGGGGAGTACAGGAATACGGGGGAAGAAGTATATGGGCCTTATTGGGCTTTAGGGGAGAGAGAGGCAGGCTGCGCCCCCCCCCCCCCAATGACTAGTCCGAATTGGACTAAAGGGAGGGGCGGCGCCCCCTCCTTCCTTCTCTTCCCTCTTCCCCTTCCTTGTCCCCTACTCCTACTACTTGGAAAGGGGAGGAATCCTACTCCCGGTGGGAGTAGGACTCCTCCAGGGCGCGCCATAGGGGCCGGCCCTCTCCTCCTCCTCCACTCCTTTATATACGGGGAGGGAGGCACCCCTTGGAGACACAACAATTGATCCCTTGGATCTCTTAGCCGTGTGCGGTGCCCCCCTCCACCATAATCCACCTCGATCATATCGTAGCGGTACTTAGGCGAAGCCCTGCGTCGGTAGAACATCATCATCGTCACCACACCGTTGTGCTGATGGAACTCTCCCTCAAAGATCGGTTGGATCAGAGTTCCAGGGAGGTCATCGAGTTGAACGTGTGCAGAACTCGGAGGTGTCGTGCGTTCGGTGCTTGATCGGTCGGATTATGAAGACGTACGACTACATAAACCGCGTTGTGCTAACGCTTCCTCTTTTGGTCTACGAGGGTACGTGGACAAACTCTCCCCTCTCGTTGCTATGCATCACCATGCTCTTGTGTGTGCATAGGAGAATTTTTGAAATTACTAAGTTCCCCAACAGTGGTATCAGAGCCAGGTTTTATGCGTTGATATTATATGCACGAGTAGAACACAAGTGAGTTGTGGGCGATACAAGTCATACTGCTTACCAGCATGTCATACTTTGGTTCGGTGGTATTGTTGGATGAAGCGGCCTGGACCGACATTACGCGTACGCTTACACGAGACTGGTTCTACCGACGTGCTTTGCACACAGGTGCTTGGCGGATGTCAGTTTCTCCAACTTTATTTGAACCGAGTGTGGCTACGCCCGGTCCTTGAGAAGGTTAAAACAGCACTAACTTGATGAACTATCGTTGTGGTTTTGATCCATAGGTAAGAACGGTTCTTGCTCAGCCCGTAGAAGCCACGTAAAACTTGCAACAACAAAGTAGAGGACGTCTAACTTGTTTTTGCAGGGCATGTTGTGATGTGATATGGTGAAGACATGATGCTATATTTTATTGTATGAGATGATCATGTTTTGTAAACGAGTTATCGGCAACTGGCAGGAGCCATATAGTTGTCGCTTTATTGTATGCAATGCAATCGCCCTGTAATTGCTTTACTTTGTCACTAAGCAGTAGCGATATTCGTAGAAGCAATAGTTGGCGAGACAACAACGATGCTACGATGGAGATCAAGGTGTCGCGCCGGTGACGATGGTGATCATGACGGTGCTTCGGAGATGGAGATCACAAGCACAAGATGATGATGGCCATATCATATCACTTATATTGGTTGCATGTGATGTTTATCTTTTATGCATCTTATTTTGCTTTGATTGATGGTAGCATTATAAGATGATCTCTCACTAAATTTCAAGATAAAAGTGTTCTCCCTGAGTATGCACCGTTGCCAAAGTTCGTCGTGGCCAGACGCCACGCGATGATCGGGTGTGATAAGCTCTACGTCCATCTACAATGGGTGCAAGCCAGTTTTGCACACGCAGAATACTCAGGTTAAACTTGACGAGCCTAGCATATGCAGACATGGCCTCGGAACACTGAGACCGAAAGGTCGAGCGTGAATCATATAGTAGATATGATCAACATAGTAATGTTCACCATTGAAAACTACTCCATTTCACGTGATGATCGGTTATGGTTTAGTTGATTTGGATCATGTGATCACTTAGATGATTAGAGGGATGTCTATCTAAGTGGGAGTTCTTAAGTAATATGATTAATTGAACTTTAATTTATCATGAACTTAGTCCTGGTAGTATTAGCATATCTATGTTATAGATCAATAGCTCGCGTTTAGCTCCTCTGTTTTATTTTTGATATGTTCCTAGAGAAAACTAAGTTGAAAGATGTTAGTAGCAATGATGCGGATTGGATCTGTGATCTGAGGATTATCCTCATTGCTGCATAGAAGAATTATGTCCTTGATGCACCGCTAGGTGATAGACCTATTGCAGGAGCAGATGCAGACGTTATGAACGTTCGGCTAGCTCAATATGATGAATACTTGATAGTTTAGTGCATCATGCTTAACAGCTTAGAATCGGGACTTCAAAGATGTTTTGAACGTCATGGATCATATGAGATGTTCCAGGAGTTGAAGTTAATATTTCAAGCAAATACCCGAGTTGCACTACAAAAAAATACACTTCTGTGATGATACGTGTTTGTCACAGTAGGTCACTTTTTTGTCATGCATGTACATCCATGACAAATTTATGACAGAATCAAGGTAGTCATACATGTGTTGTCATAGAAGTGTTCCATGACATTACCAAAATTATCATCACGGAAGTGTCCACTCCCATGACGATAAATCGCGCGTCACAGAAGTGCTTTCGTCAAGGGTGACCAACACGTGGCATCCACCGTAACGGAATGCCGTTAAGCTATCGGGTCGGGTTTTGGATCCGATAACCCGTTAACAGCCCTGACCAATGGGGATTTTCCACGTGTAAAATCATCATTGGCTAGAGGAAACACGTGTTGGCTCATCGTCGGGACAGATGTCATCCACTCACTAGACAGAAGGCGCCTATGATACGTCGACACGTGGCACGACCCAACAAGTTTAAATGGGCCAGCCAAACTAAAGGCCCATAAGATTTTGCGGACCATAATGGGTCGTCCCAGCTAAAGGCCCACGAGATTTTGCGGACCATAATGGGCTGGCCCAGCTAAAGGCCCACAAGATTCTGCGGGCCATAATGGGTCGGCCCAGGTAAAGGCCCACAAGATTTTTGTGTGCCACAATGGGCCAGCCCAGGTAAAGGCCCACAACATTCTTGCGGGTCATAATGGGCCAGCCCAGCTAAAGGCCCACGAGATTTCGCTGACATTAATGGGCCAGCCCAGCTGTAGGCCCACAAGATTTTGAGGACCCTAGTAGGCCGGCCCATTAACTGGCTGCCATGTTTTGGGCCAAATGCCGGCCCATATTTGATTCGGTCCATTAATGGCCTGCCACGCTCCAGACCTAATAGTGGCCCATATGAGATCCGGCCCGTTAAAAGCCTACCACGTTCTGGGCCAAATTATGGCCCAGATCAGATCCGGCCCTTTAAGAGGATTTGGGCTCAATTATGGCCCATATCAGATTCGGCCCGTCAACTGGACACTATGCTTTTGGGCCCACTTGCTAAAGGCCCACTTAGTAATTCGGCCTGATATTAGTTTTGGCATGTTAAGGGCCCGTTTAATATTTCGGCCCTATATTAATTTCGGCATGTTAAAAGCTCGTCATATAGTTGGGCCTAACTACGGCCCAGTTTGCATCCGGCCTGCTCGCAGCCGATATCTGATTGGGCCAAACAAGGACCCAGACAATTTTGGCCTGTTAAAAGCCCATGATTTGATTCGCACAATCATAGGCCGGGGTTCATTTCGGGCTGCTCCGTAACTAGTAGGAATTAAGAACAAACCTACTCTATACAATAAAGAAATTACGGCATAGTAACTAAGAAAAAACCTACACTACACAATAAAGGATTTAAGGTATATTACATCCACTGGGCATCAAAGTTCGCCACCAGTGATCATAAAGCGCAACGAAGAAGCAGATTACAAAAACTGGGCACCATTGGAGCGTAACAAAATAATACTGAACCGAGACCACTTCCAAGACAGTTCAAGAAAGGTTAGCCTTGCGGGGGAACTGCTGCGCAAGCTGCTGAGCAAGGCTGTGAGACCGGCCTAGCATGTCGGTCATAGCTTCCAGGTGTAGCTGTTTAGCGATGAGGTTCTCATTGGTGTTCTCCGCAATCTTTCTTAGAGATAGGACTTCAAGTCGAAGTTGAGTTGCAGAATGCCTTTCTGCTAGAACTTGGGACTGAAGAAGTCGAACTAATTCAGACAACGAATTCTGTGAGCTTGTCTGACTGTTAGTCTCAAGTAACTTGAACACTGCATCAAGACAAGACTTTGGGGTTGTCTCACTATCTTCAAGATGTTTTGCCTTCTTTGCTGCAATATATGTTGGGTTTGTCTCACAGCCTTTAGCAGACTTGTGCATGCCATCAGGCATATCACCCTGAAACAAAGCAGAAAGATGACAGGTTTTGCATGTGTATAAACAAAGATGATAAATGTTCTATCAATTCTATCCAATTTCAAATTAGAAAATAAAGAGTATGTTCAAAATATCAATAGCATAATTTGGCATTGTTCATAATGCGGGGAGCTTCACCACACTACTGGATTACCATGTCAACATAACAAGCATACATGAAGGGCAAAGAAAATCATTGTATCTATTTTGGATAATGTGCATGGCATGTTGTTCATATCATCAGCCACATCAGTAAGATAAAACAGGAGATGACAAGGTGCAAACGTGGGCTGCTTCACCACACACTGGATTATAGATCCACAAAAACAAGCATACATATAGGGAGTATTAAGTAATGTGCATGGTATGAATAAGGAATTTGGTTTTACAAGTAAAACTTAGAACTTACGGTTCTTACGAACATGCATTTTGGTAGAAACAGCAAACTAAACAGCAGTAAATGATAGGGAGTATGAGCAAATTAAACAGCAGTTGAGGATAAAGGCTTTAGAAGGACTGACTTACATTAACAGTTAACACCGGCTTTATAATGCCCTTCTCCATGGCAAGGGAAGGATACCTCAAGAATTTTAGCACAGAATCTTCTTCATAAGCATTGCATGTACTCTACATTTTGTAGAGAGTAATTATAGATATGATAATACTGGAAGGGATAGAGGATAATGAAGATAAGATGCAGATTGATGCTACATAATCAACTACCAATCCCTGGAAGTACAAGCGTTACAGGACAAAATGTACTGACAAGAGAAATGGGCTACACTTCTGCACTAGCATTGTCTGTGTATTCTACTTGTTGGTAAGATTAAATATAGATCTGGTCTTTTTTAGTAAATGGTGGGCGAGGGAGATAAGATGCAGAATGCTACAAAATGAACCAATCCCTCTTCCCATAATACAAGAGTGTTTTGAACACTGGTGTACTGTACAAAACGTTCTTATATTATGGGACGGAGGGAGTAGCTGTTAATGTAAGTACAGTGATAGACCACGTTCAGTCCTTACAAGAGGACTGCAGATCTAAACCTCTTCAAAAGCATTGGGTTGATTCTAAATTTATGTAAGAGTCCATACGGATCTTATAATGTCCACCAAATGGACTATTACGAGGCTAACATGTGCAGTGATGCTACATAATCAAACAGCTATGAAAGTAAGTATGGTCATACAGGGCAAGAGGTACTCACAAGAGCAATGCAATGTGCAGTATAGTTGCGAGATTCTGTGGTCCCTTGAGAACAAATGTTCTTCTTCTAACAGTTTTCGTACAAGTGAGACATTAAGGCAAATACAGAAATGTAGTTCAAATTGTGATGTGATATCATAGAAAGTACCTTATGTTGCAGCTGAGACCAATGTGTAACAAGATTATTCCAGTCATCGTCGGATAAATGTAGCACCGGAGACTTTACAGAAATTTCGTTCAGAGGCTTGCCATTGAAGTGTGCTTGCCTCAGGTAGGAACGATACTTCATCAACGAGTGCTTGAAAAGCGCAACCAACCCTTGCTCGTCATCACAATCCAGTTTGCGCCTCGCCTATTTAAAAGAATGAAATCTTGTGTCTTCTGTCAGCAGAAACATATGCAGTAATGACCATGAATAACATTAGTACATTACTTGCGTGTAAGTTGCGGAGGAAGACTGGAAATTGTTCTGTGTCTGCGGTATAATCTTTCCATGAAGGAAAGATGCGCACAAAGTTCCTGACAACAACATAAGCTTCATCTTCTAAACTGGGAAGAAATGGAACAGGGGTCCTATTTGCTGCAATTGGGGCTCTCTCTAGTTCGAAAAGGGATTTGGCAACTGGATTTGGTGTACTCTTTGCTGGAATGGGGGTTTTGTGTCGTACAGCTGGTGCTATGTCAACTAGCATAATCATACTATTTGCTGCAGTTGGGGTCTGCTGAGTTGGGGCATCAGAAATGACCAGTGTAGTAGGGCTAGAGTCTGCTAGAGTTGGGGTATTTTGTGGGTCAGGTGATATTGCAACTACACCTAATGGGCTATTTGATTTATCAGGTGCCACTACCTTTTCCAAATACTTTGTTTGTGCTCCTCCACGATCAGCAATCGCCCTCTTCCTTTTGAACGTCTGATACACAAGAACAGCATTTGAATGGATAAATATGGTATGATGACAGATGAAATATGTACTGAAAATGGATAGGCAGGGCGTATTCACATACACGATGTGTAAACTAAGCTAATGTTAGTTCAACAAAGTAGAAGCAATGCAAAGCATCAGTTGCAAGATATGTGCGAGCAATGTAACCTTGGAAAGTTAGAGCAAGTACCTTGATGGGTGAATAAGATAGGGCATCTTCCTCTGACTCCTCCACTAGGGAGCTACATTGACTTAGGTCTCCCTCTAGCTCAGAATCACTGTTAGGATCATATTCTGAGCATGAATCTGTAGGTGGAGAGTGTTTGCATTGCATTGCATCCAGACTTGATTTCAGTCCCTTAATGCCAAGTTTGACAGCCATGGCATTGTTCTGCTTTATTCTTTTTATGCGCGCAAGCTCATAATCATTATGATGCTGTTCAGAATCTGAGATTCATGAAAACATAAAAAGTAGTCAGATTATCTATGGAATGCATTGCGGTTTCAACTCGGAGAGTGTCTCCCTATAAACCCCTACATATGCAAAGTTCACCTCCCCAACCGTGCTGACCAGACCACACACAGAGATACACACGCGAGCGGCAAACATGCATTTTCGAAACTAATTTAGGAACATTTAGCTGACCAATTAAACAACTCTATTTTAATAATATCAGATTCGTATTTGAACAACTAAGCTTGTTTAGCTTGATGGGTGGAGCAGTGTTATTATGACACGAAGCATGTATTCTGATCGTATAGTGATCATAAAAGGGGGAAACTCTAAGCATATATTTTTTAGCAAAAGAGGGTTTCCCCTCTGATTTCTATTAAAGAAACCACCACAGAACCAACATGATCAATTAAACCCTAAGCATGATCAATTAAACCGTATTATGGCTGTGCCATGGCAGATTTGAAGCTGCAAACTGGAGAAATGATATTTAGCATCCATTGTTTGCTTCAAACTAAGAACTAAATTCTAAGAGCTGAAAAGAAAGTAGAGTAACCAAGTTAAGATCTATTTTCTGGTTGAGATCAAAAAGTTGAGGAGATATGAAGTACCACCTCTCTTGCGGCGTCGTGTAGGCATCGGGGGTGCGATGGTTGTCGGTGGCGTTGAAGCAGATCTGCGACGGTAGACGGGTGCATCAGGGGATAAGTCCCGTTACGGTGGAAGAGAAGGTCGTGTGAGCGGCCCCGGCAAAGAGGACGACGGTGCCGATAAAGCGAGAGGATGCGATGCAAGGCTATTGGTCTGTCGCCATGGATGAGAAATGTCCATCTCTAGCAGTGGACGACGCGGTCTTGGTAGGCGCTCCGGCATGGTGGAGGACGGTGGCGATGGATGTGGTGGAGGACGGCGGCGATGGATGGGGTGGCGGACGGAGGCTGGTGCCGGAATGGGGTGTTCCAGCGCGGACGGTGTATGAATGGGAAAATGGAGGGAGAGGTACGGGGAACCATGTTTTTGGGACGCGCCTGTCTGAAATATGGGAAAGTTACGAACTTATCCCCCGTTTCAAATTTGGACGTCTCGTCGGTTGGGGATAGGACGGTAATCTCGCATCTCCCAAATATTTGCCGGTAACTATTTCGGGCGAGGAGAGGGTGTTTTGCCGCCCACGGTTGGCGCCCACGGTGTATGAACGGGGCTGACATGTAGGGTGGTTGTGTCACGTCTGATGGAAGTTACACATCTGCTCCTATTTAAAATATTAGCCTACATCTATTTCGGACGAGGAGAGGGTGTTTTGCGGCCCACCGTGTATGAATGGGGAATGGAGGGGAAACAGGGGTCTTTCGGACGAGCTTGAATCAAATGAGTTTTGCCGCCCATGTTTGACCCCCACCGTGTCGGAATGGGCTCAGAGGCGATCGTGTCACGTCTAATTGAAGTTACTAACCTAACCCTATTTAGAGCAGTGGAAATCGGGCCTATGGATTGTCCGTGTAATGGGTAGACAGTAATTTCCATCTCCCAAACACTTGGCTTCGGGCAGCCGATGTGGGAGTGGACATTTTGCTGTTTCTTTCGAATTTTGGGACAATAAGCATCCATGTTTACCCTGTCAACTAAATTCGAATCCATTTTGTATTCCTATATGAATCTTTATAAATCATTATATGTGTTTTTATATATCTTCAAAAAGGACGACAAAGATGTATTCCACTGTCATATATGAATATGGTTTACAAATGTTGATACTCAAATTCAGAAATTAGAATCCAGTTTAAGGTGAATTCGAATATTTGGAACACTTCATGTCCAACTCAAATGTCACACGCAGCATAATGTGTACTCCCATTTAGATATGTACACAAGTGATGTATCAAGATTCAAATACCGAGTCAATCAACCAAGAATGTACGAAACTAACAGACATATAAACACTTATAGAGTATATGGATCAATAATATCAACTAACATGCATAAGCCAGACCGCTGTACTTTTTTTTGGCTACAACAGCATCCTTTTTTTAGCCAGCATCTTGGCCCTTTCCGATGTGTGCCACTTATGGTCCATCTATACTACTATTGCTATCGTGGAATTGTCACGGCAGATGTCCTTAGTGTCAGGACTTAGTCGCGAGGCCAACGCATCTATGTGCTAGCTTGAGAGGGGTTGACGGGACGAGAGACGCGATGTTTTACCCAGGTTCGGCCCCTCATGGTGGAGGTAAAAGCCTACATCCTGCTTCATTGATATTGATGATGATGATCACGATTACAAGAGTGCTCTATCTCAAGAGCTATTGTCTAAACCTAACTTGTCCAACTTGTGGAACTTGTCAATCTTGTCCCCTTTTGGGGAGCCTTGCCCCTCCTTATATATGTTGGAGGGGCGGGTTACATGTAGAGTCCTATTAGGATTAGGACTAGTCTATCTCTAATACAAACCGGATACAAGTCCAGGTCTTAACTCCTTGTAAGATAAATGTTCCTCATGCCTTTCCTCTTAAAACGGCCCACCATTATCATAAACTGGCATGCTGGGCCTTGGGCCTTGTCATCCATCTGGAACACACGCCGGGTCACCAATGAGTCTTCAGGTTCGTGAATCGTCATACCAGTGAACTGCCGGACACGTAAACCGCCAGACACGTAAACCGCCAATCCTCTGGCGGTTTACCAATGAAACGCCTAGTCCGGCCGGGTTATACTTCCGGCCGGTTTACGCCGCGGGGTATATCCCCGACATTAGCCCCCAAGTTTAGCTTGGATTTATCCATGGTAAACTTATGCTGCAAAATAAACACAAGAACAAATTTGACAGGTTGTGCTCCGGGTTAAGAATTTTTGTAAACCGGTACCTGATCACCCTTAAGTCCTTGTTATTTCCTCCTTCTGGGAAGTCCGGGTCAACAGACCAGCTTCATAATCAATTTGCCGATGTTGGTTTGTCATAGAGAAATATTGTAAAGAATAACTCCTTTGACTCAGCTCCCAAAGCGCCGGATTAAGAAATATCGGTCTTGAAATACTTATGTGATATTTAGCCAGTTTGAAGATGTAAAACTTGCCGGTTTAATATTACCAAAATGACCGGTTTATAAATATTGATGGCACCGGGTCATAATTGTTGTCGACACCGGGTCATGTAATTGATCTTCCTGATTTGCTCAAAACTAATAAAATGAAGATGTTCCTCCTTTATATGCATAATACCTTGAAGAAATCCGGTTTGTTCATCTCAATCATATAAACTGAATACTCCATATATGTAGCCCCCAAGTGCCGGGTTGTCATGCTTGCAGCAACCTGGGACTTGTAATTGCTTATAAAAACTTTAATCAGTGTAACCCCCAAGGGCCGGGTCATGATGCAATAATGAGCAGGAACTTTGTAAATATAATTATGTAGATGTTAGCAGTGAAGTGTAGCCCCCAAGGGCCAGCTTAGTAAGATAATACTGAACCGGGACTTGATATATACTTCAATGAAAATAATATCTTATAATGTATCTTCCATCGTAGGGCTTGAACCCACGTCCACAAGGTTAAGAGCTTTGTGCTTTACCAACTAAGCAATGGATCCTTCAATATTATGGACGAAAACTTGTGTACCTTGAATTGTTGACAGGAGCAATTGGTAGCCCCCAAGGGCCGGCTCATGATAATATGATGAGTCGGGTCTTCATAAGACTAGTAAAAATGACTTTGCATTAGCCCCCAAGTGTCATGGTGCATGCTTGCAGCGACATGAGACTTGCATGTAATCTCAATTTGAATAATGTAGCCTCCAAGTGCCGGGTTGTAAGCCTGCAGCGACTCGGGACTGTTCCTTCCATTGTAGAATAAATCATATCCTTTGATAAAATAATAGCCATTGCGCTAAAGCAACTTTGAAAACTCAATAATATCGGTTATTAATAACCATAAAAATCCAGCCATGTTGGCTATACAAGATAATATAATCCGGTATGAAAACCTTATTCATTCAATATCATAATGAAAATTCAGCCAAGTTTGGCTATTTGAATAATATAACCCAATGATTTATAAGTGCATGATTCCAATGGCGCAATCCAAATATATATATATTGGCGACTTATAGTCCAAAACCAAGCCGGTTTAACAAACCTGTTTCTGCATACAACAAGTTTAAAGTGTCCTGGCGGTTTACCGTCGGACGGGTCATAACGCCCAACATATAACCCGGGTTTATAACCAAGGCTGCACTTAAGAATAATCAAATATGAAATAGATCATACCTGTGACATTGAATCACATTGTTGGTTTTACCAACTTTTTGTAGTAAAGGTGATAACCCCAATCTTGAGTACTGATAACTCCTTCCATATTGTGCCGGTTTATGATAAAACCGTGTCGGGTTGTGATAAACACCGGTTTACTCCATAATAGGATGGTAACAGAAAATCAAACCGGGCAGATAGTCTCCGGATTAAGATTTGACCGTGTTCCGTCAATTTGTAATTGATAGTTTGAACCGGTTTAAAACTTTGTCGGTTTAAAAATGCAACAAAAAATAAAAGAAATAGTTATCAAGGGAAATATTGAAGCAAAGACAATGATAAAACCATTTGCAAAAAGAGGCTTATTGAGCCGATCAGATGGTGTTACCATGGTCGGACACGACCAAGCTCCCCAATGGTGTAGCTATGGTTCAAGTCAGCAAGGTCCCCAAATGAAACCGTGGCATTGTGCCAATCAAGAGGCGTGGCAATGGTTTGGGTTCGACCAAGCCCCCAAGTGATTCTATGGCCTTAGGCCGATCAAGAGGCGTGACTGGTCCAGACTTGACCATGTCCTCAAGTGATCTGGTGGCTTTCGCCTATCAAAAGGTGTTGCATTGGTTCGGACACGACCAAGCCCCCAAGTGATGTTTATAAAATTTTCAAGGGGTAAACCAGAGGCCGCTTTAAGACAGAACAGCTCCGTGTAACCACGCATGATGTAAAAGAACAGAGACCCTGTTTTATGAAGCAGAAGCCCCCATGTGATCAATAATATGTCAGGCCAGTAAGGCGGGATACCCATGTTTGAACCGCGCCTCATGGCAGCAGGTCCTCTTTGGAAATTTTTAACTTTTCGCAAGAGATAAATTCTTCTTGAACCGGGATCTTGAACCGGATATTGAGAGCTTCAAAGCTTTGTGGGAGATATCTTTCCCTTAAACCGGATTTTAAACCGGAATCTTCATTTTCAGCCGGAAATTTTCTGACGGCCTTTAAATTCGAACTTGCGAGAAGTTAATTCCTTTTTGAACCGGACATTGTTAAACCGGATTTGAGCGCTTCAGAGCTTTTGTGGGAGAAAGATGTCTCTTGAGCCAGATTCTAAACCGGAGTCATTTCTGATGACCTGGAACTTCTTCATCGAGCCGGGATTTTATAACTGTCATATACTTTCTAAGCCGGAAATTTTCTGACGGCCTTTAAACTTTCATCAATATAACAGTAGCCTCCGGGACCGGGTTATCCTTCCCTCCATTGTCCTGGGGTTCTTAAATTTGCTAAAACTGGCAAGATTCGCTGAGTCATGTCATCATATCCCCCGAGTTTCAAAGGTGACTCGAGGAGTTGGCTTGAGACTATCCATATTTGACCGTGATATAAACCAGCATAACTTGTACATCATTGGCGTTGATAGTACGATGTGAATCCATAGAAGGTTGAGGTGACTGCGGCGGGTTATAAATGTATAAGCCGTGTCAGCAACTCGGTCAATGGTTCCTTCCAACTGGCGATTTGAAGTTTAACAAAACTGTAGTGGCGGCGACTTGTGCACCTTCCCATTGAGCCATCCAGTGCAGATGACGGTTGATAGTATATGATAATTTGCCTCCATTTTGTTGAAAGAAAAACCGGGCTACCCAAGCTGTGACTTGCTCATACTCAATAAACAGCTTCATGCAGACAGGTGCGGCCCGGTATGTTGATGTAGACCAGGCCGCGAGAGACGGACGACAAAGACGACCGCAGCATCAGAGGCAGCTCGGACAGATGAACCGACAGCGGCATTGTAAGCAGGTGCGGACGGGGAAAATCGGCACCTGAGGGAGTCCTGGATTAGGGGGTGTCCGGGTAGCCGGACTATACCTTCAGCCGGACTCCTGGACTATGAAGATACAAGATTGAAGACTTCGTCCCGTGTCCGGATGGGACTTTCCTTAGCGTGGAAGGCAAGCTTGGCGATGCGGATATTTAGATCTCCTACCATTGTAACCGACTTTGTGTAACCCTAACCCTCTCCGGTGTCTATATAAACCGGAGGGTTTTAGTCCATAGGACAACTTCATCATACAACAATCATACCATAGGCTAGCTTTTAGGGTTTAGCCTCCTTGATCTCGTGGTAGATCTACTCTTGTACTACCCATATCATCAATATTAATCAAGCAGGACGTAGGGTTTTACCTCCATCAAGAGGGCCCGAACCTGGGTAAAACATCGTGTTCCTTGCCTCCTGTTACCATCCGGCCTAGACGCACAGTTCGGGACCCCCTACCCGAGATCCGCCGGTTTTGACACCGACATTGGTTCTTTCATTGAGAGTTCCTCTGTGCTGTCGCAATCAGGAAGGATGCCTCTTCCCATCTTTAAAGACGGCGCCGTTACTAAGGGAGCCTTGGCTGTCGGCCAAACTCTCCGGCTAGGCGGTTTTCTCATGACCGTCTGTTCGGCCGTTGCGCCGACGGTGACCTCTCGGGTCATCAAAAGCAATCTTCACGTCAGCTCGGAACACATCGAGCAGTTAGATCCAATGGAGCTCTCTTCCGTAAACGAGCTCTTGGATCGCATCGCCGCCTTGGGGGTCACTACGGATTATGACCAGGTTGGGCTTAAACCTGATCTAAGAGAAATTAATTCTCCCCAAGTCACCCATCACGTTGTCGTGGTAGAGGCACAGTGCAGCGACTCTTCATCTATCTTAAGGACTAGCTACGTCTGGACTCCCGATCCCTCCAAGCCAGATACCCGCGAAGGGGAGGATGTAACTTAAGACAACATCCAAGAATCCAAACTTCAGAGTTCGGAAACTCCTTGGCCTCTGAGTCTTAGATTGGGTGAAGTTCCGGATTTAATTCCACCCACCCACCCGAACATAAGCGATCTATCCCAAATCAGGCAAAAGCCCGAAGAAACAGTACATCATTACTGGGCAAGGTTCCTCCTGGTTATGAACAGGATAAAGGACTGCCGCGAGGAAGACGCGATCTCAATCTTTTGCAATAATTGCACGGACAAGGGAATCCTCAATGCCACAGGTCGTCGTGATATTACACGCTTCTATGACTTGGCATCCATAGTACAAAAGTACTGTGCGATGGAAAGCGCCCGGAAAACTGAAACTAAATTTTGGGACAATCCGGCCCTGAATAGAAACCTCGTCCGAAATAAAAGGGTGCATCAGACACCCGGGTTAAAAACCAAAACCCTCTACAGGGCATGGAACCGTACTGGAGGGATGGCTTAATGGACCCTGTAAAATTCATAGTACAGAGGACGCCACACCAACTCATAGCCTTAGAGCATGTTGGATACTCTGGCAGGTGGCTAAAAGGGGCGAAGATCTTCTAATTTCGGAGGCCGCAGAAAACCACCTCAGGGACTCCAGTACAGTCTTAACAGTCTTCGAGACTTTCGCATCAAATAATATGCGAAAACGAACACTTCGCAGCCTCACCGAAGTCTATCAAGTAGCAACAATAAACCCATGGAGTGACACAGCTATTACTTTTAATGCCAGTGATGAACCTAAAATCCGAACAGCTCGAGCACCAGCCGCATTGGTACTTAGTCCTATAGTGGACGGCTTTCGCCTCACCAAGGTACTCATGGACGGAGGCAGCGGATTGAACCTCATTTATGAGGAAACCCTTCAAAAAATGGAAATAGACTGGAACCGCATTGAGCGAAGCAGCACAACCTTTAGAGGAATAATCCCCAGTCGGGAAGCGCGCTGTGTAGGAAAAATCACACTAGATGTGGTGTTCGGCACGCCAGATAATTATAGGTCCGAAGAGGTCACATTCCAAGTGGCCCCGTTCAGTAGCGGATACCACGCTCTGCTGGGGCGGGAAACGTTTACAATCTTCCAAGCAATACCCCATTACGGGTACATGAAGCTCAAGATGTCCGGGC
Source organism: Triticum dicoccoides (assembly GCF_002162155.2). NCBI lineage: Eukaryota > Viridiplantae > Streptophyta > Magnoliopsida > Poales > Poaceae > Triticum > Triticum dicoccoides. The sequence goes on along the minus strand of NC_041386.1, from coordinate 577,135,889 downwards.
CGAACGGAATCATCACTCTCGCTAGTGATCCGGACATAGCACTCCGCGCCGAAAACAAGACAGCCGCATTGGCCCATGAGGCACTGTCCGAAGCCCTAGCGGCTGAGGAACTGACTACGCTGCGCTCCATGATAAACAGGGACGATGTGATACTCGATAAAAGATCCAAGTCCACCTCCTTTAAACCAGCGGATGAAATAGTCAAATTCCAGGTCCATCCAACGGACCCCAATAAAACAACTTCCATCGGGGCACGATTAAACCCCGATGTAGACGCCGCACTGCGAGAATTCCTACGGGAGAACTGGGACATTTTTGCCTGGCACCCTTCAGACATGCCAGGAATCCCACGCAGGCTGGCCGAACACAGCTTAAATATCCTAAAAGGATCCAAACCTATCAAACAAGCCCTTCGGCGTTTCTCTGAGCCCAAGAGACAGGCAATGGGAGAGGAGCTAGCCAAACTATTGGAGGCCGGATTCATCAGAGATATAAAACATCCGGACTGGCTAGCAAACTTGGTGATGGTACCAAAGAAGGACAAATCCTGGCACCTGTGCGTTGACTTCAAAGACCTTAACAAGGCTTGCCCAAAGGATCCCTTCCCCCTCCCCCGCATCGATCAAATTATCGACGCCACTGCAGGACACGATTCGTTGTGCTTCCTCGATGCATACTCCGGTTACCATCAAATCAAGATGGCTGAGTCAGACCAAGCCGCAACGGCATTCATCACCCCATACGGCCCATTTTGCTTCAACACAATGCCTTTCGGGCTCAAAAACGCCGGCGCAACATATCAGCGCATGATTCAGACATGTCTGGCAAACCAGATCGGCAAAACAGTAGAGGCATACGTGGATGATGTGGTCGTAAAAACAAGACATGTCGAATCTCTAGTAGACGACTTTAGGCTTACATTTGACAACCTCCGAGCATATGACATCAAGCTAAATCCGGAAAAATGCGTTTTCGGCGTTCCAGCCGGAAAGCTCTTGGGCTTCATTATATCCGGTAGAGGAATCGAAGCAAATCCAGCCAAGATCCGAGCTTTGTCACAATTGGATATCCCAAAGGACCTCAAACAAATACAAAAATTAACCGGATGCGTGGCGGCTCTAAGCCACTTTATCTCCCGGTTGGGAGAAAAGGCGCTACCCCTCTATCGCCTCCTTCGGCGCACCGAACACTTCGAGTGGACGGATGCCGCCACGGCCGGACTCGAGGAAATAAAAGCCATATTGGCAACAAACCCCATCCTGGCCGCGCCAAACATCGGCGAACCAATGCTATTGTACATTGCAGCAACCCACCAAGTTGTCAGCGCAGTACTCATCGTCGAGCGGGAAACGGACGGACACAAATTCCCCCTTCAAAAGCCGGTTTACTATGTGTCCACTGTCCTCGCCCCATGCAAATCACGGTACCCACATTATCAAAAGATTGCATATGCGGTATTCATGGCATCCCGGAAGCTACGACACTACTTTCAAGAGTGTTCAATCACAGTAGCATCGGAAGTACCACTCAACGATATTATAAACAACTGTGACGCAACGGGCCGGATTGCAAAATGGGCCATCGAGCTCCTCCCGTTCGACATAACTTATAGGCCACGGCGAGCTATCAAGTCGCAAGTTTTGGCCGACTTCGTCGCAGAATGGACGGAGGCCGAACTCCCTAAAGAGTACGGCACATATTCAAACTGGATCATGCACTTCGACGGTTCCAAAATGTTGGCCGGACTAGGGGCCGGCGTCGTTTTGACATCCCCCACAGGAGACACGGTTCAATATGTACTCCAGATTATGTACACGGACTCCAACAATGCAGCCGAATATGAGGCCCTTTTACATGGTCTCTGGATGGCAGTATCCATGGGCATTCAACGCCTAGAGGTGTGCGGGGATTCAAACCTCGCGATATCCCAAATAAATGGAGACTTTGATGCCAAGGATCCAAAAATGGCAGCTTACCGCAACACCGTCCTCAAAATGTCAGCTCGGTTTGAGGGGCTCGAATTTCACCATATAGCCCGAGAAAACAATCAGGCGGCAGACGTCCTGGCACGCATCGGCGCAAAATGCGATGCGGTCCCCCCCCCCCCAACATCTTCCTGGAAAGGTTGTTCAAGACATCCGTACTATGGGAAGGGGAACATGGCAATATTAGCCCGGACCCAACCGCACCGTCCGACGCCGAACAATCTGACATAATCGGAGGCTCTGCCAATGAAATCACAACCTCAGCCCACGTACTAATGGCCGTTATCGCCCCGTGGATAGAACCATTCCTAGCCTACCTTACTAGGCAGGAACTCCCAGAGGACCAAAACGAGGCACGCTGTATAGTGCAGCGATCTAAAGCCTATAAAGTCCATGAGGGAGAACTTTATAATAAAAGCACTACCGGAGTCCTTCAAAGGTGCATCTCCGAAGAGGAAGGGCGGAAGATGCTGGCTGAAATTCATGCCGGACTCGGTGGCCATCACGCCGCAGCTCGGTCCCTTGTAAGCAAGGCTTTCCGTACAGGCTTTTATTGGCCGACGGCCCGGGCGGACGCTCAGGACTTGTTCCAACGATGCGCCGGTTGCCAGCTTTTTGCAAACCAAAGCCATATGCCACCCACCGCCCTCCAAACTATCCCCATCACTTGGCCTTTAGCGGTCTGGGGGCTTGACATGGTGGGACCCCTTAAAGGCGGAACCCACAAGAAAAAATACTTACTGGTCATGGTGGATAAGTTCACCAAATGGATAGAAGCCAAGCCTGTTAAGACGGCCGAATCCGGACTTGTGATAGACTTTATATCCGGGGTCGTACACCGTTATGGCGTCCCCCACAGCATCATCACCGATAACGGCACGAACTTTACGGCCGCTGAGGTAAAACTCTGGTGCAAAAACATGGCCATCAAGCTCGATTATGCTTCCGTCTATCACCCACAAACTAACGATCAGGTCGAACGTGCAAATGGTCTCATCATGAGCGGCATCAAACCCAGATTAGTGCGGTCCCTCAAGGAATCTAACACGCACTGGGTAGAGGAGCTCGACTCCGTACTCTGGGGGCTGCGGACCACGCCGAATCGCACCACCGGATAACACCATTTTTTATGGTGTATGGCGCAGAGGCAGTCTTGCCCTGCGACATAATTCATGACTCACCTCGAGTGCGCATGTACGAAGAAAGGGAAGCCGAGCTCGATCGGCATGAAGGTTTGGACACCTTAGAGGAGGAGCGCGACGTGGCAAAAGCCCGCTCCGCATTCTATCAACAGCAGGCTCGAAGATATCAAAGCAGAGAAGTGCGGGCCAAAAACTACAACGTTGGCGAATTAGTTCTACGCCTGCCGGACAAGAAAAAGGACAAGCTGAAGCCCAAGTGGGAAGGTCCCTTCATAATCGACCAAGTCCTGACTGGTGGAGCATACCGCCTGCGAGATGCTTCGGATAACCGACTCGAGCCGAACCCATGGAACGCAGCCCGTCTCCGAAGATTCTACGCCTAGCGCCGGACTCTGTGTTTGTCTCCTTCCTCTGTCCATTTTTTACATTTTCTGTCTTACAATTCTCTCCTTCCCCTCTTTTCTTTTATAGCCCTTAAAGGCTCCTCAAGTGACGTGCTACTCGCGCTCATTAAACCTGGGGGCTTCTTTAACAGAAGCTTATTTATACGGGCTTCACGCCCACCACATGTGTCAAACTTCCGCATGTACCTTTTCTTCACCATTATATGCATCGATATGACTTAAGTTTTGGCCAAGCTGGGTTGCCTGGCTCCTGTGCTTACCCCTACGTTCCCGATTGTTCGGCTAGGTGGTAAAGGGAGCACCTCTGTGATTGTTACTGCCGGATCAGCCTGATGTGTACCTCAGACTAGGTGAAGCCGAAACTAGCGTTCTTAAGGGAATATTCGGTCGGTGAACTAAAAGATGACCTTTTTTACTTATTTATATATGCCCCCAAATGATTTTCCTGCGTTTGCAGTCCGGACATGCACTTTAGGGCATGCCTCCCAGAGAAAGGAACCCCTAACGGAACTATTCTCTCTCGAAGATGTTTCTTACTAACCATATAATATAACATAACTAGTTGGGCACTTGTATGATAAAGCACTAATGACCCCTACGCCTGGTCTCCATGCATACCCCGGTTCTTACATAACCGGTAGGGTATTCGGACACACTCCGGACCGTCAGGTCCTGAGGTTGAAGCGAAAAGGTCGGCAATGACAAACGATCTACAATCCGGCTAGAAGGCATTACACATGTCAATTAAAAATTAAATAGTCACTCTGACTGATTGTATTCCTCTTCAATACCATCTAACAGGCTAACTTACAGTCCTGCTAGGAATACTTTGCGGCCAATTCTACTTGGCCGTACACTAAGCTTACAGGGATCTCCTTCCCGTCAGGCCCCACAGGTCCGACCTCGGCCATGTGGTTTGGGTCAGACTTCATGTACCGCGTCTTCACCATGGCCCAGGCCTCCCTAGCGCCTTGTCGGCAGGCCGATATCTTCCACAACCGGAAGCGCCGCCGAGCTCCCTTAAGCTTCTCCGAAAGCTCTCCAAGGCCCTCGGGCATGAAGTGGGAAGGCCATAAGGCTTGGGAAACGCCTCGCATCGCCCGCCGAACTGGCTCATGCAGTTGCGAGAGCTCGGGAAGAAGGTCACCTGTAGAACCGGGCATCTCCTCTGCAGGACGACCCGTTAGCATACCTACAGACATTACTCTGTTAGTCGACTTCCTCGCCGAACTCTTTTCTTTCAAAGATTCACTTAAGCACTTACTAAATATGTCACGTCGAAGCCGCTGATTCTCCTTAGTAGAGTCCGACAGCTGGCCACAAACATCTTTAAGTTCAACGTCCAGCTTGGTGTTGGCATCTTGAAGATCATTCTTCTCCCACCTCACCCTTGTCAACATACTCTCACCGGCCTTTAGCCGGTGCAAGAGTTGTTGCCTCTCCGGATCTAGTCCGGCGCCATCTACAATATGATTTGTCAGATTTACACCCACGCCGCACTTCGCAAGATACTAACCTTTCAAAGTGTATCTTACCAGAGGGGGTCTCTTTGGGCTCCCCTGCCACGGCTAGTGCAGCCTCCAGTTGGGCTTTGCACTCTTCCAGCTCCTGGGACAGTACGGTATTCTTCTCTGTAAGAACCTGCATAAAAAATGATCCTTAAATCAGTTACCCTAACTGTTTCAAGTCTCGGGGGCTACTGGTATATATATATATATATATATATATATATATATATATATATATATATATATATATATATATATATATATATATTTACCAAAATTTTCTTACCCGTATGTCTTTTACATATTGCTCCGTGGCTCTGGCTAAACCATTTTGAGCGGCACGGAGATACGCATCTCCCGAATTGAAGGCATCTAATGCCTCTTGGGAGAAACAAGCGTCGCGAAGAACTGTCCGGCGACGCCTGTGGTTCATGGCACTCTCCACCTCGGAGTTGGTAGCAGACAGCCTGTCCGCATCCTCTATCAGAGGAGCGTCCGGTGCGCGCCTTGTGTTCGCTTCCGCTTCCGGGCCAGGCATTGGAGCCTGGCTGGTGGAGGCGTGATTAGCAACCTCTCCGGATGTAGTCCAGCGAGGTCTCTTCGTCCTGAAGACAGCACGAACATTAATATGCCCTGAAGGAATAACACCAGGGAAAAAGAGGGTGCGCTATACCTTTGCGCCGGCATCTCAGTCCGGACTACATTCCTTTTTACCCCACGGGGCCCTGCAGCCCCTCGTTGGCTAGCCGCCGCAGGTTCGGCCGCCCGCCTCGGAAACCTCCCCTGCAAAACACGGTCGTTGTCAGGAAAACTGAAATGCGTGAGAATGGATTCCTTCTCAAGGGGATGAGACTCCGCTCTCTGTTACCTGGGAGGCCAGGATTAACCCTGGGTAATCAGCCGTAATGGCCAGCAAGGTATTGTCCTTGCTTAGCTGATGAAACACCCCGTCAATCAGCTCCACCGATATGTCCGGATCCTCTTCGGAGTCCGGATCGAGGGACCGTTCTGGATCCTCGGGCTGTGGGGGCGGCTGTTTATATCCTTTACTTCGTGACGCAGTTCCTGCGTTGAAATCGGAAGACTACATATTTAATCATGGGAATATAAAACGGATGGGCAAGCACAATTGTCCACTTACCCAACTCGGAGGGTTGTACATAGAAAATCTGCCCTGCGGGTTGACGCAGAGGAATTCCTCCTCTTCTCCCTTGTACAAAGAGGATAAGATCTTTACTAGAGCGGCAACTGAGGCTGGCCCCTTACGACCATAACGGGTGGTGTCATCCTCCCCGTTAAAATCCCACATGGGGTGGCCTCTATATTGAAGCGGCTGCACCCCCCGCATAATGCATGCTGCCATGAGTTCAATCATGGTTAGTCCGGAATGAGCCAATAGTCTTATCCGACCCATTAGGTGAAGGACGTCCCTGTCGCCTTCTCTCTGAGAGCTCCGCGGACGCCAGCTTAGGCGTTTCTTTAAGGGAGCACTGTTGAATTCGGGGAGACCGGCCCGGATAGGATCCGGCAGCGGGGCATCATCTATATAAAACCATTCCGAAGGCCAGTCCCCGGACGCCTTCTTTGGGGTTCCGGATAGATATCCGGTCCCGGCGATACGCCACACTTCGGCTCCGCCCACTTGATATATAGACCCCTCTTGAGAGCGGGGCACCAGGCAGAATAACCTCTTCCACAGCGCGAAATGAGCCTCAACACCCAAGAATAGCTCGCAAAGGGCGACGAAGCCCGCGATATGCAATATAGAGGCGGGCGTGAGATTGTGCAGCTAGAGGCTGTAGAACTCCAGAAGCCCACGGAGAAATGGATGAATTGGAAATCCAAGTCCTCTTATTAGATAAGGGACGAGGCACACCCGCTCTCCTTTGGAGGGATTGGGGGTACTCTCCGCTTGCTCTCCGCCATTATAGGTGGCGAGTCCGGCTCGGACCGGGACCATATAGGCCTGAGGGAGAAATCCCTTGGCCTGAAGCGACACTAGCTCGTTGTGCGGGATGGAGCACCTCTCCCAGTCTCCAGGTTTAGGACTGGAAGGGCGAGAGGAGGAGTTGCGACGGCTGGCCATGTTGGAATGGAATTTGGTGGAGGCGCTCTGATGATTACTCGCGCAGAGGAGGTGTGGTTTGGATCTGAATCCCCATCCCATTAAATAGGCGGCTCGTTTATGCGTCTACGGGTGTGAATGTAAAAACACCCCGACTTTTCGCATTCGTTTAACACGTGGAAGACGACCATTATTGGGCGTGGAAGCCAAGGTGCGCTACATTACGAAAATCGGACATTATTCAGCAGGTACATGGAATTTGGAGAAGAACCCGCCTTGAAATGCCGAAGACAATCTGTGCGCCGGACTCGTCGTCATTGAAGCCTAGTTCGGGGGCTACTGAGGGAGTCCTGGATTAGGGGGTGTCCGGGTAGCTGGACTATACCTTCAGCCGGACTCCAGGACTATGAAGATACAAGATTGAAGACTTCGTCCCGTGTCCGGATGGGACTTTCCTTGGCGTGGAAGGCAAGCTTGGCGATGCGGATATTTAGATCTCCTACCATTGTAACCGACTTTGTGTAACCCTAACCCTCTCCGGTGTCTATATAAACCGGAGGGTTTTAGTCCGTAGGACAACTTCATCATACAACAATCATACCATAGGCTAGCTTTTAGGGTTTAGCCTCCTTGATCTCGTGGTAGATATACTCTTGTACTACCCATATCATCAATATTAATCAAGCAGGATGTAGGGTTTTACCTCCATCAAGAGGGCCCGAAACTGGGTAAAACATCGTGTTCCTTGCCTCCTGTTACCATCCGGCCTAGACGCACAGTTCGGGACCCCCTACCCGAGATACGCCGGTTTTGACACCGACAGCACCCGTGGCATAAACCGGCACGGACGGGCGAGCTAATCATGGGTGCGGTCCCAACAAGCTGATGTAAACCGGGCCGTAAGGGCGGCTGTCGGTATCAAAACCGGCGGATCTCGGGTAGGGGGTCCCGAACTGTGCGTCTAGGCGGATGGTAACAGGAGACAAGGGACACAGTGTTTTACCCAGGTTTGGGCCCTCTTGATGGAGGTAAAACCCTACGTCCTGCTCGATTAATATTGATGATATGGGTAGTACAAGAGTAGATCTATCACAAGATCAAGGAGGCTAAACCCTAGAAGCTATCCTATGGTATGATTGTTGTATATATTGTATCTCTATCGACTAGCCTGGCCTCGGTTTATATAATGCACCGGAGGCCTAGGATAACAAGAGTCCTAGCCGAATACGCCGGTGGGGAGAAGTCCTTGTCTTGATCGCCAAGTCTTGTGGAATCTTCCTTGTATGCGGTAGCCGTCCGAACTGGCCCATGAGTATACGGCCACGGGGGTCCTCGGCCCAATCTAATAGATCGGGAGACGACGTGGTGAGTACCCCCTAGTCCAGGACACCGTCAGTAGCCCCCTGAACCGGTCTTCAAGTTAGGGACGCTCCTCGATTCTTCCGAACTATTCTTCATCTTCGGTTGCCGGTCTTGAAAACTGGTTCAACAAATCTTCTTTATCTTCAATCTTGAGGATCGCCGAAATGCATTCGACGAGTTTACACGTCGGGTATCCGAGGAGCCCCTTTAAGTTCCCGGCCTTTATCAATGCCTTGTTTATTTTTATGCCACACCTTGGGTTTGAAGTTGTTCCCGGGAGGCAGGGTCCTCTTGCGTCCAAGCTCCAACGCCGGACTGCATTCGAGGTATCTTTTGCAGCCGAGCACCAACGCCGGACCGCTTCCCAGCTCTAGCGCCGGAATGTATCCGAGCTCCAACGCCGGACTATGTATCCGAGCTCCAACGCCAGACTGTATATCCGAGCTCCAACGCCGAAATATATCCGAGCTCCAACGCCGGACCGTGTCCAGGCTCCAATGCCGGACTATATCCGAGGTGTCATATCACCTTGGTTCAAAAAAGTTGAAGGAGTTTAGCCGAGCTTAATGCCGGAAATGCCCTCTATGGAGCCAGCCACTAGCGCCCAAGCTTTATGCCGGACTGCTTCCGAGGTGGTGCACCACCCCGACTATGGGCCGATTTTTTGTCAATATTTTTTATTGGTGCAATTTATTCTCTGCCGAGATATATAGCTAGTAGCCCTCAAGGTGTGTATCGGTCTAAAACCCAAGATGCACATGAAGGATGACATAAGACCACTGATCCCAGTAGCCGCTGAGACTCAGTTTGATTTGCAAAATCGGCCTGAGGATCAAGTCCTAGCTCAGCGGAATACTTCGGGACACAAAAGCGGCGTGCTCAGTCCTCAAGACTCAGGTTGGGTGCGGCCGACCAACCTGAGGATCAAAATCTCCTCGGAAACTATATTGCACATAAAATTTTCTTCACTGGACAAGCAATGCAGTAGCCCCCGAGACACTGGTCGGGTGGCAACACCAGATCAGGGGATCGATGTGCCCCTTTAATATTTGTAAATAATAAGCCCGAAGCCCAGTAGCCCCCGAGCCTTAATGCGGGCACGGGTGGCCGAATTAAGGATCAATGTCCATAGTAAAATCACAAATTATGTGTAATGACTCTATGTATCCAAGTACTTTACGTCATTAATGCTCGGATCCGCATTGTACAAAACTTTGTTGACCGACCATCGGCTTCCACCTCCTTGGCCAGTAGCCGAGGAGTGTTTGTCCTACTTTATAAAGCCTTTATGAGGGCAAAGATTTACGACAAACAAGGCAATCTGGCCACACGGTTTTATAAACAAAGGTACGCAGAGAGATATGTTATATTACTGTTTAACAGAAGAAATGTATTCCAAAGAAAATAGTCCCGCTATCGGTTCCTTTCTTTGGGTTGTCATGCTAAGCATGATCATGAAACCTCAGCTCGAATGTAAGAGCAAAATATCGAGGATTTAGTTTGGGAGGCCAGTTAATAGCCCCCGGTAGTGTTCGGCGACAGTCGTGGTCAAGCCGTAAACACTTCGGCCAATGTTATGAATGGCCCGTCATAGTCATCGGATCGCTGACCAGTTTACGCTTATTGTGACAGTCAGTTTTCGGCTTTCTCCACTAAGGTGCTTAACCATGTGAGCTGGAAGCACAATCGCAGTGGTTCTCCCTTTGCACGCCTAGCCGAACAAAACGGAATGTAGGAAGCAAGTGCAGGAGCCGGGCAACCCAACTATTGACCGAAGACACAATTCGAAACCAATGCATATATAGCAATATCTGAGAATGTTTTTGCCGAATCCCTAAAGGTGTCCGGCGTTGCACTGCGAGACTAATGCTGGAAAAGCACAAATAGTTTAAAAGTGCCAAAAAGCTTGGAAAACCAAGAAACGTCAGTAAAAACATGACGTCCGAACAAGATCAAGTGTTCGATGCCAATCCGAAAATTGGTCTTAGAAAAAAGAAGTGCTTCTATCGTCCTTTAACATGACACATCCTATCTCAAGACTTCGAGCGGGTCAGCCTACGGCTTCAACCTCCTATCCCGAGGGCGGAGTACTTCTCATTAGGCCAGTTTAGCAAACTAAACTCTAGCGGCTTTGAGAGAGAAATTAGGCTCCCCGGCTAGTGACCGCACACTCGCGTCGAAAAAAGGAGTGATAAATAATAATAATAGAACTTTGCAACGATTGAGAAGAAGAACACTTATTATAAAACGGCTCAAATAAACTTAAGAGCCCCCAACTGACTTGGGTAGAAGAATGATTGCATGTACCGAAGTACTTATATCATATCTATGTTCAACCGAACTTTAAACGCGTCTTAACCGACCGTCGGCTTCTCCCTCTTCGGTTAAGGACCGAAAAGTGTTATGTACTCCATCGGTCGAGAATATCGACGGTGTTTCCAATAACCAGGCAATCAGGCCATAAGGCTGTAACAGACAAAGCGCGCTCAGGGAACTTATGCTATATTACTGCGAAGAGTAAGAAGCATCTTCGAAGAAAATAGTACCCCCACCGATACCTTTCTTCGGTGCTCATTGTTATTATGAGACTTGCGCAATAGATTTTTTGTACTCATGAGTTCCGTTGTGTGCCGACCATCATTGAATAACTATAAGAGCGCTAGCTTTCGGCTTCACCCAGTCTGAGGTCCGGCTCGGGTGACCCAATCGTGACAATTGCAGAGGTGCTCCCTTTACTCCCTAGTCGAACAATCGGGAACGTAGGGGTAAACACCGGAGCGAGGGAGCCCAGCTTGCAAATCGCTTAAGTCAATGTGGTGCATATTGTGGCGTAATACACGAACAAGGAACGAAGCCGTACAAGTATAATCATATGCAACAGGAAAAGCTTCATAAAGGAAGCCCCCAAGTAAACGGGGTATTTGAATTTATGCGTCACAAACAAAGTTTGGACAAGGAAATTTTTTAGAAGCAACTTTTTTCTAAAAAAGTATAATGCTTGGTCGAACTGAACGCAAGTTAGAAATTAAAGCTTTGAGCATAAAAGCGACTTAGCTGGTTAATGTGTTCGGTATTGATGACGCGGTCCGAGCTTGATGCGGGGCAAGGTTCCATCCCTCAAGCTGGTCCCGAGGTGGCGGAGAGGAGAGCTTGACACGCTGAAGTGGTGACATAGCACGATCAATGCAGACCAGTAGAATGACGCCGAAGTCCCCGGATCATTTTCCTGTGCACAAAAAATAGTGCAAACCGGAGATAATAGTAATAATGATAATTAAAAAAATCGTTGGATAATAAATAATTTATGCAAAGTGAGTAATAAAAGAAATATGGCCTGGCGCCGAAGTCAAGTCGATGCAGGGCGTCGGCGTGATGCGGTAAAGGCGTGGCAAAGCCTGAATTCGCAGATCGGTCCGAGCTCCGAGTGCGGCGTTCGCCGGACTATGTACGGAAACTGACCGAACCACCATGCGACTGTCGTTAATGCTGCCACCATTTGATAGACCTGTGTACATATGACGGACAAATCAGAGTAATAATTCCTTGGGAAAGATGAACCCAAACAAGCAAAAAATACTAGGATTAATAGCACCTGGTTTATTTGTTGTAGCAATCCGAAGGAAGGTGATTCCTAAAATTGGGACCCGCTCCGCACACCCATTGCCTGATGGGCGATAAAACGACGGCATGGCAATGTTGGTAAAGGTTGACTCGCCGAGGCAAAGCCCTCGGCCCAGCTAATGTGACGGAGCTGGTCGGCTAGTGACGCCGAAGTGTCCGGAGTAGGTTGATGAAGAGATGGCGAAGCCCCTGGTCCAGCCGAGATGTCGAAGCCTCGATGTCAGCCGATGAGTCGAAGTAGGTCGGCGTGATGGACACCAGCTTGAAGAAGCAATAGTGCGGCCCTGCTGATGCAGGTCGTGACGTGGTCGATGCCGGCTTGATGAAGCGACCGTGCGGCGATGCCGGTATGCCCGCTCCGTGTAATCCGTGGGGCGGCGATGTTGGTGATGATTTATTCTTCGCGATGCCGGACTCTTGTTCGGCTTGCCGAGATGATGATCCGAAGAAGTTGAGCTCGGCTCAACAAAGTGACGCCGTGTCTAGCGCAGGTCGGCAGCCGTGGAGTAATATTGCCGGACTGGTTTGACACCAGCATGATGTTGAAGATCATGTTCAAAAGATCTTACAGTTAGTGGGATGTGTTCGGGAACAAAACACAATACCCCATACAAAACTTCCTTCAAAAGGGATGTCTGAAATCCTATTCATAAAAAAGATGAACTCGGGTCGGATTCGTTTTCGCGCAGAAAACAGATCCAAAAAGTGATGCACTAATCAGAAGGTTCCCGGAGTTTGGATGGTCGGATCGAGCCGAAATTTTGAGAGGTGGTAGATATAGGAATTCTGCAGCCGATCAACGGTTGGATTTACAAAGGACGTCCGAGCTAGAAGCTAGACACCACGCCCTAAACTCATCCAAATTCCCGTCCAGATTTGACAGGGCTCCGGTATATCGTGGATTGCCAGAGATTCCTCCATCGGAACTCGACGAAATTTTCCAGGGTTGTTGTAGACTCAATTCCGCACAATTCCATCAAAGTGATCATCAAAGCGATACTGGAGGAGGTGGTGGTGGCAGATACGAGTTCGCTGTCCAGAAAAACAGCACGGTCGCTTGAGGGCAATGTTGACGTTGAGCCCCCGAGCTCCATAGATGATTCCTCCGTGATCTTGATAGAGATCTGAGTTGATGTTTGATGAAGGCCCTCGTCCGGACATGGTGATCCGAACACGGGGCGCAATTCTTGGTCGAACCAAGGTGACCAGTCGAGCTGGTGATGAAGATGCCGAAGTCGCAGTTGATCTGCAGGCGAGCCATCGATCCTTTTGTCGTTCACACAGCGGAACTCTCAATGAAAGCACCAATGTCGGTGTCAAAACCGGCGGATCTCGGGTAGGGGGTCCCGAATTGTGCGTCTAGGCGGATGGTAACAGGAGACAAGGGACACAATGTTTTACCCAGGTTCGGGCCCTCTTGATGGAGGTAAAACCCTACGTCCTGCTCGATTAATATTGATGATATGGGTAGTACAAGAGTAGATCTACCATGAGATCAAGGAGGCTAAACCCTAGAAGCTAGCCTATGGTATGATTGTTGTATATATTGTATCTCTATCGACTAGCCTGGCCTCGGTTTATATAATGCACCGGAGGCCTAGGATAACAAGAGTCCTAGCCGAATACGCCGGTGGGGAGAAGTCCTTGTCTTGATCGCCAAGTCTTGTGGAATCTTCCTTGTATGCGGTAGCCGTCCAAACTAGCCCATGAGTATACGGCCACGGGGGTCCTCGGCCCAATCTAATAGATCGGGAGACGACGTGGTGAGTACCCCCTAGTCCAGGACACCGTCAGCGGCATCTTGTACGTGTCCATTCATTGTGTAATGTGGCACGGACGAACACCGGGCAGGGCGTTGCCAGCGCATGCTCCGCACACATGATATAAACCACGTTTATAATGAATAATTGTCCTGCATATCAAAATATACGGTCGAAAGTAATTGTTCCTTTTATAAAAACAATATATGTCAACAAAATAACTTAGATAAACATCACCTGACTTGTCCGGACGATGGATAATCCATATATATAGCGCCCATGAATCATCCATGGCAGTTTCACGGTGCTTTAACCACTCTCTCGAAGAGATCTTAAACCGGGGTGACTCTTATTTTAGGAGACCTTAAACCGGGGCGGCAGCGGCGGGTTACGACAACAGGTGCTGAGCCCAGGTGGGTGATCCGGCGAGGCAGGGTCCTGCTGGGCCCAAATGGTGGCGGCGGCGACCCAGCACGAGACTGAGGCTGGAGCATAGCCGTAGCGGCATGTTGCAGGAGCGACTTGGCACGGGGACTCGTGCCAAGGCAGAGGTGACGCAGCAGCAGGCGATCTGGCAGCTCGAGGCGCCGCAGCGGCCGAGCAAGATTGGGAGCCGAGGGCAGCTCGGAGTGAGGCGGCAAAGTCAAGGACTGACTCTGAACCGGACCATGACAGCGGCGGCGTTTTTGTCATGCAAGGAAGTGGCAGGCCAAACGTAGGAGTCTGTGTCTATGGATAACTCGCTCCTGGGTCGTGATTGTTTCCCGGTCGACCCCAGTTGAACAGATCGGGGTGTGGTCTTCCTTTTGGTGATTGAAAAACTGAACCAATACTACTAGTAGCTTCGCGTACTAGTGCTAGTTGTTGACCTTGACCAAAGCAATGATTAAAAACGAATCTGAACCTTTCAAGCCCCTTACACGAACAGCCGCCGCGGAGTATTTTTGCTGTAGTGTCACTTTCATGAGAGCAGTAGCATAATCAAAGTAATACTACTCTGAACCGTAACAACATATCTCTTTACGAAACCACCTCGGGGTTGGATCCTTGTTTGCACACACGTTTGTTGATTGATCTGACATAGCGCCCAGCGGATGCAGCATAATTCCTGCCAACCTCGGCGACAAGTGATTGTAGAAAAATTGATCTTAACTTCGGACTTCGACGGATCACGTTGTATCGGTGGCACACAACAGAAACTCCAAACCATGGGTTTAGCCGGCTGGTGCCGAAGATTATCTCCTATCGAGTTTTCTTCATCCGACCAATTATGACCTTCTCGATCCCTGTGAAAGATCCCTCCAAGAACTCATCACCACCGTGCGCGGGCCCCATGGTGGGCGCCAACTGTCGTGGAATTGTCACGGCAGATGTCCTTAGTGTCAGGACTTAGTCGCGAGGCCAACGCATCTATGTGCTAGCTTGAGAGGGGTTGACGGGACGAGAGACGCGATGTTTTACCCAGGTTCGGCCCCTCAGGTGGAGGTAAAAGCCTACATCCTGCTTCATTGATATTGATGATGATGATCACGATTACAAGAGTGCTCTATCTCAAGAGCTATTGTCTAAACCTAACTTGTCCAACTTGTGGAACTTGTCAATCTTGTCCCCTTTTGGGGAGCCCTGCCCCTCCTTATATATGTTGGAGGGGCGGGTTACATGTAGAGTCCTATTAGGATTAGTACTAGTCTATCTCTAATACAAACCGGATACAAGTCCAGGTCTTAACTCCTTGTAAGATAAATGTTCCTCATGCCTTTCCTCTTAAACCGGCCCACCATTATCATAAACCGGCATGCTGGGCCTTGGGCCTTGTCATCCATCTGGAACACGTGCCGGGTCACCAATGAGTCTTCAGGTTCGTGAATCGTCATACTAGTGAACCGCCGGACACGTAAACCGCCAGACACGTAAACCGCCAATCCTCTGGCGGTTTACCAATGAAACTCCTAGTCCGGCCGGGTTATACTTCTGACTGGTTTACGCCGGGGGGTATATCCCCGACAATTGCTGAATGCACATTCAGCCCGATTGGCATATTTGTAGGTCTGGCACAGCAATCCAAATGAAATGTCTCCGAGTCTTATCAATTAATACAGACTTGTGCTCAAATAAAATTACAAACAAAAAAACAAAAAAAATAATTATTACATGATCTCTAAAACAAATGGTTTGATTGATTACATGAACAGACAACACAAAGGTTATTCAACTATGGAAAGAACATTTCACCTATGATTTACCATGTAGGAATTTAATTTCCTTTTTTCCTTCAGGACCTTAACAATCTGGTCAGTCTCAGCTTGCTTCGTTTTGAAATCCACCAAATATTTAATGGTTGTCTTGAGTACTACTTGTGATTGTGTTGTTTGCTTCCTCAACATGTCAACTTCATCTCTAAGTGCAGAAGCAGAATCTCTTTCTACCACTAGTTTAGCCTCTAGAGCATCAGCAGTTGACAATTCATAATGCACGATTGGGCCGGTGCCACTGCTGTGGGATGATGCAACGTCCATGGGGACCTTGCTCTTTGATCTTGGGCTAACCTGTTTTGCCATTAAAGTTCCGATTGGATTCAGAAAAGTTGAAGTTAGCAAAACATCTCAACTGGGAGTTATAACAGCAAACCAGTTAAACAAACAAGGAATTAAAGAGTTTCAATTGGATGCTGAAAAGTAGTTATTAACATCATTGTAACCCATTGTTGCAGCAGCAAAGCAGTTAAACAAACAAGTAGATATTTAAGTTAAGGCAAACAGCTAATTCTTAATAGTAAGTATCAAACACATAGATAGGCGCAGTCTACAATATGATTAACAGGCTGTGCCATTATGTAATCAGTAGCAAACTAAATTAAGCCAAGCAACGTAATTGAATAATTTTGCAATAAGTGGCTAACTAAAATTCCGAGAAGCAGGTAACTGAACTTATGCTAGTTCTTTGTACAGGCACACTGCAACTTCTTTTTCGCTTACAAGGTTGTACGAAGGAGTCCATGGCATCAATTGCTTGGATACGCAGTCCCAATACTTCTTTCTTCCCACACTGCATGGGTAAGTCGAATGGTTAATCTGGTAAGATGGTGCGTCCTTGATATGTTATATGAGGACGTGTAGTCAGACTAGTTGTAGCCAAACACATCACACTGGCTTTTACTATATATTTCATGTGATTACTTTTGGCATATCGAGATCTAAGCAATCTACAATAGGATCAAAAGACTGGCATCCTTCACATTATTGGCGAACTCAGTTCATAGAAACAAGCAATTCAACCATTCTGTGGGTAAATCAAAAGCGCCACTGGAATATTTTTCGCTATCCAATCATACACGCAAAAAGGGGCGACGCCACCATAGGGGCTGGTATGGGCGGCCGCCTGAGGTGGCTGGAAAGTGTGCACCTAGTTTGAGTCGTCCAGGTTGGCCCACGCTAGTTTTGCTCGTCCCAACGCACGAGCAGGCAATGTAAAAATGAAGAAAAATGTTTCAATTTGGATGGGACAATAACATAAGTGCAAGGCAGGCCCTATAGCAGGCTCGCGGCCCAAACGAGCGCCTCCCATATCGATCGACACCAGGAAAAATCCCAATTCATTCGCTCCAGCCTCTAGTCAGGTTCGCTCCTAACCTAGCCGTCGATGGACAGACCGACACAGCACTTCCTCGCGCCCTCGTTGGAGGGCGGTCGCCGGGCTTCAAGCGAACGGAAGGACAAGAAGATGAAGATCCAACCCTGGGTGTAGCCTGTGTGGGAGGCATCAGCGGCAGCACGGGCATGGCATCGAGCTTGCGCAAACGGACAGTCGCAGCTTGCAAGAGTAGCATGCGCAACGAGCAGGTACATCACATCCCTGATTATATCTAATTCAACTCTTCAATTTCTGGCCAATAGTTAAACCTGACGGTGTTGTAAAACTGCTTGTATGTAGGGAATCTATGAGAAAATGAAACCAATTTCTACTTATTTTATAACTCCCCCAATCAATACTGAACTGACTGAATCTGATGTATCTAATCAAGTTTCCGGTGCAAACATACAAGCTCATGTTGTTCTTGAGCCTGAAGTGTCTAATGAACAGACTGCTAATGAAGGATTTGATGCAAACATTTTACATGCTCCTGGTGATGAACATATAGTGTCTAATGAGGGATCTAATGCAAGCATTTTGCAAGCTCATTGAAGGATTTAGTGTCTAATGATGATCTACTTTGTTGAGAGAGACAGAGATTTGCAGGCATTGATGACAAGAAAATTATAGTGCATTTTCATAGCTTGAGTAAACGTCGAGGCCATCTACCAGAAAGTCCCCGTATCATGACAACATAGCATAAATACTTTTCTAATCTGTTGTTTGAAACTATTGGCATACTTGTGCAGGATAGATATATTGATATGCAGTTTGCGCACTGGTTATACATGCAATTACACTTCGATATTTTCAGCCAGAGAACGAATAATTCAAGCAGGTACAGACCATGTTTGTAGTCCTTGTACACCATGTTGCATTTTGTGTTTTTTGGTGCTTGCATCATTTAGTGTTTATAATCTGAACTACTTTGGATCATTAGCTGGTTTTCAAAGTGCATGTAGCTTCACATTTCTCAAGTTATGTTGATTTCCGGAGTGCAAGTGCCTTCGTATTTTTTAAGTTAAATGTTCGCCCCTGGTAACTTGAATTCGTGGATCAACCACTGCACACAAATCATACACGAATGCCAGTATGAATTAAATGAAATGCAGGGACTTACGCTAGCTCGTTGTACAGGCTCACTGCAGCTCTGCTTACGCTTGGGATGTTCCATGTACAAGTCCAAGTTACCACTTTCTTGGATGTGCAGGCCTTGTGCTCCTTGCATCCCCCTCTGCATTTTTGACATGACGAATGGTTGATCAAATAAGAGGAATCGACCTTGATGTTGTACTGGAGGACAGATACTTACAAGGTTATATGGGTGTGCAGGATGTGTACCAGATCCCGTAGCGCCGTCATGCTTCGCTAAAATATGGATTTGCTTGTTTCAGATGATATCTCCAGAAGAAATAAGAGTTAAGGTTAGAGTTGCATAGGCGTGTAAGCTAAGAGAGAAGTGAAAGGATATCCAAACATCGTCGGAACAGTGCACAAGGGAGTGATGTGTGGATACCTAGTTCGGGCCGGCGTTTGGGCATGCTCGCCTAGCTAGAGTGCGGGTCACTTCAGAGCCGTTGAGGGTGATGCATTGGCGTTGGCTGGCCGCGCACGGATGCAGATCTTGAGTGGCAGCGGAGCACTATAATGCGGTGGACGAGACCGTTGGTGAAGCCCCAACGGCCTCGGGGGGCGGAGGTGCGACGATGTGCTCGGTGAAGTAGCCCCGGTGAGCTGGGAGACGGCGTCGGTGAAGCGCACCTGATGCGGTGGAACTCGGTGTCTGTGAGGCACGTCGGTTGTGGCGGCCGACGTTGTCGGTGGACCACCCGGTGCGGTGGACGAGGGCATAGATGAGGTAGCTCTGGTGCGGTGGTGAAGTGCGACCGTCGTCTTCGTCATCGTCGTCCGGCACAGAGGTGGGGAACGGTGGGGAAAGAGACAAGACGAGGGGTGATTCGAGGGTTGGCAGCGAATTAGGGATTTGAGCAATCTGGGCGCGGAAGGGGACGGTGGAGAAGAGAGATTTTGTAGGGCTGGAATTGGGGCCGCCAGATATTTCAATCCAAAACATGGAAGCGCGAACTTATATTGTCGTTGTCCTTTTTGGGGGGAGGGGGTGGGTGGTTGGGTTCTACGCATTCGTCCGACACACGCGACCACCCTGACAGGACTATGCTTCGGTGCCTTAAGGCACCTGCCTTTGTGTCCATGACATATGGGCCCAACAGGTGGCTGGCCCACATGCTAGTGACCCAAAGGCAGTTGCCTTTAAGGCACCGAAGCAGCGTCCACCCCGACACGACCCTGGTTTGCCTGGTGCGCCTACATTTGAGAATGCAAACGAACCTTCTTTCATTTGCAAATGAATCTATATGTATTACCATGCCCGTGTTTTCCTTGCAATAATTAGTCATTCGAAATGAGATACTCCATCCGTTCACTTTTGTAAGTCGTTTCAGACAACTTAAAATGAACAGTTTTGCACATTGTCTGAAATGTCTTCAAGGTCTTATAAAAGTGAACAGAGGGAGTACTATAAATTAATTAATGAGGAGTTATTTGAAAAAAAATCGAAACGGTACCCACGCTAACGTGGATTAGAGTGTGTGTCACATAATTAGTTATTTGAATTAGAGTGTGTGTCACGTAGTTAGTTATTTGAATTAGAGTGTGTGTCACGTAGTGATCTCCAATTCTAACGTGGATTTCGCATTTCACTGTATCCACGCTACTTTTTTTAATACAAATTCATATGTATATGATGAACACCATGGTAGTGAGAAAACTTTTGGATGGGTTCAAACATATGACCTACAAAATAGCAGAACAAACTGAGTCAATGTCAACTTTTCGAAACTTAGTATGGCACGAATTCGAAATAATTACCCGTATGCCTGCTCCTCGGTTCAAATCTTACAATGTACACCGAATTGAAACATCGATATTAAGTATCGTACTATGTACATTCAAATG